>NC_142503.1:72407500-72715000 GCF_057876585.1 Rhinolophus sinicus
TCACAAGCACCTGCAAGCCAGCAGCCCATGACAGTGACCCAAAGCAGTCGAGCTAGCTGATTCTTCATAACTGTTTGCTTTCGCTCAAATAGGGCAGCGGGAAAAGGGACAGCCGCCCTACTGGG
This sequence comes from Rhinolophus sinicus, assembly GCF_057876585.1. NCBI lineage: Eukaryota > Metazoa > Chordata > Mammalia > Chiroptera > Rhinolophidae > Rhinolophus > Rhinolophus sinicus. The sequence goes on from NC_142503.1 coordinate 72,407,626, forward strand.
AGCAAAGCCATGTGGGACAAATTAGGTGCCGCTGTAAGATTTAAAAGCTAGGGGGGGAAACGGAGCTAACTAGAGGCAGCTGTTAGGATGTGGTTTCTGTGTTTATATTCTTCTCCTTCCCCCCTAAAGCCTCTTATGGGTATTAGGAAGGAAAGCATGTGTATGACCCAACGGAAAGGATCAGCTCTCTTGACTATAGATGAGGCCAGAGACAATAACTCAGCGTGTTAAGAGACAAAAGTTACCTGCCAGGGGAATGAGGTAAACTACTTTAAACCTTTATTTGATAATTTCTGAAAATCTTCTCTATCTAAATACAGTAGTACAGCAGAAAATTGCACCGTTAGCAGATAGCAGTCACGATAAATAAGACAAACCCTACTGGAGCCATAAACCTGAGTTAACTGGAGTTAATTTAAAGCTGACCTATCAGTCTGCAAATGGTACATCCTGTGGCTGTTGTGACCTTTGCACCCACCACCCCCAATTCCACCTTCAAACTTTCAGCCAAAGATTTCAATATGGCTCATTGCCAGCACCTTTCTCCTTTTTTGGGTGCAAAAGTGGTTTTGGTGATCCATACATATTTCAAGAGGCTTTGACTTTTGGCTTTAACTGAGAATTAATGTCACATACTATTTAAAATAACACAGGGAACGTATTGTTCTTCCAAGATCCTCCCTTTCCCCCTGCCTGCCCTGACCTCTCTTCCTTTCAATATTGTCCTCAATAACGGGCTTTCTTCCCTCCTTGTAAAGCCAATATGGGGAACTGAGAGGAAGCAGGGGGAAGGGAAGTATTTCTGTTTCTCTTGGCACTGAATAAAATGGTTTTCTAGGGGATGGAGTATCACTCCCATTTTAATAAAACTCTTGTTCTCTATATAATATCACTTGGGTCACTTCAAGGTGAGAAGGTGATCAAAAACAGAGACAACAGTAGGAGACTACATTTGTGAATAGTAAACAACAGCTCACATGCTGCAAATCAACACAGCAGGACAAGCAAGCCCTCTACCCAATGCTCCAGCTCCTCAAATACAGCAAATCTAACACTTTTATATGCTCAGAAAAATAGCTGTTGCAAATACCTAATGCAGTAAAGCCACATTTTACTTACCTTTAAAAAAAAACAACTGTTCAATTTCCCAAACTCGGGTATTATCACCTGTCATATAATGAACATCCATCGAAATTGACTTTCTCTGGCTCATATGATTTATTTAAAGCTTTAACGCAGAATAAAGAACAGACTAGAATAACATTGGTCTTAACTCTTAAAATAGCTTTTCTCTTCCCACTGGGTGAATGAGTAAATTAATCCACTTGATTCACAAAGGAAAACTTTTATTCCTCCCTCCCTCTATCCCTCTCATCCATCCATCTGCCCATCTACCTGTTTCGCTTTGTTTTCAATTGCTTAATGCTTCACCCTCTTTCATAAATCTATATTCTCATATATTTGGTACATTGATGTTCTCTGTTTCTCTATCCAATCTTTCTTAAAGGTAAAGAGATGTCATGTAACTCTATTAATAATAGATATCAGTTTGAAACAAAAATCATAGTCATCCTGGTCATTAGCCTTGAGTTTTAAAGCTGTGTTTAAAATGTTAAAAATTTCCCACTGCAGTGAAAGCCAATATTAAGTTATGTCCTAAAAGAGATTCACAAGTTCAAATGAAAACACTTAAGAACCAGACTACTATCATTAACGACGTATTTCAACACATGAGGATAAAAATCGGAAAGGTTGGTGCTTTCCCTCCCTCAGAATAGTAGCATGGTCACACACACGGAAACAAAACAGCTAATACACTAACCCGCCATCTTCTGGGGATAGCACTGGACTCATTTCTTCTCCATTTCCAAACATTTGCAGTAGAGTTTGAGTCTAGTGAATCAATACCTTAGAAAACTGGTTTAAGACAATACTGTCTATTTTACTTTCTAACCATTTAATGTACAAACTTTTAAAACTAATGATTTTTTTCCCCCATGGATGTCAGGTTTTAGTAACCTAAAGCGCAAACAATAAAAAATAATCTGGTGCTACATTTAAAATCAATACTCATCATGAGAGAGACTATGATATTTGGTAGCTAAAATTCAAAGTCTGTCTTCTTTTTCTTCTTCGCCTCTCAGCAAAGTTTGGTGGGGGGAGGGTGAGTGGGGCCACAGGAGAGAAAAAAGACACAAATAAATCTTCAGTGTCAAAAAGGGCCTCACTTGGATTATCATGTATGGCCCATATCTAAAAAACAAAAAACCACCTGGCCCAGACAAACTTATTACATCCCTCAATGTTTCCTCATGTCCTTAACACTCTTCTCTCATATCCTCCCAAAGCTACCACCTTCACAACAAAATGCAGATAAGCCGTCAGAGCCTGACAGTCCAATCCATCTGCTCATAAATGTCACTGAGTTTTTTAAAAATGCAGCACCATAAGAGGAAAATGGCGTCCAGCAAAACCAAAATGAACACAGACCCAGTTCTTGTCTAAAGAGTGCTGGCAATGCGTGCATCCCTGCAGTTAATTTTGAAGCCCGCGTTATACTTCTAATATAGAAATGTGTAACTTTCACTGAAGCACAGGCTTCAAAAACGAGATGCCTGATGCCAGCCTCTCTAGGTGTCTTGTTTGCCATGCAGATTACGTGCTTCTCAGCTCAGTCCCCAAATGGCTCGGCATTTCCTAACCCATTCTGTGATTCACTTGTACCCCCTCTTGAGTAACCGTATGAGACCTGATCTAGCCATCGATGGAACAAAACAAAGCCCGATTCCCATGCTGCGGCCCACAGCCTCATATACAATTTAAAATGATAAGCCTCATTCACCATAGAAATACACAGCTCAAACCCTAGGCTTCCCTCTCCCTCACGCAGACATACTTTCAAATGTTATGTCTCACGCAGGCAGGTTTTTCTGCCTATTTCCGTTGAATATGCTCTTTGCAAAATGTTCTCTTTGTCACATGCATGTCATGGTGTCAGCAGGCTGCCAGCAGCGGGGTTCCAGGTTCCTGAGAAGGGGGCTCCCTGGAGATGGAGGCTCAGAGGTCCAGCTTGGACTGCCGGCAAACACAAAGCATGACCCAGCTCTCAGCAGAGGAGTGGGAAGGGAGGCAACTACAGCGTCATGGCTGGGCATTACGTCCCTGCAGGGTGAGACACAGCCACCAGTCCACGGGCGGGGCTCACCTTCTACACAGAGGGAGCAGAGCCCCAGGTGGCCGCAGCCTTCCTCCCTTATGCACAGTGGTGCTAAGGATGGCCATGAACAGGCCGCTCTGGGCTCGGCTGAGTCCAGAAGCTGAACGAAGACCTCAGTCTCTGTGAGTGTCCAAATACCCAACCAACAGAACACTACGGCAGGTCAGGGGATTCTCGGCTTTTTAAAGTAACCCTCACTAGTGCTTTCTAATCGCGATCTGCTCAATCAATGGGCACTACAAAACTTCCAGGTCTTCATGTGCAATTCCTGAGTGTAATAGCTCTTCTTGTGAAACACGGATGTTATATATTCCATACACATCTCTGTGCAGCTACAATAATTCATAAAACAAAGAAATCTCAAATAATCAAGTGGCTGTTAAATTAGGTAAGAAGGAAATTGGAAGGAGACCAACTAAAATTACACAGTGTAATTAAAAGGGTGTCCTTTCCATTTCTAATAAAATGTTCTTGGTTGTTACCGTTTATGACTGTGTACAGTTTTTATGCCAGCATTCAATATCACACAAAGAAACAAAAACAATGAAAATTCACTATCGATCATTTCCATTCATTTAAACAAAAACCGAAATCTATCATTACAAAAATCACCTATAACACTGATCATTAAAACTGTCTGCCCTGCTGGCCCAGGCTGCCCTCCTTCCATCTTTCCGGGGCTTGGCCTCCTTTGATCTTCCTCCCCCAGTTATTCACATTTCTGGCAGGAGTCCGTAGATCCATGTCAAAATGAGAAAAATAATTCCTAAGAAGAGGGCTTAAAACGCAGCAAGCACCCCAGATACTGATCCATGCAAAGCGGGGGAACAAAATCACTCCAGAGCTTATGTGGGACTGAGGCTACCCTACTGTAGATGCCCAGCCGTGTCCACCATTCCATCAATGGCGTTAGGCAGAGAGAAAGGGTCACTGTTACAATTATTTCTATCAAAAATGACCTGCCTCCCAAGATCACAGGCCTCCAAATTTACAACCCTCCTGCCTTGCACCGTACCACCCCTCACACCACCCGGGCCCATGCCAGCCGCCACCGATTAAAATAAGATGACTGAGCGGTGCCTCTTGAAAGGTCGCGATAACAAATCCAATTTACGATTCTCAAAGGGACAAAACCAAAAGGTGGAAGAGTCTGAATAAGTGAAAAATTGTATTATCGTTTAATTTTATTCATCAACAAGATCACCTCTCATTTAAGAAGCTAGGCTAGATAGCAATGTTCAATGGAATGGAAAGGGGGGAAAATTGCAGGCTGGGGGGTGCTGGGAGGGAATCCCACCTGTCCTTCAAAGTATAACCCTGAGTTAAATTCTCTTCTATTATTTCCGTCCTTAAAATAGTCAGATAGCAAGATGTTCAAAGGAACACAAAGCAGTATAGTGGAGCTGCCTTCTTTCAAAGGACGAGAGCAGCAATTCAAAGAGTTATTCAGGTCACAGAGAAATTACACTTCTTTATGCATCTATAAAGAATTCAGAGTTTTCCATTTTTATTAGCATTATTATAATAGTGAAGGTTTTCAGGCATATCATGAGAGGAGCATTTACAGAGAAATGCTGAGCAGACCAGCCTCATACAGCACCCGCCTCTCTTTATGAGGTGCCATAGCCTGGCAGACATTTTGAAAAGCCTAATAAACACATAGCACTTCAATTGCAAGATCTTTTTAATTTATGTATACATATAGCCAAACACTTTCTGTGAAAAATGATCAGTTATGATGTCAACTATTAAGATATACCAGGATGCCTTGTCTTTATGAAGGCAGACTATTTGGGGCCACTCGACTTAAATAGAATTGTCACGCTACCATTGAATTATCATTAAACGTCTCATTTTTTTTAAATCCTTTCTTAAATTTTGCTACGGAAAAACTAAAATTATCTCTTGATTTTTTTTTTTTCAATGCACTTGGTGTCAAAATCCCATGTTTCTGACATGAATTCCGTGCACATTGAAAAAATTTAATACAGTCATGTCACCAACTGCTCACTTTATTCACATTGTTCCTGCCTTCTTCCCGGCCCTTTTTATGCCAGCCCTGATAGCACCACTGAGGCATAGGCACACATTCAAGAGGGGAGGACCAAAAAGGTCATATAGCAAGCAGAGAATATTCTAGCAACGCAGGTTTCGATCTTTGCTATTTCAGTGTTATTCCCGCTGAGCCTTGCGTGCCAAGAATACCACTGGCACCGTTCAGAGACACTCATGATGACTCAATGGAGAATCAGGAGACCGCGGCACTTAACTATGTGCCTATTCCCAATGATATTCTGTCTCAACTCATTTCCATCCTCATAGAAACATGAAAGTGGGGCAATGACAGATATGAAGCCCAGCATGAACTGTCTGGCAGAATTCTGCCTAGCAACACAGCTTCATCACTCCACCACACAAACGAGGCCAGAGTCTACGGACAAAAGTAATGACATTAAAACCAAGCTGAAAATGCCATCGTTTAAGGAGGAGCTACAAAAATCGTATCACAAAAGACAGTGTTTAAAGTAGTTCTACATTCAATCACTAAGTACAAATGAAACATTAGTAGATATCTTAACCCACAGTGAACCAAATACTGTGTCAGCATATGCTTTTTTTGCTATATAAAATTATGCATTTGCCTACAGAAACCCATGTTTGTAAAAATTCCATACAAGACAAAATAAAATGATTTACTCAAGTCTTGACTTAACATGGTCTTTGATATGGGAAAAGAAGGCTGAGGTTACATCAACGATTCAAATTTCGTATGTAAATATATTAGGTTTTCTTTATTCTATTTCATCGATGGACACATATGTCTACAAGGTTATTTTAGTTTAGGTTTTTTGTTTGTTTGTTTGTTTTTTACCTTTATGGAGTCCAGGTTCTAACTGAAAATATGTGAATATGACAGGACACAGAGCATAAGCTTACAATTTTTTTTCCCCCCGAGATGATACGGGTTTGTGCTGTAGTCACACTGATTTTTCAATTGCTTCCAAAGATGAATATTGGAAGAGAGCAGGCCAGGGCTGGGTGGGCATTTTTACTCTTGGGAGGCAGTTAAACTAGTTAGTCTGATACAGCCTGAATCTACATCGTTGACCTGATTAGTGACAAAAAGCACTTTAGTGGCAACGAAGGAATGAATGAATGTGCCAGAAGTAGTTATTTCAAATAATTTTCACTGCTAGATTTCATTTAAAGAAACTGAATGGGTAACTGCCTCTGTACCCAGTGATGCTACAATTTTGACAACATACTAACATAACACTAACATAGGATAGAAAGTGGTTAAGTAAGGGACGATAACCAGATATCCTTCAAATGTATCTACTTTTCTTAAGAAGTTAAAGGATTTTTAACATAAAATTTACATTTGTTCAATATTATCATTCAGTAGGAAACGTCTAGCTATTTTTTTTGTTACGGTGTATGTTATGCATAATAAAGCACTTGCCTGAAAAATATTTCAGGTGATTGGAACTATATTTCTCTTATTCATTTCTGATGTTTCTTAGAAAGTAAATTTTACTGATAAGTGTTAAACTTGATTAATTATAATTTCTATAAAATTTGTAATGAATTGTAGTCTAATAACATAATGAAATTGTACAGAATCAGGAAAATACATGAATCATTGAGGAATGTCTAATAAAGCCATCCTAACTATGGACTCTGGACTCTTACAAACAGGAAGTTTGTACATTATTACAACATGCAATCTAGCCCAAGCAAGCAAAAAAATTGACTAAGAAAGTAAATATTCTCTTTTCAAAATATAGCTGACCCTTGAACAACACAGGTTTGAACTGCATGGGTACACTTACACACGAAGTTTTTCAATAAATATGTATAGCACTGTAAGTGTATTTTCTCTTCCCTATGATTTTCTTAATAACATTTTCTTTTCTCTCATTTTATCATAAGAATGTACTATATAATACATATAACATACAAAATATAGGTTAATAATCTACTATGTTATTGGTAAGGCTTCCAGTTAACAGTAGGCTATTAGTAGTTAAATTTTGGGGGGAGTCAAAAGTTTTACTCAGATTTCTGACTGCTCAGGGGGTCAGCCCCTTATCCCCTGTGCTGTTCAAAGTTCCACTGTAGAATATGAAATATAATTTGAAAAAAATAAAACCTCATCCAAAATATCTACCTTGATTGGACCCCTAAATCTACTTGGTAATCGTTCAGTTCCATGCAGAATTAGTATTAAAAAGTTATCACAGAGAGCATACTCTTTGTTTAATCAGAACATAGATGCAAAGAGAAGCACTCCCTGCAATGCACAGTGAAGATCTGGAACAAAGCTGCGAGCAGCGCTCCAACATAAAGGCCCCGATTATGATATTCCGTCAGTCACTTTGTTAATACAGGGGAAGCCTACTTAATGAACTGCCGAGAACGGAAGAGAGCCACTACAAGAATACATTTTGTGCTTACCAGACTGTAAAATCTGCAAAAGGATCCCAGAATCCTTTTAAATGACTAAAAGTTAAAGGAAATAACCTTCTAGATATACAAACTCAGTAGCAAAATAGGGAGTAAAACAAATCGTTTCCAAACAAAATTTCTGAAAGACTCATTGCTTGGCAAAAGCCACAAAATTTGCTTCATCATCTACAAACAGTGATAAAATCATACAAACAACTAAAGATAATTTCCTAAACAACTTGAGACTCTATAACCATTTTCTTTATATATATATATAAAAAATATATATATATATGTATACATTTCTTTATAATATATATGTGTATATATATACATACATGTACATATATGTGTGTGTGTGTGTGTGTGTGTGTATATATATATATATATATATATATATATATATATATATATATATATATGAAGAAGGTAAACCTTGGGAAAGTCTGTGATTTTGTTCATTTTACTAACAGCAATCTCAACTTGAATTATATCACTAAGTTTATTTGATAGTTACTCATTTCTAAGTGTCTCACACTAATAAAAATAAAATCTCAAGTGTTTTATAAAAGTAACGGGTCTGGAAAAATTGCTGAGGGTGTTTTTTAATATCGTATAAGTTTCTTTTATTTTCATGCCTTTGGGATTGCAGAAATGACGTACAAGTTATTAACTATAATGTGGCCAGTGTAATTACTACCACCAAATTAAAATAAACATAATCTTCAAGATGTTTCAAGTTTCCTAAAAAGGAAGAAAACCCTGAAAACCCATTATAAATTGGTGATTGGATGGCACAGCATGACCCTAGCTGTATGAACTTCTGTTCTCTCTCTATTTCTTCCTGACAGATCGTGCTTCTACAGTGAAATAAATTAAAAACAATTTTCAACTGATTGATAGCTTTTTAAACACAGTGCACCTTGAAGGAAATCATTTACATAAAGTATTTCAAGAGTTACATTGCTAAGTTAAAAAATCAAAGTAATGACCCCAATAAGAGATTCCTGAATCACTAAGTAATTTCAAATAGATGAAAAGAGAATGAAAAGCATTTTTCTCACTGGATGATAGATTCCTGATTAAATCTTCTTCTGACACTAAAGCAGGCCTTGTAGTTCTAACAACTCTTCATTTCAGCTAAAGCCATCATGAAAAGAATGATTATCAAATAAACCCAATCAAAAAAGACCTCAAAAATTTTCAGGGCCTCCAATTCCTCAAGATTTCTAGGCATCCTGATTGACAGTCTTGTGAAACATAAGGGTAATTAAACTGACATGAAAATCACTACCCTCCATAAATCCTAAAAGCAGTTTATCTAACCTTTTGATCCTTAGAGACTCATAGTTGTCCTAGCAGCTGTTGCTACTCACCATCCAATGACCTTCATAAAAAGATTAACACCCAACTATCACACCCTGTATAGTTTACACACATAATCCACCCCCTGCCCCCCAGTATCATTGCTGCGCTAATTATGCAGATAATGCGTCTTGCTGGAACAGGTTCATAGCAACTTCAATCTCCTCCTTAGGCAGGAGATGGAATGGGATGGGTCTTCCAGAATGAAGATTTGTGATGGTGAAATGAAATTTCAATTTTTAAACCATGAAGCGCTGAATATTTAACATATTGACTTGGTGTTGACAATGTTTAAATAGTTGTATAAAATCAGGGGTGTTTTAAAGAATCTCAAATCATAAACAAATTATTACCTAATGTAAAACCTGCAATTATTTTCAAACTGCCACTGAAATACAGCAATAAAAAATAAGATAGTCTTATGTGGAAACACTTAACTTTCACTAGCTTTCCCCTAGGTAGGACGGTGTTCAGCCCATTTATCATGTGTCCATGTATAATTCTGCCTTATTTTGAAGGCAACACACACACAATCTTTGAGCACCTGCAGCTGACTTGAGATAAGGATCTTTTCTCTAGTGAAGACCAATGATTATTTTAGCTTTCGGGTAAGCATGCAGCTACATCCACATGAATTTCCTATATGATTCCTAACTGTGTAACTATTTTCTCTCTCAAAAATCCAGAAGCAACTTTTGAATATTTGTATGATATTAAAGCAAGAAAGGCAAAAATCCCAGCAATATAATCAATAAACCTTATTAGGAAATTGCAACATTATGAACAATGTATTTAAATGCTCAAACAACTCAACAACTTTTTTTAAGTAATACCAAAAAAAATTACCATATATGACAAGACTGTTCAACATTTATTTGTTTTATTTTCCTACATGGAATTTAACTTTATTTTGTTCTGTTTTGAATGAAAACAAATTATTTAGGAACCACAATGCTTTGATGTTTGAAAATAACTGTGAACTGCCAAAAGAAAATCAGGTATCTACTAGATATTCATGCAAAAAGCATTGAGAGAAACAGCCAAATCCTGCTTCTAAACAATATTACCACTAACCTGTTTTTCTTCCATCCTTTTTTTTTTTAATCTTTAAAATGACATGGTAATCTCAAATTTTAAGGGGCACCTGACTGGCTTGTCAGACTCAAGTGGCATATTAACGGCACTCATTGTGGCACCATTGGAGCCTCAGTTTTTATCATTCTGATAATCCCCTCCAGGGTTTCCATCTTCTCTCTTGGAGCTCAATCATACTCTGTGATGCTCTGCTCCTATATGAGCATGCAAGAAAATTTCTATTTAAAAATACATTCGGGGAATGGGGTGTCAGGCACTGCTGATTGAGAAGGCATTCCGTGATGATCCCTATTTTCAGTTAAAATGCACACTTATGGTTTTGGATTTAACACTCCTGCCTTTGCAGTCAGACAGTCATTTAGCTGGAGTCAATCAAGCGTGTGATTAGAAATAATAACTCACAAGCAATGAATTCAAAAAGATTAGATCTCTGCTGAAATGCACAAGTACAGCATCCCATTATACCTCCTTTCCTCTCTGGTTTCTAGACAGCAGACTAAACACACACACACACACACACACACACACACACAAAAGAAAATTCTCTTGCATTCTAAAACCTGGCTTCACTTAACATCTGACTAATAACTCTCCTATCCCAAGAGCAGAAACTCAGTCAGTTGCAGATATAATCAACACAAAGTGGTGATTATATCTGCAAGTTTCATCTCATCTTTTCTTCTCCCCAGGTATACCAAAAGCTATGTTTTACACTGAGTAGGTCAGAAACTAGACACACTTTATCTTATTTACACAGAATGAGAAAGACAGATCGAGCATGATTAAAGCACAAAGATGGTTAATATCCAAAAGCAACAAGGAATAGTTTTCTATTTATGAATTATTCTTCAAATTATACATCACTTCAGGATCTAGTATTTTATCTCTAAGTAAGGGGTTAGAGAGATAATTAGAGAAAGTATGTTTGGACTTAATATGTATTACATTGAAAAGAGTAAGGCAAGTTCAATCAAACCGTTCCATGGATCACCTTGGATCAAGTCAAAAGGATTTAATTTCACTAAGAAAGTTTGGAAAAGTTAAGTGAACTATAAGATTTTATATTATGTGGTGCTTTATCTTTAATCAGAGAGCATATAATTCATCGTCAACAGTGTTAATAATGGGTAGAATGATTCCGAAGGGGAAAAGATTGACAAAAATGATGAATATTGTACGTTAGAATATAATATAGAGGGGATGGTTTGATTTGCCTTCCCAGCTATGCTTGGTTTGGGCAGCTCTTCCGCAGCACACACTGATGACACTACCATAATTCATACAGATGAGGATAGCAGAGAGCAGCCTGGGATTTGACAAATTTCTGCAGAAAATTCCCAAGGCTGAATAAACCACACGTGGGTAACTGGGAGTTAAGGCACTACCGGAGAGATATATGAATAAAGTACACAAACACACCCTTAAAACATACAAATAAATAATAAATTGCTCCAGAGCTTATAGTATGTTTTTTTAAAAGGAAAGAAAGAAAAGACCCACGTTTTAGTTGTTGATATAAAGTGTCTTGCCAATCAGGAAATACCTGAATATGCTGAGCAGCTGGTTGCACCAATTAAGGCTTCTTTACAGAAAGATCCACTAGATCCATTAAAACTTGTGGTCTTAGAAAATGCCACTAAGAAAACTTTTACGGGGGTGGCCGGTTAGCTCAGTTGGTTAGAGCGTGGTGCTAATAACACCAAGGTTGCCAGTTTGATCCCTGCATGGGCCACTGTGAGCTGTGCCCTCCTTAAATACATACATACATACATACATACATACATACATAAGATAAGAAAACTTTTAGGAGCCAATCCTTTTTATTCAATGAACAAAATTCAGATTAAAACCAAAAATACAAATATTAATTTGGATGACTTGGGTACTTTATTTTTTTTATTTTATTTTTTTTAATACTGGCAAAACATTTATATTAAACACACACACAGTACTGGCCAAAGAAAACATATCTGCAGATAATATTTACCAGTGTGCACCTTCTGCATTAGGCAGTCATTTTTAGGGAGTTTGAATTTTTGGCTAAACACTCAAGAGAAAGAAAATTCCAAGTGACATCAAACAAAATCACTAGGTGATGGGGTACTTTCTTATTGAATACTTTTTCTGCGTCTACTAAGACAATTAGAAGTACTTTCCCTTTATTCTGTTAATAGGACAACTTATGTGACAGATTTCATGTGTTCTTGGGAAAACCCAAGTTGTCCGTGATACTGTGTGTGTGTGTGTGTGTGTGTGTGTGTGCACGCATGCACGCATGTAAACTCAGCTTGCTAATGTTTTTTGTAGAGTTTTGCATTTTTGTTAAGGGTAAGATTAACCTAAATTGTTCTTTCTTTTTAAAATTTTTTGAAATTTATTTTTCAATTACAGTAAACATACAATATTATTAGTTTCAGGTAGGCAACAGTGATTAGACATTTATATACCTTAAGAAATGCTCACCCCAAAAAGTCTCATAGAGTTTGGGTATTTACTTTGACTACATTTGAGAACAGCCAGACCTGACATTTTTATTATCTTCCAGGAGCCAATTAGGGGATGAAATTCTACCCCTTTGCCTGATCTTAACGTCCAAGGGCAGAGAGAACATCAATGGTCTTGTGGAGGAAACACTGACCCACCATTAACATACTTTTATGGGAAGATCATCCAGTGTCAAATCTACATGCTTTTGCACACGGCATCTCTCCAGCTTTAAGCCTGGAAAAGTTAATCCTGACTCAGTTGACACCATTACTTCCTCCCCTGCCTTACTATTACATTCCAATCCATAAAAAAGTCTCTCTCTCTCTCTGTCTCTCTGTCTCTCTGTCTCTCTGTCTCTCTGTCTCTCTCTCACACACACACACACACATACTCAAATACAGTCGCCAAGTATCGGAGCAAGTGGAACTGGAGCAGCATTTCCTATCCCTTCAGCCATTCAGGTTAGGACCCATTCAAGAAACATTCATTCAGTACCAACCAGATGCCAATCACTGTACCAGAAACTGGGGGAAGATGTAAAACAGGTTTCTGCTCTGAGAAGTTTACCTCCTAATCAGAGAAGCAGGTAAAGAGTCACCTCTAGCACCCGCACCCTAAGCTCAGAACTCGCCCAGGTATGTGCAACGGTAGACCTAACAATGACAAGAGACAAAGGAAGTAAAACAGAAAGGAAAAGGAAAACCTCAAGCGGAGAAGGAAGTTTGTCCCAAAGAGTTTGCATTCATTCAAATGTAAAGAAGAATTGAAAACCACTAATAAAATAAATACGGTTCTTCTTTTCCACCTTCTACTGGGAGAACTGGGAGAGGTGTAACATAGGATGAGCACTCAAGTGCTCTGCTGAGGCCACGGCGAAATTCAACTACACGTGCAAACAAAATACAGTTTCATTTTTTTGCCATACAGAAAGGCATCCACTTAAAATAAGAAACTATTAAACATTTAGATGAAAAATCATGCCTCTCAAGATACAAACAAAAAAGATATTTCCAGCACGCTATCAAAAATCCTGCATTCACTCATTAAACAGGGATTTGCTGAACTCCTACTATGTGCCAAGCCCATTCCAGATAGAACATTTTTATGTGTATAATTTACATGCAATCCAAAGATGTCATATTCAGTGCTGCCAGCAATTCTCCTCTGGCTCTTTTAAACAAGGCCACAGAAGGAAAATTTGAAGGTTTCAGCACTAATTTGATAATAAAATCTTAATGTAGTTCTGTTACTTTATATTGGTAAAAAATGTGTAAGCATGAAATCCATTTTAAACAAAATTCATTATATGAACTTGTGACATTTTCATGCACTGGTTTTTTTCCCCTCCATTTCCAAACACTAATTGACAGCACTTGAAAACAGTGATTCAGCTTCGTCATGGCATATGATTCCCAGGGACTGTAGCTATATTCCTCAGGCCAGCAGACTGACAAATCAAAAGATAAGAAGTACCTCTCAGCTTGAATCAACTGAAATGTGTCAGAAAATACATTTGGCATAATCTTCAAAAATGTCAGGTTTGCCGATGACAGGATAGGCACAGTTTTCCTGACAGTTTTAGCACACCAAAGTTTCAGAGTCCAAGTTAGAATGAGGGAAAAGCCTACTTTTGTCTGCTATTTTGGAGAAAACTACTACACGCAACAAGAAGTGCATGACAAACCACATGCATCTCTGAAAAAAATGGCATAAAATGACTGCCTAATTAACAAAACACACAACGTGGGAAACGTCCCCTAAAATGAAAAGGATTAAGGGATATTTCAGTATCTCCGCTTATGAAAACCATCCTACTTGCTCCTCAAGGGATGTGCCAGGCTTCCCTTCTCTTCACAAATCCAACATGCCTTGTGCCATTGGGGTACTTTTATCAATGTGTGTCAAATGAGTGAATGAACCAATCGCATCAAGTAACAATGCTGAGACATCAAAACTTAGCTGAATATGTTACAGGACTGGACCTTGCATGTAACCTATTAGCCTTGGCAAATTAAAAAACGAGAAAAAAATCAAAGTACATTCACAAACAAGCAGGCAAATTCTAACATACATTATGTTCTTTTCTGAATTCAACATAAGCGGGATTTTCCTCTATCTTTCATCACCACCACCATCCCCTCTCCCCTTCTCCAGAGCACACTCACATAATCATATTCTACAATTTGTGGATAGAGGAACAAACAGCTTAATCAGGTTTCTAAGAGGCACTACACAGAGCTGAGACCCATGTTTCAACCTGTGCCTACAGAACTCTGACTCCTCCAATTTCCCATTTGTAAATAGATCTCCAGAAGAAATCAGCCTGAGGGCACTAAATGGCTGTAGATCTCCTCAGGAGCACAGTACTGACAATCGCAAACACCAGTGAGCTCCTCAGATAGGAACTGCACAGTGCCTTATTCAGACACATTCCCTCCAAGTAATCTAGCAACTCCAGCGCTGTCAGCCTTCATCTGATTTTCATTTATAAATGAAGTTGCACAAATCTGCAACAATAAAGAATATTGACAAAACCTTTGTTAACACTTGCTAGCTCTCATTTTTTAAAATACAAAAACAAGATCCCCATTCAGGCAACTCCTAATTGTGCTGGCCACATTTCATTTACTTTCACCACCAATTCAGCAGCAATCTGTCAATATTTGTATCGTAAATCACCAAATACGCAAAATGAGTTATTTCAAGCTGATCATGCATTTACATATTTATGAATATTGTGCACTGAAATAAAGTTAAAAGTTATTTCTTTATTGCCTAAGTCTATACATACCATCTCCCAAACGAGAGATGTACCAAGTCAATTAAAAGAGATACTTAAAAAAACACATTTTTCTGACTTAATATGGTTTCTGTATTTTCAGCAGGGCTTCACAATATTTTTCCCTTTCAAAGGAGCAAAGTCATATGTAATTTTTCACTATGTTTGGCAAACGTAACATAATATAAGTCATCACCACAAAAGACTCTTATTCCACTATCTTCCAAGAGTTAGTCATTTCAGGATATTTATTCTTCAGTAAACATTTACTGAGCATAAATTATGCCCACTACCATGCTTGATTAAGGACACAGGGTAGGGAAAACAGACTAGGAAAGTCCCTACTATTAACTTACAGGCAAAAAACAAAAACAGAAAGATGAATAACTCTAATGTAAAATAATTAGTACAATTGTGGAGTTTTGTGTGTAAAATTTTAGGTGCAGGGGAGCAGGAATAACTAAAGTGGCCTGAGAATTGAAGAATGAACAGGAACCAGTAAGGTAGAGAAGAGGAGTAAGAACATTCCAAATATGGATCGCCATGTGCGAAAGAGGGTGAGAAAGCATGGAACTTTAAGGGAAGGGAAAGTAATCTGGTATGTCTAGAAAAAAGTGGGTCGGAGGGCAGTGGTAAATGTTAATATGAGAAGGTGGGGCTGGAAGGTAAAGAGTCATCCTCTAGAAAATTAGGAGCAAATAAAAGGTTTTTAATTAAGCAAAACAAAGATGTGTTCAGGTTCATGTTTTTGAAAGGTAACAAGATAGGTTGGCTACCTTTTGCCAGAAAGGCCTGGCAGAAAATTACTTTAGCAAAAAGAAAGAAAGAAAGAAAAAGAGAGAGAGAGAGAGAGAGAGAGAGAGAGAGAGAGAGAGAGAGAGAGAGAGAGAGAGAAATTCTAGCAGAAAATGGGTTGAGGTGGGAAGGCAGAAGTAAGGACAGAGACATTAAGAAGCTAGCAGGAGGGTCCAGGATTGGGAGATGAGATTCTGTGCTCAGGCAGCTTCCCCTCCCAGCCCTTGCACTGCTGACAAGCGTTCTTGTCCCAGAAAGCAGGGTTGGGCCACTCTCCACCCAGGGGTAGTCACCCATCACACGAGGATGGGGGCTTGATTCAAGAGCAAACGAAACATAAGTGCCAAGCCTTCCTATTTTAGTCTTCTCAGCCGAAAGAACCCAACTGAAACAACATGGCCTAGTTAAGGTCAAGTCAACAAAATTTAACACCAGATTATGTGTGGGCGGCCAAAGAGCACCAAGGTTTAGAGAGTATATTTTGAGATTGGCAAGACCTGAACACATTGCCGGCCCCACCCTCAAAAATCTTGACTTAATTGCTGGGTTGAGACCAGCACATGGGTATTTGGGTATGGGTATTAAAAGCTCCCTAGGTGACTAAAATGTGAAGCTAGGATTAATAACCACTGATTTAAACACATCATTATCATCCCATTATATTATGCAGTTATCTTAGTCCATCAAGACTTGTGTTAAAATAACACAACTAATACAAAACAATAATACTAGCTACCACTTATTGAACATCTCCATCATGCCATTGTGCTAGGTAGGCTCCTTGCAAATCATCTTGCATTCATTCTCTAACTCGATCCCTATAACAACACTCTGGTGTCAATATTTTCATTTTCTTTTTACTTCCTGGAAAAGTGAGGTGTACAGAGCTTGAGTTATTGACTTAAGAGTCCCACAGGTTAGCATTCCGAGGCCAGCACTGACAACATCCAAGGCAGTTCTCCTAACTACTGTACAGTGATGCCTCTCCAGAGGTGCTTTACATCCTTTCATTTCATCTAGTAGTGCCAGGGAAGGTGCTAATGAGCAGTGAAAGGGTGGGCCAGGAAGAAGGAGGAATTCGACACTGATAATATTTAAGATCAATCTCCCCTGAATCACCAGTAGTTAACCTGACTTCTTGAGTCAGATGATTTGCTCAACAACGGACAATGGACCTAACTGAAAGTTACTTTCCTGTAACAATTATTTAGAGCTCCTAAATAAAAGTTTATGTTTGTTTTCATGTACATTCCTCTCTGATCTAGATCCAGAAATATACCAAGTTTAGACTAAATTCCAAAATGTGAACAGAAGCATCAAATCCTCACCTATTTTCAGCTTCCTGGTTCCAAAGTGAAAATAAATCATGTGAAATGCATAGGAAAACTCATCTCTTTCTCTCCTAATGTTTAAAGATAATTTATAGCCTTAGAACATTTGTAAATTTAACAGCCCATCAAAGTGTCTGAGAGCAGACCAGTTCTAAGGACTCATTAAATGACATTAAACATAACTTTCCATGAAGTACTGTACAGCATGAATGGGTGGGCAGGCTGGTGAACAGCCACCACTACAATAATTTATCGTTTGTAATTTTGCCTTATTACTTGCAAAAACATTTGTTAAAGGGGGGCAGTCAGTTACAGAAAAAAAGCACTTCACTACTTTGTCAGTGCTATAAATTACAAAGGCAGAGAAATCCGTTATGATCCTAAGGATGTGCTAATTCTTTCTCCAGCCCCCCAAAAATGACAAGTTTTGCGGTAAAGTCTTACAGGATTTTAAAAATTAGTTTTTTTGAACAGGGTTGTATTGTTTCCAACTCACCTCCTCCCCAAATTCCAAAGAGTATCAGTAAAAGGAAACCAAAAATGTAGAATTATTTTCCACTACATAGGTGGGAGAGTCCCCTATTTTATGGATCCTACTCACATCCTTAAAATGGAATTTCTTTCGCTCCAAAAAGTATTTAAAGAGATAAGGCCTGAAACAGGCCTTTATCCCACGTAAGTGGATTTTACAGTAACACAAACAGTGACCCCAATTTTGCCAAGGCATCCACCCTATCTTAATAAGCAAAAGTAGCACAAGGATCAATGCTGTAATTAAAGCGAAGGTCAACTTGAACCCGACAGCAACCACAGACTACGTTACACAGACTACATTAAAGTGACAAAAGTCAGTGGTCAAAGTTTAGCATTCACCCTTTATATGTTTTCCTTAAAAACAACTCAACCATGTAACTCATGGTTTTCATTCTCTCACTGTATGTATATAAGTTCAGACTTAATAGGATTCAAAACTTTTAACTGTCAGTGCATTAAGCCTAGTACAGTAATTATGCTGATAGCATAACTGATCTATTTTATGTGGTAAAACTTATTTGATTTAAGCTTAGCTTAAAAGACTTGTTTCTCCACTCCCCCATTCCCCTCTTCTCGACATGTGGTCCCCAAGTCTAAGCACAGGAGTCTGTATTTCTTTACTAAATTCCAATTATCACTTTTACTAATTTTGTTGACTAAAACTATTCTCTCTATAAACTTCAATAACTCGGTGGTGAATTTCAGCAGGAGAAATAGTTTCCTGTATGAAAGTCACAGGATTAGCTTCGCCTCAAAAAAGCAGTCATTTTGAAAATGACCCATCCAAAGTCACAAATAACCATAGCTAATTCACTTTAGACTGTTCTTATGCATATTTAACAACATATATGCTAGTCTTAGCAAAATTAGTGGTTGCTATAAGAGCCGTTGTTAACCTTTAAAACTTCCTTTCTGAACATTATATAAGGGGAAAAATACAACTTTCACAAAGATTATATTTTATACATAAACATTCACTTGCCAACCACTTAATATACTAGTACCAGCGAAACAATTCAAAAGTAATTTCAGTGATTTTTATTGGGTTAATTTTAATGTTTCCATAAACTTTCTGTGTTTGTAACTGGCCCTAACACAACCCCAAATGAGAGCATCTAAATATGGCTGAAAGTTTATCAATTAAGAAAAACTCTCACCAAAACAACATCTAAACTTAAGCTGCAGCGACCAATTTTTAAAATTTTATTCAGAGCCAGTAAACAAGGGAGTTTTTGTAGGTTGTTTTTTTTTTTTCCCTGAATAACCAAACCAGTTGTTTGACTTAAGAGAATTTAGTGGCTGTTTTGACAACAGTTGACTTTGCTGACATACACACTCCAACTTGACAGGTAAGATGGTTTGAGATGTCTCATGTGCATTTCTGTTTTTAGCAACCACCATTGCGTTAGCATAATTATTAAATTCACAATTAGCCAATTTCTTCCAACATATAAGAAACCAAGCAGAACCAAGACAAGTGAAAGAAATTCATCAGGCAGTGTGCTTTCTTCTTTTCCTGTCACTAATACCAAATTATATGAATTATATAATGTGATAATTTGGAACATTTTGTTCACATCTAAAATTATAATTCTAACTCCTTATTAACTGGTGTTAAGTAAGAACTACCAGATTATTCCAAAGCTAATATTCCATAACAGTAAGAAGACACAGGTTGAGCCATCATCTAAAATTAGCTTATTCATTGTAAAATAAAGATTGAATGTTAAGGTATAAAATTATTCTAAATCCCCAAACACACCAGAACTAATTGTGAAATTAAATGTGACACTTTACATAATTCAAACTCCAGTCCTTGATTTTTGTCTTTCTCCTCAGCTACCTACACCTAAATTAAATTAGTCTTATTGATTATAACTCACAAATCCCTGTCTTGTTACCATGATTTTCAAATTTTAATGAAATGCACAATTCAGTTGTACATAGTTAAGTTGGCTTTCTTAAATTACAATGTAGGAGATTAAGTATAGGTTCAATTAATATCTCAATATTGTAGCTTACAGACACAGTAAAGCCAATTTCTTTGCTAACTTAAAACCATTGGTTACTGCATGCATCACAAACCTGTGTGCAGTCTACCAAGATGGAAGATCACTCATTATTGAAGTAAGATCTTATAAATTGATTAGCAATGTTATTTAACTAAACACTGGCTGCACACCAGTCTTGGAATGAAATAGAAGCCTTAGTCCATTTAAAATATGTTACTGTGTACAAATGACGGTTAATAACTTTGGTAAAAGCAGAACCATCAAATTAAAATTTAAAAGTCATTATACTAGAAAACAAAAGAGTACACAGTATGTTTTTTCTATAAATTTACTAATGAAACATCCATGTTATGGACCGTAGCTTTGTTGAACCAAAAGCCCATATTAGGTGCTTTGCCCTTATAAAATATATCTCTGGTGTTATAATAATAATTATTACATAGTAAACATAATTACATAATAAACAGCCTCAAAGAACACATTTATTAAACCCAGACTGTTTTAGCATTGCTTTTAATGCACTGGGATTTAAACTTGGTTTTGATTTTTTAACTTAAGAGGAAAACATTTCTTTGATGTATTTCCTTGATGGTCATAGCTGAGCCCTATTCTTCACTAAGAACAGAAAGGAATTGGAAACCACCCCACCACCTCCCGCCGTCCCACCTCCAGACCTTTCATCCTGCCTCCCCAATCCAAAGCTGTGGAACTAACTACTCTCCAGCTGTCCTTATTTGTGAACAGGGCTGAGATGCCTCTCTGCGTGGCTAATACTAGATTTTATACAGAATCATCAAATTCTCTGTAACAATTCCTGTTACTTTGTTAACGATGGCTCCCTTCCATTAAAGAATAGATAGATGTGTACCCCCTTTTCAGTATTGTCATACTAATATTTAAATGATTCAGTTCTATCTTTTATTTCTTCTGTTTATTAACTTCAGTGAAATTAATATAAAAATATTACTAAAGAGGGATATTAGAGTACCTGGATGAATTGATTTCAGCTCTCATCTTTCTTCTTCCCCCAAAGTGGGGATGAAACATTCATTTTCCCCACACAGATATAATAATAAACGTTCTTAATCATTTTATCACCTGAGGAATTGTCACCGAGGGACCAATTCACATGCAAATGCCTGTATCAGAGCTACCTCCTACCTCAACACAATGCAAGTCAAGACTTCATTAAATAGTCCCTGGTCATTTACATCACACTCCAAAAACAACTGAGGAGGCTGCTTAAGATGAGAATACATTAGCAGTTGCAGAGCATTAAGCCACTGTTTTTGTATCATAAGGCACCAATTCTCAGCTGTAAATATGTGTGTGTTTCATTTATTGAATCATAGTTTATATTATGATAAATTTCTATTTCATTTCCACAATGATGTTGAAACAAGCTGCAAACATTTGTTTTTACTACAGGAGACCTATTCATTAACACTGTTTACTGTCAATCTATGAAATACATTTATTTCCACTATCAGAGCTATGGAATACTTAGTTGCAAAATATATGTCATTATTCAATGAGAATAAATGAAAATATAGCATCAAAATTAACTAGGCTAGAACTACACTAATCTTTCACCCAAATAATTATAAAAAATAATGCTTATTAATTTCTTATGATGTGCCACACACGAAACTAATCATTTCATGTATATGAGTTCAATGTCATCCATAAAATAACACTGAGAGGTAGGTACTGTACTGTTATCATCCTATTTTACTGACAGGAGAAAACGATGCACAAAGAATTTGAATTACTTGCCTAAGATCACATAGGTAGTAAGTGGCAGGTAATTAGTTCTAGAGCTTATGCTCTAAACTCTAAAATAAGCGAGTATGTCACGATGCCTCTTAAGAAGCCTTACATGAATCAAATGCTGCCTGTTACCAGCACCAAGAGAACTTTAATTTTAAAAGTAAAGTAATAGTTTTATTAAGTTATGCACATTGTGTAGCACTTTAGAAAGTTCAGGTTAGACAGAGTCTCAAAAACGTATTAGCATATAAAAATGAAACATAAAATACAAAATAACCAGAATAAATACTTCGTATAAATTGATTACCTCATGCTCCACTTTTCCAAATCCATTCATTATATAAATCTGTCGCTAGGTCTATAAAATATTGAAAGTATTTCCTTTTGTTTTCTACTTAGACTACAAGCTGTTCATGGTCTGGAAAAGCAGCTAATCTATACATTATTGAAAATGCCACACCATATTGTACTCAGAGAGCCTTTGATAAATACTAAATATTACATTGACAATGAGTAATGGCAACTGAAAACAAAATTGCAATGTAAGTTAAAGATGAAATATGAAGCCGGAATAAAATGGACACTGGAGTCCCACTGGAGCTCTCCCTTAGACTTTTGAGGTCTATGAAAAGAGAAGTCCTTAATTAGGACAAAGGAAGGTATTTTAGAGGTCTGGGCAAGATAATGACATCACTCCCGATTAACCTTACAATACTGAAAAATAAATCGTGTAAGAATGATATGAGGAAGGATATACAAGTTATCTCATCTAAATGTTTTATTTTCTGCATATACAGAACATAAATGTGAAAGGGCTTGCATGTTATCTGAAAATGTGGTTTTTAGGTATCATAAATGATTTTCTCAGTCTCATTTATTTGCCTCTAGTAAAAGGAACAGGGGTAGGAGGAAGAAGAGGTCTTCATTTTGTACCTCTGAACTGCTTTGTACTGTTTGAAAATTACTATGTGTGTGTATTACCTATTATTTTAATAATAAAAATCAAAGCATCAGTCCACACTCAATCAAACTTGCAATATTTAGCAAATCCTACTTACTTGTTTTAAATAATAAAGGATTGGTAAATAATGCTAAATATTCTACATCTGAAACAATAGGCCAGGGAGAAAAATATAAAATGATATATAACATATGCTATATATAATATATACCTATATGTGTGTGTGTGTGTGTGTGTCTACACACATATGACATATATATAAGCCCTACACTTTCCATATATAGGGAATATATATACAGATATACATGTATTGCATATACATATTTATACATAAATTTGTATTTATATCTAGGCATCCACAGAAAAAATAGTTTTCTTAGACATCAAAAATCTTACTGGCTTATATGGAAAACAAGAACAATTCTTCCTATAGAAGACTCATAGATATGAAATAAGTGATTGATATCAAATGTTTCTTTACACATACTTTTTTATACAAATGAAGTACAATTGGGAATGCAGGGATGTATATTTCCCTAATTAAAAAAAAGAGAAGATAAATATTTATATCCTCTTAAGTAATCTCTCTAGCACAAAATATTCTAACCATCTTCAATTTAAAAAAGAATTGATGCAAAGTATTAAGTTTCTCCTATTAGAAAAAGGAGAGGAAAAATAAAGTTATCAGAAGAGATTTTTCAAGGCTATAGTTGGGGGTCAGATTTCACAAAGTAATACAAAGGGTACCAAAAAAAAATGTATACGCATTTTAAGAGAGAAAAAACTGTATTAAAATTATACCGATGGTAACCACTTTGAGCACCTCTTGTAATTGCAGAAGTCAAAGGTGACTTGTATTCATCTTTCGTTGTCAGTATATATTGAGTATTATAATTTTAATAGTTTTTTTCCTTTCTTAAAATGTGTATACTTTTTTTTTGGCACCTTCTGTACATGCATTTGAATGTTTTGCGTGTATATGAAACTTCTTAGGTATCACTCTGATTTTCTTCACAAGTCCATTAGGGATGGGCGCCAGTTTCTAAAGGAAACACCTGACCAGCCACTTGAAATGGAGCCCCTGCACAGCCGCGCCAGGAGGCCCTGGACAGCCACTGGCTCCACAGCACAGCCTTCCAGCCCCCAGCAATCCAGCACATGGAGGAGAGAAGGACCAAGGGACAGGGTGACGTGAGGCACAGCATTGCAGAAACAACTGCTTCTCTAAGGCATTCCCATTTCTCCCTTTTCTCCCTCAAGTCTCCTCTTCCCTCTCCTTTTCTTTCTCTTTTCTCAAGGGCCCTGTCTTTTTGTCCCATCCTTGTCTCACTCTCCTTGTTTACCCAGTTCTCCTTCTCTTCCTCTCACTGGCTCTCCTTAACTCCCTCCACAGTTTATTTTTCTGTCTTTTGACATATTTCACATAGTTATAAACTGTGCCCTCCCACAAAAGCCTTGGCATACTTACAAGAATACACAAAACTATAAAACTTTGGGAAAATTCCAGCAGGGAAAAACACAGGTAACAGTAGATGAGCAAGACTAGCAACTACTGGATCTTGCAGCTCTCCCTTCGCCACACCTCAACCCCCCACCCTGCCAACTTTTACTTTTTCCTGTTTTTAACCACACCATTCTCCACCTCTTGTTTATCCTCCACTCCAACATCCTTTCCCCCTCTTCTTTGTTCTTCTCTTCATCACTCTACTTGAAGAACATGCTGTCAGAATTAACCAAGTGTCCACAGCCTTCCCCTCTGAATACACATAAAATCTCACCAACCTTTATCCAGAAAACATTTCCTTCTCCCATCTTTTGCCCTCTCTCTAGCAAGCCTAGAGCAGGAAATCTGGAGGCTGTGTCTCAAATAAACACTCTCCTAGGATGGAAATAATACTTTTTAATCCACCATAGGAGATCCCCAATATGGTTGTTGAAGATATCCTTTCAAAATATTTTCCTAATCTATTCACGTATCCAAACACTGTATTTAAATTAAGTTCTACAATTGTCCTTTCAAAATAATTTGGCCAAGATTACATTTTAGAATTTACCTCAAAGTTCAGTATTTTGTTTCTGTACATGCACGAAATCTGCACTAAACTCATTCTCATTGTAAGTGTACTTTAAAGCACTTTTATGCACAATGCATTATATTCTCCCTATCTTGCTTTCCAATAAATGCACACAGAGGTGTAACAAGAAGGAAAAATCCTTTGCTAGTCCAAATTGAGTTCATTTTTTTATGTGCGCTCTTTTTAAAAACGTCGTCCTGCTTTCGTTATTTGTGAGTCATTTGTTCATCTTAGTACCAATCACACCAAGACTCAGGGTACTTATCTGAAATGAACTCCTCCTCCAAAAACTTTATAAATGTATTGTTCATGAGGATCACTGGTAAACCCCAGCTGTACTCAAGAGCCAGGATAAGACATGCAACTAGGCATATCAAAATCTGATATGCTGACCCTTTCCACTGTTCCTGGCCCTTTCTGCATGGCAAACGTAATAAGAAAGGGAACATTTCCTGACCAGATGCTAAATGAGCCTCAGAACTTGTGAGGCGTTCTGGGCGGTGGGTAGCGGCCCCTTCTCTGCGCAGCCAACCAGCTCTGCGCCCTCGCGGCACCGCTGCGGCACATTACTTCCGCTTTTCTAACCTTTCCACTTCTGAGCACATCAATTATGCACTAGAATAACAGAGGCCTGGCAAGGCAGTGTAACATAAAGGACGATTATGACAATAAATAATTTAAACACCTGCGTGCTATGTTCCTTTTACCACTGATAGGAGGCGAGGGTAACGGAATGCACGTTGACGATTCACATGCAACATTCACGATGAGTTTGGGGGAAAGCTGGCAGAACACTCAACGGGTGAACCTTCCTGTGCACTGGCCACTGGGAGGAAAGGGGTAAAAGCAACAAACCGCTGTGCAAGTATTCATATTCGCACAAACGGGCTACGAATCTCAAAGGCCAGAGATCCCAATAACTGGCGTGTGTGTTTTTGGGCCTTAGCTCCAGAAGTACAGGAAACAATATTTTGGAGGTCCTTGGCATTTTATACCTTTCAGGAAAAGATAAACAATTACATTTACAAAGATTTTAAGAGAAAAGACATGCTGTTTCCATGAAAAGTTATTCCAACTTGAACAAAATTCAAACTTGGAAACCCTCACAGAGCCTACACGCTCTTGGAGGACTGAAGCATGCTTGGAGCTGGCAGGGGATGACAGATGTAGAGATTGCTGGTCTAACCTACTTTTAAATTCCCCCCTCACCATTTTTCAACTGCTGATTCAGAAAAACTCTTCCAGTTTCCTTATTAGTATTGTTTTTTAAATTGTGATTTGAAAATTCACAGCTGAGAAGACACTTTTATATGCTCAATACTGCGAAGAAAACCAGGACCCTCCCTACAATGCCCTGGAAAGTTAAAAACTCAGCCACATTGAGAGGATCCGAAGGCCAGGATTCCTTATCTACTCCCAACAAACTGATTTCAAACCGGGTCTTTATCAGAGTACACCCAAACAAAAAAACAAAGACGATTTCAAACTGAAAAAAATTCAGATAACTGCCTCAAGTTTATTGATCTCTTTTACAAAGTTAATGCCCAACGTGTAATGCAACATTTCTAATGCTTTAAAAAGGTAGAATGATCCCAGTAGTCAATGCAAGAGCAAAAGGGGAACGAAGAAAACTAGGTACCACCAGGGATGTTGATAAATCAAAAGCTGACCTTAAGATCTATGACATTCAGGAGAACAGCAGTTAATTCATGTCAAGTGATACTCAACTTCAATTCTGGAATGAGGCTCCCATTATCTAGAAATATCCAGAGTTAATCCTTAGTCTACACGAGAGCTAATATTACATTTCTAAATGCAAATTGACGAAAACTCTAGGGGGAAAAACCATTTTGAACTGTGGTTTCCAGAAGGCTTCAGGTTTAGTCATGTCAAATTAAAGGGGAGCAAAGCTTCTTAAAATAACATTCTTCTTAAATCGCATCCATATGATTTAGCAAATTGATATGGCCAAAGTCAATAAATCATGATGCAGAGTTTTTATTTTAATGTATGACTGCTTTTATTTTATTTTTGCTTTGAGCCAACTCCTTATAATTTTTAGCCCAAAGTTGGATGTATATTCTTGTCTAGGCAAAACAAGCTACTTCTCACGTAATGGGTTCCTGCTTTTCAATGTCAACCTACCACCAGTGAAAGAACTCGTCCCCAACAGTTCAGCAGGGCACAGCGTTAGCTGCCTCTGTGGTTGCACCAACATGCAAGCCATTAACTGCCTTTCAGTCAGCAGTATTTGGATTTGCAGATTTTTCACCACTTTTCAACGTGTAAGTGCTTCTTTTTTCTTAACCCCAGGGATTTCATTTTGTGCTGACACATACCCAAGAAGCAATCTCCATGAAACTACCCTTTTAAGGCAAGCATTTTGTGCACTCCTTAATGATGGGTGTTTAAGAGAAATGGTAATTATGATAGATTTTAAGCCTTAGGTAACAGACAGCCTCACAGTGAGAAGGTTCACTACATTTAAGACCAAACTCCTCATTAAGAAACGGAGATGTATCAATTCAGATCTGTGCAGACACACTGACAGTATAGCCCAGGTTAGTAAAAGTATTCATCCTTACAACGGATGGTGTCATGAGTGAGCCAACACACCCCAAGGTCATGCTAGTTTGCCCAGACTGTGAGCAAATGAAACTTCTAGGAGACAGTTACAACTAAGGGACGTTGGTCAGAAATATTATTAAAAGCATTAATGCTTTACATAACGTTTCCCTCTTTCTTATCTTTTTATGACTAAAACTTTTTTGTTTAGTGGCAGCCGGATAGCTCAGTTGGATAGAGCGCCGTGCTCTTAACAATAGGGTTGCCGGTTTGATCCCCGCATGGGCCACTGTAAGCTGCATCCTCCACAACTAGATTGAAACAGTTACTTGACTTGGAACTGATGGGTCCTGGAAAAACACACTTAAATAAAAATACAAGTTTAAAAAAAAACCAAAAAACTTTTTTGTTTAAATGTGTCTCTTAAGCTACCACATTACATACTCTACATGCTACAACTCTGACTCTGAAATCAGTTTTAGACCAAAAGCAGTCTACATGGTTTTCATTGCTAGTAATGAAGCTAGCATGAAAACATTATTATACATATGTGTGTGTGTGTACGTGTGCATGCATGTTTTATATATATATATATATATATATATATATATATATATATATATGACCCATATGACTCTCTCAAAACACATTCCAGACAAATATTACTGTTAAATGAGAAGGAAAAAATCCTTGAACCAAGATGCCATGACCTCAATCCCTTACTCATGTGCATGAGTAAGTTTTCCTGCCCAGCTTTCCTGCAAAGATGGCAAACAGAATTTAATATTTCATGGAGCACAAAGCATGTTCAAATTCAATACATGGAAATGCTTTATCTCAGCCTTTGTATATTAATAATCCAAAACTGTGAGAAATTTCAGAAAGTTCTAAGCAAATGACATGTAAGTTTCTTCCAGACATTCTCAAGCTAGTAATAAAATTGAAAATCTGAAATAAAGGATTTATTTAATTTATGAGTTTACTTTATTCGTTTCCAGAAGAGTTGCTTATCTCAAATTCCATTATTTACCGCAGCTAAAATAACTTAAGACTATCATATCCAAATTTTTCTCTAGAAGGTAAGATTTTGTTCTCTAATATGGATGGCATAAGCCATGGATCTTGCATAACAACGCTTCTTCTTTTAAAAGCCAAACCCCATGAAGACTGTCTAAAAGGGAAAGAGTGAAACATGGGCAAACACGGTCCCATAATAACTAGCTGTGAAGGTTATAGGGTTCTGGCAGAGGAGTGGGCGTGATGATATTGATACCAGGCCGTAATCTGTAAATCATCAGAAAAGAGTCTGAAAAGTATTTAGCATTTTATAAATATTTGAGAGCAAAGCAAGCATTCTGGTTTAAATCAACCAGATTTTAAGCTTTCTGGTTTTATAAGAACATCCTACCATAAATCTTTCTCAAATTTGCTTGCTTTTTGTTTATTTTATTTTTCTCAGGCCAGTAATGACCACGACAAATACCTAAATGCTGAACTAAGCAAAGACTCTATCCCTAAATTTTATGTGGGAAGCTTAAATTTCTTCTATAAAGCCAACATCAGTAAATAAGCTCAGTATTGGTTACTTTCTTTTTGTTAACCATAACCAAAAAATAAAATCTTTATAGAATCTTAAGGGAAATCTAAAGTCTAGAAAAAACCAAATTGTGGCCATATCCTTTCCAATCTTTAATCCACCCTCAAAAAAGATTTTTGGTTAAAATAAGTCTTTTCAATCTATAATATTTAGAATGACAAGAGAAGTCCTGTAACTCCATCCTGCTTCCAGCATCTGTCAAGAAAATCACAAAGCTAAATCTCAATTCATGGGAGAATGCTAACAGAAGATGAATAATGCTTCAAGGAAGAAAGCATATTATTAGAAAGGTTCAAGAACAAATATTCACAGAGAGCAGCAAAGTACTTTTTTTTATTTTGCTTTTCAAGTATGAGTTACTGAATTAAAAAATGTAGATGAAGAACAAGTTATTTTAGTGAAAATACTCAGAATGTATATTATATATATTTTATATGTATTATATATGAATATATATGTAATCAGTATAAAATTTAGGTTGCTAGAGAGAAAAATAAGCTAATAGCTTACTATTTCAGGTCATTTTTGCATTTGAACTACTTTTAATTATAAAACTGCCTTTAAGGGCTCCTACATCCAATCCACATAACAAATCTTATCAAAGATACTCACATGTGCTAAATTGTAGAATACTGTAGAAGCGTACAGTCTGTACTGCAGCTGGTAAGATTCAGACTTCAGTTATAAAGGTGTTTTCTTTGACAACACAACATATTACTTTGAGCATTTACTGTTCTCCCACTTTTCTTCATTCTATACCCTCACATACAGGAGAATAACATGCATAAATTGAGATTTTAAAGTATGGGCTATAACTTGCACTTTCTAGAGTATTACTCCTTTCAAAATGGCAGGGGAACGGCCAGTGACACAGCAGCACTCATTTGGTAAGTTTAATAATATGACATATACCTGCTTAAATAATAGCAGAGCAGAGGCAGCACGGTGCGAGTTGAGAGTGTAGTCTCTGGAACCGATGGCCTGGGTTTCTAATCCCAGTTCTGACCCTTATTAACCGTGTAAACTTCCTCACCAGATTTAATCTATGGAGATGGCAATTATAGAACCTACCTCATATGGTTATTATACAAATAGTATGACTTAATAGATGCACACTGCTTGAAAAGAAACTGGAGCAGAACAATAGCTTTGTAAATGTGTTCTGATTTTAAGGCTGTTGTGCAGAAGACGAATGCAGTGAGTGCTCAGCGCAGGGCCCAGTCCAGCAGAGTGCTAGTCTGTAGTGATATTTATTCTAATGGCACAGGTAATATTTATTCTAACATTTATTCTAATGGCACAGTACTAAGTAAAAGCTTTACTAATTATTAGTTCCTTTATAAACAGTGAACAAATAAACAAGCACCTCATCTCACTTATTATCAAAGAAATGTGTATTAAAACAGCTTTCTTGCTTATTAAATGGAACCCTTAAAAAAAAAAATCCAGTTCTAGTAAGAGTATAATGAAACTATAAAGCAATCTGACAATATTGCCAAGAACTGTACAGTGTTAATACTGTTTGACCCAATAATTCTACTTCTTTACCCTAGAGAAAAAACAAACTATGAGGAAAGCTTTAAGAAAAAAAAGTTATTCATGTGTTCTTTATATGATGAAAAATTGGAAACAATATATGCGTTTAACAATAAGGAATAGTAATCCAGTCTTTTTAAATAGTCAGCAGATTTGAGATATGCCACATATAGCTAAATTTCTCCATCTTGGTCTGTCAGGGATTGTTCATATATTACAGGCACTGAAAGATTCAGACTTAATGTCATTTCTTTCCTTCAGCATTTCCCAAACATATTGGTACCAGAAACTTTGGGTGCAGTAGGGGAGGGGGAGTTAATATCTATTTCCCATTAAACTAGAATGCCATGGAATGGGATGAAAAAGTATTGATTAAGTAAGTGATGGTTAATCTTCTTGATGAAAATTTATGCAGTCATTGACAAGAATAGTTTTCAGTATTAGACAGGCTGCTTCCAGCAATATGAGAAAATACTTATATAATGTTCAGGAAACAAAAAAGCTTAGACTCAATTAATGAATACCCAAGCATATGAAAAAAGCTCCAATAGAAATATCTCAACGTGAGTTGTAGAATTATTGTAAATATTTCTATAGTGATGCTACTTCTCAAATGAAAGCAAATGCATAACAACAATAAAACCAATGCGAATTAGTAGTATCAAGTCCCATCTTCGTTGTTCCTGATTTGGAAGCGTATAGTTTGTTTATCTGGTTGTTATTTTAATAAGGCCTGAGGGAAGAATCCTTACTGAAAGTGACCTGCAACAAGAAAATAGAAAACAAACAGAGCGATCCTTCAGCTTCACCAGAGGAATACATGGAAGCAGCCAGCCCTGTCAATTTGAAAGAAGCTAATGAAACATTATCTGCAGGTGAGCGGACTGTCTCCCAGCATTACAACTCTAAGCTACAAATGATTTCCTAACCGCAGAGGTAACCACTATACAGATACTTTGAAAGACAAATGAGAATGCTGCCACATGCAAGGTCAATCACAAACCTCCCAGAAAACCCAGATGCCTCTTCTTCCCCAGGAGGTGACCTGGGGGGTGCCAGTGGCACACCTGAGCTTGAATTTTAGCGGCCTGGTATACATACCTACTTATATTTATGTATAAACAAATAAAATGTATGTATACATAAACTAAAGCTCTCACAAACTTTGAAAACTGTGCTGGGGAAATGAATAAACATCAATTTCCAATCCTTATAATTATTTGATTATGGTTAAAATAGTTTCAGGAAATCATTATACAAGAGCCCAGTAGGCTATGAATTATGGGGGGGAGAAAAACAACAAAACCTAATTAAGAATGGACAGTTCACTTTTATCTATGAACTTTATTAATACATCAACTCCCCAGGTTCACCGGGACCATGATTATATTTGATGCAGTACATTCTCTTCGGAGATTTTTTTCCTTTTTTTTTTTTTTATGGCCTAATGAGGCATTTAATTTTTAATTCAATTTCATTTTTAAAGTATAGAGTATGTGTAAAAGCCAAAGCAAGTGGGCAGCATCTGTTCATTGCATCTGCACTCACTACCACAAAAATTAACCTTAATCTAAAGAGGCACAAATGGGTTTTTATGCCATCAGGAGGCCGAACTACTGAAAAATCAGTGACTGTCCACCCAGACGAAGAACAGCTGTTTCCTAATATTCCAGCTCCACATTGAGCCCATGTTCAATGACTAGCTGAAAACTGCCCACACTCACAATGTTCCTAGGTTGGAAATGTCAGAGAAGGATGCTACCCAAAAGCCACGAACTGCATTGGGTGGAGACAAAACAAAGTGGACCTGGCCTAAGCAGACGGCTTGGAGAGGCACCTTCTAGCACCACCACTCAACGTTTTAGTAAAATAATAACCAACCTTATTTCCTGAGTCCAGAAATCTACCTAATGAGACAATAAACTCACTTGTGTTAAAAAGACCAAGGAATGTTCAGAGTGGATTGATTCTCAACCCTCTGAAACAGGGGTTCTCTCCCTGCAACTCATGAGACTTCTAAATCGGGCAGTCATGACATTCTCTGAAATGTGCTTTTATCTTACTAAATGACATGAAGTCAAGATGTTATGGAGAGAGAGGAGGAAAATGAGCACGTGCAAAAAATGGAAAGAAAAAGAAGATACGAGGAGTGGCCATATTTTTCCTTGACATACTGGGATTTCCTAGAAATCGTTTCAGGAATCACTTTAAACATAGAATTCCCCAGGGGAGAGTAGGGAGGAGAAATATTTCAGAAATCATAGGTGAGAAGACAGACTCGTGTAACATCTAAAATGCCATTTTGCCTATTTTCCCCATCTAAAACAAACAAACAAACAAACAAAAACTTTAAGAAACTAAATTAGATGAACTTGAAGAACCCATGTGCCACCATCTTTTTGTAGTTTTCCTGACTCAGTCTAAGAACTAAATTTTAAAAGCCATGTATTGGGACAAATTTCTAGGTAGTATAAGAAAACAACCAGGAGGCCTTCAAAAACAAAGAAGAGGCAATAACACATTTCTAACCCTGAGGCACTGTACCACCTGACTTCCAATAGGCTTAGCTCTTAAATAACACCTCAGTAGATCTAACGAATGAGGTCACCAACTTGTCATCTTACTTCCCCAACTATAGGGGAGCCCCCCACCCCCACCGTGGGGGTTCTGATAAGCCCTGGACCATTTAACTTGAGTGGTAGCAACTCTGGCTGGTCACAAATTCAAATCCAGTGATTTAAGGGAGCAGGAGTCAAGTGGGTTGAGAAATCACAGGAACCACCCTCTGTTGACTACTTCCCAGTTGATCCTTCAGGGCTCACAGACTCCCTGCTGCAGGGATCCACTGTGCTCCACACATCCTGAGCCTCTGCCTGGACACAACCATCTGGACCCTGAAAAGCCCCACGGTCCCCAGCCTGAATGGTGATTGTCTCCCAAAGCGTCTTTACTGCGTTTGAAGCATCAGGGCTTATTAAAACCCCAAAGGGAAGTAATCCCTGAATGCCACTAAAAGATCTCCAGCTGCTACTGTTTATGAACTAGGCTTGACGAAAGAGGGAAGGGAAGGAGGGGGAGTAGGAAGGACAGGGAAGAGAGAAGAATTTAGACAAGGGCAAGTTATCCAAACAGAGCTGCCATCAAAAAAGAGTGGTGTTTTATCAGCTTAAGCTTTCCTGCCTCCTTTCCCAAAGGTAGTCCCCCCCCAGCTCTCCTTAATTCTTCTTTTTAGCTGTCCGCTTTCTTTGAAAAATAATAATAAAGGCAGCCCATAGCTAGAGAAAGGCCTAAGTGTTTGAAAATCAGAAAGAGTAGCCAGATCAATTACCTGGAAACAGGACTAAATATGTCTTCCCTAAAAATTTAAAAAGAAAATTTTTTTCAGAGAAAAAAGACTTAGAGTAGCTCTCAGTATCAGTTCCTCCCTTCTTCATTCTTTTGAAAAGGTCTTTTCATTTCATTAAGTTAAGCTGATTAATAAAAATTCAGCAGTTTGCCCATGGATCCTTTAGAAGTGGTGATACAAGCTAGAAGATGTAGGCGGAAGGTTTTTGTGCTGGAGACAATGAGAAGGAGTGACTTCTTAAATCCATCGTTGTCATCCTCCATTAGAGAGAAATAGCTACCTTGGCTCAGATTCATCAAACATTATACTGCTAAATGTTATCTCCTAGTAACCTCTAGAAAAAGTTTAGTGCTTACTTAATAAATAAAAGGAGAGAAAAAGAAACATTTAGAGAAAAAGGACAATGAGAATATTTTGCTTCATTTCAAAATTATTTACACAAATTAATGAACAAAACATAGCCTGTAGTTAAGTTTCATTAAAGAGAAAAAGTATGCCAAGAAATTTCATATTTAAACAGAAATTTGTACTTTTTGCTATAAAGTGAAACAAGTACATGCATTGTTATTTATTCATGAATAATTGTGTATTTTGTCATCCAAAAATATCTTTGTTAATGACCTAGTCAGTACCTAACACACTAATAGTTGATACTCAAGAGTTAATAAATGAATTTCCTCAACAAATTGTAAAACACCATTGTTTACTTTTAAAGTTGAAAAACTTGTAAGATTATATAACATCGACTTGCAACTGTTCTCAACTGTTCAAGGATGAGTTAAATTCATCAATAAAAAAATCATAAAATGTCTATTATGTGACAAGTTAGAATAACGTGACAGAGAGATGAGTAAATCTGTTTTGTAGGAATTTAAGTATTTTCCTAGTCACCTTTAACTTGCCTAATACTAAGCTGTTAATTAGCACTTTATGGAAAGCATTTTTCCCAGCTGACTAAATTAAATTTATACTACCATTCATAATAAATTGTTTAAAAGTCCCCCTAAATGGCATTCACTATCCATATGTTAATGCTACCAAATTTACTACTATCAAATCTTTGTATGTGATTTCATGACATCTTAACCAATTTGCCCATAATATACTGGATGAAGTTTTATAGTCTATCTGGTCCTATCATTAAATTTGCCCTAACATACCAATCCAAATAATTATTTTTGTCTAAATTTCATTTCAAATGGATTTTGGGGGAAAATGTTATTTACTCTTTACTCATATCATGTGAACATTGCACATACTGCAAGTCATTAAATCTTTACAAAATAGCCCTCACATATTTTAAAGTACGAGGCATTTTTAAAGATGCAGTTTCTTGATTTGAACATTGCTAACACAGAAACAAGCACCATTAAAGGACCATCCTAAACCTAGACCTAAGCATCTATTTAGCTATCACCATTTTCTCCAGAGGATTCAGTGACATTAAGAAAGACAAACTCATTTGACCACACATTCCCTGTGGCCTGAAGACTGTCACCTGTTTTGCCATCATCTCTCCATCTCTTCAAATACCTAAGAGGCTGAAACCAAACCACGCAGCTGGGAAAAACAGTAATAAGCGTCCACTTTCACTTCTACTCTGAAGAATAATCGCAGGTTAGCTGTGGCTTGCAACTGTCCAATTCAAAAAAAAGGGTTAACTAAAAGTGTAGCTCTTTTTCCAGGAAATGAAAGATGAGCAGAATCTAAACAAATACTATATGCTTAACAGCATTCAGTCTCATAATTTGAAAATGCTACAAAGTACCTACTGTGTGCCAAGCACTATGCTAACTACAGTAAACACAGAGATTAATGAAGTGTGACCTTGACACCAAGGCAATTACAATGTATCTGATGTGATGTCTTTAGTGAGGTAAGAAGTCACTATTGAGGGATACTAAAATGTAATGGGGGAGGGCACTGATTAAACATGTCGCTTGCTCTGTTTTAGCTTTTTTTACAAATTTACCTGAGTTCCTGGATCTTCCTGTAAACACAGAGACAGGAAGGGTCACACACATTCACTTGTGTGTGTCATATTGAAAAAGGTAGCTATGGAGAGAACATTAAAACTACGGCTTCTGAAGATATAAAGTATTTATATGGGGAATACTGCTACTTACTACCAGTGGATACTGTCACTGAACTTGGTTCTTAAGATGGAATTCCCTGATTCCAAATGAAATATGGAAAAAAAAAAAAACTTATTGAAAAAGCTTTATCATGTAGGATTTTTGTGTGAATGTAAAGTATGATCATTTGAGATCAGTTCTTCAAGTTCCTCTAGAAATAGTAATTTTATTATATAAATTCCACTGGAATCGGGACTTTTAAATATTATTATCAGCACATTGAAGCCTAGCTAATAAGCATGTTTAAATAAAATATATAAGTGAAAGTTATGACATGCACAAGGATCCTAGAATACAAATCATTGACTTATTTTCTAAAACTAGCATCTCAGTAATGGTGTTATTCTGATAACAATATAAATAAGATAAAAAGCAGTTTATGTGTGAATTTAAATAACACTATTTATTTTAAATATTAACTAACATCAATGCGTCTCTCTTATATAATTATAGAAACTTAGCAAGCAGGCACTTAAACTTTTCAATAGGCATACAGCTACTATATATATACTTTCTTCAGCATCTCAGAGTTGCACCATGGGTACAACAGTCTATAATGGATTAACAGTAACTCAATATTTGTAAAAAAAAGAAACATAGTTTAAAATCATAGTCCCATAATTAGCACTGTCATTACAATGAGCTCTAATTTTAACAATGCCTTTTAATCAACATAACTATATTGTTAACTGGACACAAATATTGACAAAATAAACCTACTTTAATATTCATTCTGATAAAGAGATTACAAAATTACAAGCTAATGGGAAAAGAAAAACAGATTCTACAAAAGTTAAACTTGAACTGCTTTATTAGGTAACAAGGAAATGAGAAACATCATGTCTTACAAATTGCTAAATGCAGAAACATACTGGTAAACACACATCCCGCTATCGGTAACGGTTGCTACTCACAAATCAATCTGCTTGGATGAGAATAAGACCTAACCTCTAAGAGGACACATCTTCGTGCTCTGTGGTTGTGATTAGTCCACTGAAAACCCACACTGCCACAGGAAATGGGGTGAATCCAGTCCAATCTACCCATGAAACTGATTAGGAATAATTTGACTAGAAACTGCTGAGAAAATAGACCCTAAAGTGGGCCAGCCATCTCCAAATAAATGAGACAATTTCTCCTCCGTAAGCAGGTCTGTTCAATGCAAGGCAGGCATAAAACAGGTGAGTTAGGTAATAATTGCTCATTACTATTTATATACCTATCTCTACATTTACCATCATCTTGATGCAAATGCATTTAATTACTTAAACTTTTAATTGATTTTCTGGCTGAATCATTCTTTCTTGTATAGTGAACTGGCATCTTGAAACTTATTTTAAAGATTTCAGTGTGTCATGTCCACTTAGGTTTTTACTGATTATTAAAGTGATTTTTGAAATGTTCATTTCATACTATAAAGTCTATTATAACATTATTTATATGTTTTTAATTGTCACACATAAAAATAAATATGCAAAATTAGATGAGCTATATCATAAAACAGAACAGAAGATTGTAATAGTGGAGTTACATTTATATAACTTATGATAAAGATTTATATTATATATGGTATACTGTCTTCCAATACTTATACATTTATCCAATTGTCAAGTCTGCCATATTCTACTTCCTATCTTCTCCCAAAAGCAAAGGAAAAACAAATGAAAATCAACCAGTTTCAGTAAATCAACTTATGACAGAACTTATAGCTATCATTTGAAAATATATTTGTTTTATTCTAGATTCTTTCACTTTTGAAGGACTTTTTAAAACACTTAATTTTTAGAATCAAACTAAAATGAGAGTTTTTAATCAGACACAATTCAGTCAAAATCTCCTTGTGTCATATTTCATGATTGGACTCATCAACTTGGATGAGGGTGGCTGGCTCAGTTTGGGTAGTTGGATACATGTCACACATTATTTTTCTTACTGATTAACTATAACTGGAGTATGGTTTTCCAGATAAATCCTGAAAATCATATTTAAAGTAACACAGAAACAAAACTTTGAAAATAATCCTTAAAGTCATTTTTGAAAAGAAAATCCCGTGTGTCTTCAAAACTTTATACGTTTTTGACCATATGTTTATATGGTCAAATTGATCTAACAATTGATATAACAAAATGGAGGGGGCGAGGAAATTATATGTTTTAACCAAGAAAATTAAAGAGACCAAAAGATTCATGAAGCTGAAAATGATCTCCCAGAGGACAACAATCCTTCCATTTCACAGATGAGAAAGCTGGACTTGACCAAGGTTAAGTGACTTGCCCAAGGTCAAACAGTTAAGCAATGTCAAAGCCTTGACATATCTCAGATCTTCTGAGTCAGACACTCTAGCCTAAGATATCAACTAGTTCAAACACCTTGTAAAGATGAAAAACAGAGTTCCTCGATGTTTGCTTAAGGTCAAACGTCTTGTTGATAGAAAAGAAAAAGTGACATCCACATTATCTGACCCCAGGCCTTAATATATATATATATATTTTTTAAAGATATTATCTTATCATTCAAACTGACAAAATCAGAAAGGATTTTCACTCAATTAACACGAGTTCAGTTAGGTTACCAAAACATTTGGCAACAGGCAGGCAAGAAAATGAAATGAAGAAAGGAAGTCTCTGGGCAGACAATATATCTGATAGGTTAACACTCAAGTGATTAATTCTCCAAATTAATCAGAAGAACAATAATAATATCTAGCTTTTGCTGAGGAAATATTATACACCAGGCATTTTATATGCATTCACTTTCTCACTGAATCATCACATAGTATATATATCCTCCGTATTTCATACAAATGGAAACTGAAAGTTAAAGAGTCGGCCTTTGAAGCCAGGTCACCCCAATTCCAAAGTTAGTCAATGCTCTCTCCCTGACAGATCGCTGTAGCATATAAGATGTTTTT
The DNA here is from genome assembly GCF_057876585.1 of Rhinolophus sinicus. Classification (NCBI taxonomy): domain Eukaryota; kingdom Metazoa; phylum Chordata; class Mammalia; order Chiroptera; family Rhinolophidae; genus Rhinolophus; species Rhinolophus sinicus. Next base: position 72,446,586 of record NC_142503.1, read on the forward strand.
GTACATGAAAAGATAATGAAAAAATACAGAAATTCATTCAAAAGTATTTATTAGCTAACATTTACTAACCACAGACTTTGTGCCAGGTATTGTTCTAATGTAACATGGCATGTACTTATCACAGTAACTTTATAAATACATTGGTATTCTCATTTACAGAGGAGGAAGATGAAGCAGGAAAAGGTGAAGTAACTTGTCCAGGTCCGAGGCACAGAGTTAGAGGAGCCAAAACCTGAACCCCGAACCTCAGGCTCTTCACCATCATGGGGCAGACCTGTGTCTAATGTTTCTGCATGTAAACCACCATCCCAGACCTCAAGAATCTTATAACCTAGTAATGGGAACGGAACACATACAAGGATGCAGACAGCACACACACACTGCAGTATGATCCACAGACAGACAGTATTCACACCAACAACTGAAGTAGAAAGGCGGGGTGACAACTTACACTGCAGAGGTACGAAGGGCGGTGCATGAGGAATGAATCACCTATCACGTCCAGGCACACATTTCAGCCAGAAGACCCGGGTTTGTCTGGCAGAGCGGATGTCCATAATGGATAAGGTGCCAAAACTCTTTCTTCCCCGTCCATGTTTTCTCTCTGGTGATTATGTGAGAACCTGATCCATCTACATTCTATCAGGAGATTTCTGTCTTTGAAACTAACCAGGAAAAAAAAAAATTACTGGCTATTAAGCTATCGGGCAAAAACTCCTGGGATGGAAGGAAGAAACAGGAAGAGAAAAAAAAACAGGGTTGAGGGGATTTGGGACACAAAAGCACACAGAGTCAACTCAAGCATTCATATACTGTTCCCTATGGTTTTAAAATAAACACAAAACCCATGTATTTCTTGCTTAAAATGTGTTTACTGTGGAGTAAGTAAAAGCTGCATTTAAAATTTTTAAGTAAATCTGTATTGTTATTATGCAAACCAAAAATGACTGAAAGTGTAGTAATTTAGATTAAAAATAGGGAAAAATTTCCTGACCATGTGACTGTTAAACTGAAACTTTTATGCAAGGAACATTGAGAATTTCTTCTGAAATTCTTCACAAATAGCTCTGTACTTAGGCCAGCTCTCAGGAACCAAGCTTACCTAAATGCAGACAAGGAGAACCAGCTGGCATGTGAATGGCCTCGCAGTCAGGTTATCTTTCATGCACACCACACACTGTATATACACATGACCTCACAATGAGCTAAAGGGAATGAATCCACAAAACATTTAACCCCTGGTTGCACTAATCTGCTGTGGGTGCAACACTTGTGTCTCACTGCCTCTTCAGACCATTAAATGCTCACCAAGAAGGAAGCTAAGTGTGCATTTTCAACCCTGTGCATATTTCAGAGCATACACGCTCTATCCTTCTCCTCCACTGTGCCTGCTTGGAAATTCTGCCCCAACATCGCCTTTCAACATTGCACTGAGTTCTATTAGACAAAGTGTGTCACTCCACACAGCCCAGCTAAGTGGTGGAAGGGCCCCTTACCGGCCAAATTCAAAGTGTGTAAAACTCAGTGTTCTCATCTGTAAAACAAGGATCATGATAACATCCCCATCATAAAAGCTGTTGTGAGCATAAAATAAATAATAATGATTGTGAAATCTGTAAAGCACTGTGCTTAGTATACAGTAAGTGCTCAATAAACGGGAGCTATTCAGAAAAGCCTCCATTTCTAGAGGGGGACAGGAGCACTTCTGTGCCCCATAAAACAAAAGCGAATCACTCCTACTCACCTCTCAGTGAATGCAAGGGCTTTATCTGGGGGCTTTAAAAATATGATTCAGAAGGCCGTATGGGGTCACTGCAGCTCTCTCAGCTTGAGAAAAGGGGTGGGCAGAGCCCTAGACCTCAGTCTCTCCTAAAGATAGCCTGACGTTTGTCTGGTGGGCTTTGTTTTTCTTTTTCCATTTTACATAAGTCTCTGCTAATGATTTTTGTGAACAATGTTTTGGCTAAAAAACAAGTTTGAAAACACGTGTTCAATCCAAAAATCAGTGAAACAATTCAGATATACTAGAGCACACCCAGGTTCCATCTGGAAATATTAAAATTGCCCTGAGTTTTACCATCACCTAACCACTTACAAACCAAGCCTAATTTGAAGACCTTCAACATTTTCTAGTATTCAGTTCTCTTTACAAAGCAATTACATAGTGGCTGAGATACACAACAGTGCAGAACAATTATAATACATATGACAAGCCTGTTAATTCATCCATTACAAAGAATAATCCATTACAATGACCCTTCTCCCTGATATTAGAAACGAAGCCTCACAGTGACACCCTACAACACAGCTAACCCATCCATGCTTCACATACATTCACCAGCTCCGCTTCACTCTGAGTTAACGACTTTCTGTATACCCCCCAAGTCCGTATACAAGGTCACATCCAGCAAGTCTTTACTCCTGTTGCTATGGATCCCTGGGATACTCTTCTACTGCTTCACTCCGTCTCTATTAAAATCACATCATTCAAGGCCTAGACTAAATTTCCCCTCTTCCTGGAAGTAGTTCCTGATACCCTTGAACAGATGTACTTTCTATTTCAGTCCATAGCATTCCATGCTTTATTGTGACATTATTTGTTGTTCATTTTTAGTGGCCTCAGTGAAGCAGAACATTTTGATCACTGCCTTGAGAATTAATGAATTTTCTAATTGTCTTGGTATTTGCCTAAATGTGGTCTTTAGCACTGACGCGCACACATCAACTATCACACAAGACCAGGCATTAAGATGAAGGGATACTTACAATATCAGTCAAAATGAGTAACAATCCAAATACGCTATTGGTTTTACTACACATTTATTAAAAATCACTTTGCAGTCAGGACACATGAGAATTTCTTTTTAAGGATGTTTACTTTTGCAGTTCATAAATGTACTGGGGTGGTTTTTCACTAAAACATAAGTCAGCCAGCTGTTTGTTTGGGTTCTTGAATTGAACAGTGAAAATACAGCCAGTTTTTACTCCAAGTACGGTACTTTAAACAAAGGAAGCTGTTCCATATTTAAATGATTTAATTTTCTTAAAAAAAAAAAAAAAAGTTCAATTTTTTTCATGCGGTAAGAATATGTCCTCTTCAGAACTTCAGAACTTTCATTTAGTTGGCATATGGTTCTCCCTCGCCCATCGGATACCCCCGGGGTGCCAAAGCACTTAGGAGACCCAAGAGAGTGTGTAATCCGACATGACAGCTGGAGGAGGAAAGGCTGACAGAAGCTTCAGAACAAACAGGTATTAGGGAGGGAGGAGGACTGTGCTGGAATCTAGGTTTACCCCTTCTCTCTCTCTCTCAAGTCCACCAAAATTCTGCGTGTCATTTGCCCTGGAGACGACGGCATCGCTGGCCTGGAGGTTTCACGCAGATACAGGCTAGACTCACCAAGACAGTTTCCTGTACCTTAAACGTCTCTGAAATAGGGTGGGCAGTGTTTCTGCACTTTGGTCTCCCAAATTCTCCGTAACCCACATAAGCGCCTGCTGGCTTTGTAGTCGGCTTCCCTTTCCTCTGTAGGGCGTCTTTACGAGTTCAGCTGTGGGCCCTGTTCATTGCCCTCCGCAGCCTTTCTTTTCCTCCTAACACATGCATACTTCAGCCGGCTCTGGAGTGCTGACTAAGGAGGAACAATGGGAGGCTTTGAGCTGGGCTCAGCCCCAGACCCAGTCAATATTTACTTCAGTTTGGAGCCACTGTTTTAAAGATCCTTCCAAGCAGAACTCAACAGTTGGGAGTCCCCAGAGGTTTCTAGATTTTATTTTAACAAGGGGGAAGAGGGGTGGTAGAGATAGAGTAAACAGATTATTGTCCAAACCACTTTCTCAGAGAAAACAAGGGAGGCTCTTCAACAAAACAGGTTAGACTTTCAATACTCATTAGCAATTTATAAGACAGAGAACCAATCACTTTGCAACACTGATTACTGAAGTCTTAAAACTCCGTGTCAGGCTGCAAAGCAAATCCACTTCATGTGACCCCTGGATATCTTGTGAGCAGGTCGTGATCCTTTCAACCACCCAGAGCTTGCCAACGTTTGCCTATTCTTCCTGGGAAGGCCATGCTAGTGCCCTAGGTGAAGTTGAGTCCAAACCCGTGACTGAGTTCCAACCTGGATCTGTGTACACTACCAGTTCAAATGTGTCCGAAAATGAAGTTGTGATTACCAAACACCCTGAATTATGAGTGTGCTCTGGTCAACACTAGCATGTGTGTCTGCTATCTTGGCAATATTGGAAAGGTTGATGTATGGCCTTGAAAAAAGTAGCTGAAAAAATAAGTCACAAACATTCTCTCCCTGCCAGTGGAAGTAGCTTACTGCGGGATCGTTGGTGGGAAATGGGATGGGGTGGGACAAATAGCTGGTTCTAACACCATATTGGAGTAAGTGAAGTTTTCCTGTGGATTCACATTGCCTTTTTTAAAGATAAATACAGAGATACTCTCTATAGTAAAAATAAAACTACTTAAATGTAAATATTTTTGTATTTTCCTAGTTGGTTTAATTTCTTAAAAAAAAAAAAAAAGTCAATTGTCATAAAACTAACCTAAAGTGACAGTTGGGAAATTTTACTAAAATGATTAAGACCATATGAAATTACTAGAGATTTCAGTTAGATACCCGAGGGAAGAAATTCGTAGCTGTCTGCTGTAACCAATTGCTCCTTATTCTATTCAAATCAATACATAGGCTTTGTTCTTTTTGCTTAAAGACCTAACTGTACATTACATTCACATTTTATAATATTTTCATAAAGACAGAGACGAATGATCTGAAAAGTTCAATACGAGAGAAACCGAAGAGGATTTGCAACTATCCAAACTCAAAAATTCTAGCTTATGACAACTCTAGTATTAAAGGGCAGCTTACTATCATCTATATTCTAAACAAATAAAATACACTGACATAATTTGGCATTTCACAAAGAGAAATGAAGAAAATTCAAACTACTTCTTCTCCAAAAATTATGAGGTAAAAGGTTAGGTATACTAGGTACAACCTGTTCTATCATGTTTGTCTCAATTCATCAAATACACTGAAATATGTTCAGCTCTCATATTCGCTACATTATTTACGATATTAATAAAAGTTAAATACTTAACATGCAACTCAATCCAATCATTTACACATCTTAAGGCCTTCCTGGATCGCTGTACACTCCATTTGGGCAATCAACATGCTCTCCTTGAAAGAAAATACTGAGTCAGGTTAGCTGAGATGAGGTCTCTAGTTGGTATTTTTACACTGATATATGAGAGTATAAGGAATTATTTTTTTTAATAATACAAAGTGTCAATAAGTAAGTCATCAAAATTTAAACTTCTTGACTACCCTTTTGCCAAGAAAGGAAGCCCGGAACACAGGAGGAACTGTAACCATTAATCATTCATCAGACACCGAATCCAAGTAACATAAAATTACAGTTTTAAACTTGAAATAAACTCATAGCAAGCTCATTCCCTTGACAAATCTTAACTTCCAATTTAGCAGGACAAAAGAAACACGCTTTTGTATGAAATAGTGCAAGAGCAACAGAGGTCTAGCATTTCAGGGAGCATAGGAATTGTAAATATTAAAACACTGCATTTTTAAGAGAAATCAGTTACACAGAGTTATAGTGCTCTTTCAGATAATTTTGGTATTGCGAATACTACTATACTCAATATTTTTTGCTACTGGCCAAGTGTTGCCCTCAATTGTCACTAAATTTCTGTATATTGCACATAAGGATCATTGGTAATTTCCCTTATGAATTACCTTTTTTTTTCATAAGTGAGGTTTATAAAACATTATAAAATAATTATGTAAGTATATGATTGCAATTTTAAAACAAGTAACAGGCACATTTGCTATTCTCCTAAATAACTATAAACATATGAAGTAAAACCTGCTTTGAATAACCACCAGACGATTGTACAGGAAAGTAGCCCTTTGACAGTAATGTGTTACTCAGGTTTCAATGCATTAAAATATATGTTCCTTGACAAATTCTGTTTCCTTTCTCAGCTAGATGCTGTTAGGATCTATTCAGGCTCCTAACATCAATGTGTGTATAATTAATACGTACTAAGTTTAAAAGCAGTTGATAAAGAGTTTTTTGTAAGCACAGTGGTGTCAGGAGGTTAAAACATGTTCTTTTGGCAGTAGGATTCAGAAGATTCTAAGGGTCCAAGGGACAGTCGGGCTGCCTACAAGGAACAGCTCCAGACAGAACTGATTTGCTTCAACAAGCTCCTCATTGGAAAAAACGAGCATTCTCCAAGAGGGTGTTGGTATTCATTAAGTTCTCCTTTGACATGAAGATATCTCATTATACCTGTGAAGTTCCATACCAGAATACTAGGGTTTTAAAAGTCTAAAGAGGAAAACATATAGAAGAGACAAACTGAGAGGGGATGAGAGAATTTTAAAAATAAACTTGACTAACTTTACAAAGGAGACCCAAAATTCCTTTCCAGGAAAAAGGTCCTAGACGGGAAAAAGGTCCTAGCCAACTTGCCTCTCAAGTGTCGTTCTACGCACATTATTACTCTTGTAGAAATCACAAGATAAAGCCTAAACTGTTTATTCCTTTCAAAGAAAACCCATTGTAAATGCGTAAATCATATCTATCAGGGACAACTTATAAAATAATACAACTCAGTCTATCTTTTAAAATGTCAACTCTTCCATAATGCTTTGAAAATGTTTGCATTTGTAAGAATATATTTTCTATGCAACTTACAAAAACATATAAAATTATAAAGTGAGATACAGTACATAGTAAGGTGACCCTCTTAATCTCTATTCTTCACATAATGGTTTTTTAACAGCTTGTGAAGTCCTGTCACGGACATACTTTCCTTTAAATGTTCACAAATCTGAAGGATGCATTATGCTTATTGTGCCCATTTATTTACGAGGGTAAAGAAACTCAGGCTCACATTCATCACTATGAATGGCATACTTATGACTCAACGAGAACTAAAATTTAACTAGATCTAAAATATAACAAAAAATGTTAACAAAGACAAGTGAAAAATCCCATCTGATGTAAGTTTTATAATATCTCACTCTCTGAGCTCGTCTATACAACAGCCAAGTGCTTTTGAAGTTCTATCCCAAAAAGCTGCTATTACAAAAACTCAAAACAAAGCAAAAAATAGTACATGAATGCTTCTACTTTGTGCAGTTAAAACAACCTGTAAATCACACATATCAGTGTACTAATAACTTGGTTACAACCTGTTAATCTGATAACAAATTACTGTTAATAACAAACTTGAGTTAAATAAAAACCATTTTATGTATTCATTCTCTTTTTAAAACAAAAATGGAGCAGAAAAACAATAATTAGAATTATTGAGCATCTTCTACTTTAACCAAACATGGCAATGACCAAAAATCGTATGTATATCAACTCCATTTTGAACACAGCCATTGCTTAGAGATATGCAAATGACTTTATTTGAATTGATGAAGAAAACCTACTTCTAACTTTAAGAATAATCTAAGCACATACCACATTTCTCTTTTAGGGACCACTTAAGTTCACACATAGTCACTGAAGAGTCTTGCGTTTCTTTATCTACCATGATCATAAAACTAGAAACTCTAAGTTATCATCACCTCAAAGTCATTGCTTCAGTACACTTCTTTACACCATGGCAAGCACAAACACAAGCCTAAAAAAAAAGCACAGCAGTAATGTCTTGATTTACTATTCTTAATAATATCCATAGTTCTTACAAAATGCTGCCCAATGTTTTAATTAAATCCATTTACCAAGGATTTAAAAATGAAAAGATTTGCTTCTATTTGAGAAGTAACTATAAAAAGTGTTGGTTAAAAATTATTATGAAAACAAAAGGATACTTGAATTAAGAGTGCTTACCATCCTTTCCCTCTTTTGGGTTGTTTTCATAAAAATAGAACTGATTTACAGCACAAACAGTTTCATCTTCCTTTTTATAATCATTTCATAGCAGGCTATTGGTTAAGTAAGTCTACTTACTGACAATTTCACAGACTTTGAAGTTCAGTCAGGAGATACTGTATTTATACACAGTGAAGAACAACAAAAAGTAAGCAGGCAGAGTAATCTGAATTTAACTAACTCCATTCTTTACTTGTTAATACAAGCATCACATAGTATTTGTTTTGTAAAAGTAAATGATATACATGCTGTGGAAAAGCAGAAGCATATTTACAGACTTTCTACTATCAAGTGTAAAGGAACAAAGTTTTCTCATTATGGACACCAGACTCACAGAATGTTAGAGAAGGAAGGTATTCTTCCCCCAAGTTTTGTGTAACTCCACCGGAAGTGTAGGCTCCTGAAAGCCACCCACAAGAAACCGAGGCAGTGGGAACAGAGAAATTGTTAGTCATCGTCTATGCTGCATGTAAAATGAACATTCGGGGTCCATTTCAACATATGGATTTAAATTGGAAAGTGTTAAAAATCTGTCTTGGAGGTGTGATCCTGGCATTGCCATATAAAAATATCTGGGGAGGGTTTGCAAATAAATGTGTTGGCCATTTATGATAGGAGCCTCCTTGACTTACAACAACATCCCTGGCCTATTACTGTTGTTGGTGGGTGTATTTTTTAATGACGCATGAACCTCCAACGTAAAAATCTATTTTATTTGTCTGAGATTTGGGAGAAAGTGGCTAGAAATGAAGATTGCCAGGCCTTAAGACCAATACCTTTCATTCATGCAAATACTGAGCCACTTTAGACATTGTAAAACTGTACAGAAAGTTCAGGGTAAATGCAACCAGAGTCCTTGATGAGGAGCCAGCAGGAATCTCTCTCCCACTGACGTTATCTAGAACCTTATTGCTCAAGCTGTGGTTCAGAGCTCAGCGGTATCAGTATCACCTGGGAGCTTGTGAGAAACACAGAATGTTGGGGCCCAGCCCCAGAGCTACAGAATTAAAATCTGTGTTTCAACAAGACCACCCCCCCACCTACGCACCCACCCACGCAGAGGATGTGTGTGCACATTAGAGTGTGAGAAGCAATGATCTAGAAATCACTAACCAAGTGCTCCATGATGGCAGGGATATCGTTTATACTGTTCAGAGACGTCGCCAGCACCAAGAACAACACAGGGCTCACAGTGGACACTCGAGAAATATTTGCTGAATAAATCCACAGTGAAGATTTCTTACAGTATTTTCTAGTTTGCATTGTGATGATGAGTATAAAATTCTTCTATCTGCACAAAACTGCAAGTTCCTTAAGGGTGCAGAAGCTCTCTTCTTCATCTCTGAACCTGCTGTATCCTGCCTGTATTTGTACACATCACTCAATAAATGTTTTATCAGTCGTAACTTAGATATTCAGTATAGCAATACACTATTACTGTTAGGTATTAGCTACAGCATTGCTTTAATCTGAAAACTTTGGAAAACTAAGTTGAACTCAACATATAATTTCTGAATTCAGCCTCTTGGCTTCAGTTTTAAATATAGTAAAGAGAACTGACCCAAGGAATCAAAACAGTAATGGAAAATATTATATAGGGCCAAGCCCTGATTCTACGTGGTACCAGAGAACAGGGAAGGCATGGATGATTGAAATCCAAAATTGATTCCAAAACCTCATGTTATTCAATAGCCTCAAAGTCTTTTCTTACCGAATCTCATACCAAAGCTGCTATAAGTTTAAGAAAAGTCATTTTTTAGTTCTATTTTCTTTTTCAAACCCACCTACCAGTAAGGTACACAGACCCAAAGACCACGAAGTGGACAAAGCCATCAAAAGAGAAAAATAGTGATAGAGAGATCTACATAACAAACAAACAAAGTGATTAGTCCTCAAATAACCAGAAATCAACACAAAAATCTAGAGCTAAGTGAAGACATAATTTGTAAGAGATGACTGTAAGAAATAATCAGACACGTTAATAGCATAGACAAGACCATTACTAAATAATACTTAAAATAATGAGATACTCAGAGTCATAAAAATTGCTGATTATCTCAGTCCATATTATACATGAATGATACTAAAGCAGGGACCCCCCCACCCCCGCAACACACACACCTTCCCCAATAAAAGAATTGCTTTGTTTCTTTTTCATTAACTGGATTAGATTATCCTTCATACTTTTTTTTTTTTTTTGCTTCAGGGAACTGAGTTTAAAGTTAAGCCATCAGATTTGTCTAACTGCATATGTACGTATAGACTATCTTGCATACATATATGCACACACACACACACACACACACACACACACACACACACTGTCATGTTGTTGTTTTCCCAAAAGCATAGTTGACAATGGTGATAGCAGAGTGTGTAATTAGTTTTCATTGTTCCCCTGACAGCTATAGTTCCATACAAGACGCTTTTCTTTTCATGTTGTAAATGCTATGGGAAAAAAATACACTAATAACAGGCATTTAATTATGGGTCCAGCAACCATTGTGGGAACATAGCCAGAAGAGAATGGAACCTCTCTTGGCTTCAGCAAAAACACTGGGACAGCAAAAACACATATTTGCAGTGGGGGGAAAAGTTTTGTTCTTCAGTTATAGTAATGCTCAAAATATTGACCGGCCTATGACAGAAAAACTTTTAAATTTTTCCTCGAGTCTCTATGGACAATAAAAGTATGTATATAAGGTTACATCAATACTAAAACCAAGAATACGATCACATCTGTATTATAATATTAATGAGCATAAATTCATTGCTTATTAATAAGGGAAACACTCCTTAAAATAGCTTTATGCTTTGATATTATCAATGAAGAGTACAAAAATTTAAATTTTTTTCTGTATTACTTAGCTTTTCACCTACTTAAAAAATAGCACTTGTGATGTCAGATATCTGGGTGCTACATTCCTTGAGGCTTACTTTCATTTGTTTTCTACAGTATTTAAAATAAAGCATTCCCCAACTTGCTGTCATGCGGACACCAGACCTGTCACTGAGGTCCTTTCTCGCCTGATTAATTAGTAATTGGGAGACACATTTGGGCAGCTTCCATTTCCCTATTATTTTCTCTAATTTGACACAAAACCCTGTCAGAAACACGACTATTTGAACTGTACCCCTCTTAGTGCTGGGTCACTAAATTTTAATAAATGGAGCCCCTGCTAAAAAACTACTGAAATAGGCATAAAAATTTACTGAAGCAGTAACAGTAAACAAATATATGAAGAAAACATTGAATGTCACAGTATCTAAAACATTAATGGTCTGTCTGAACCCAGGGATTACTGGTAAGATTGCAGAGACTAAAAGAAAAGGCCTTTCAGCTGTCTTTAAAAATAATAACTATATATATATATGTGTATGCATATATATATATATATATATATAGAGAGAGAGAGAGAGAGAGAGAGAGAGAGAGAGAGAGAGCTTAATAAAACAAAAACTTTGATGAAGCAGAACCATACATCTAAGCCTCTTCCATTATCCCATTCTGATTAATAAATTTATTGGGAGGCAAAAATTGACAGTGACTACAGAGATCCAGAAGTCACAAAAGCTCTCTGAGACAAACAAGGAAACGTTTTTCATGGAAGGTAAGGTGAGGAACCTAAAATTGAAGCTAAAAAGACTGACTCTGTGGAGAACTGCAAATAGTTACAGAATCAGTTTCAAGGTTCTTCATCTCAACGTGTCAGTCACTTCAAAAAAGCATCCTGCTACGATGGTGGTTCAGGACCACCATCTATGGCACTAGCCATGCTGTGTGGGTCAGAGGTCACAGCTTCCACATTGCAACATCTGCCTGTATTTTCTTGCCCTGAAACAATAGAAGGGAAACTAGGCTCATTTGCTCCCACTTTGTTTAACCTAATTGTTAAACATGAAGGATAATTTCTCCATATTTAGAATTATTTTTCCTTTTTTTCTCCATTCCCATTTGTCTCCATAAAATTAAATACTATAAAATCTTAACCAAAAGGTTAAGTAATACGTTATTAAAGTTCAGTAAATATGACAGTCATACATCCCAGTTGGGTCTATGCAACATGAAACATCAAGTAGCATGTCCACTACCATCAAAATATAGATTAAAATTTGCACTGTAATTATCCAACCCAAGTAAGCCATGACTTTATTTTATTCCAACTACAAAACTGCATTTTTCCTATGAGAAAATATTATTTACCTCATAATCTGTATTTTCATGGTAAGTGGCAAGAGCTAATTATTAACTATAATTTCGACACATATAAAAATGTCACTAATAAAAACACCAAATGGACACTGACAACTTAGAAGCAACAAGAAAAAAACAAAAGTATTTGTTCATTTAAAACAAAAGGGTCACTTTGAACACTGTTATTTTAGTCTTCTTCAACCAGTCCAAGAAAAATGGATGATAGATATCAGAAGAAGAAAGCATTTTGGTACAAAACTGTCAAGTCACACCTGGACTATTTAATAAGAAGTCCATGAGATGTATATCCATTCTTAAAACATGTATTTTATTTATCACCTTTTATACTGCATCTGCAACCACCAAAAATCCTACTTCTAATGAACTGAAGCAATCTGTGACATAAGTAATATTCGATCTGTGCCCAATTTAATCAGACTGACTGAGTCAAGTTACTTTGAAATTAATCTTAAAGAAGTTCTGTTCTTACTGTACTGCATGGGAATAATGTCACCAGAAATCATCAAACAGAGTAGCAAGAAGTGTAGCATACATTTTTGGTCAAGTTTATTAGGCAACATGTTCTACCAAATGTATCCAAAAATACAAAATATGGCGGAAAATATAGCAGACTCAGTTGATATACACTTAGTTGATATATGCTCATAATTTTTAATAATAAATAGAAGTTACTTCTAAAATAATTTTTTATAAGAACGCACAAGAACGGTTTAGTAATAAGAGCGTGAAAGTCTATAATTCAAGGACAAAAAGGCTCTGACTTCATATACTGCTTCTTAAAGCACCCTAAATGCTCTTTATTTGGGTTTTCTTCTTTTTTTTTTTTTTTTTTTTTTTTTTTTTGGTGCCTACGGTTTTTCAATACCTCTTACTGAAGAAAGATTTCTGGTACCGCTGAGCAATTTGGGGGAAAAAAAAATCAACAAAGAAAAAGGAGTACTTCGTACAGTCAGAAAAAGGAAATCAGGATTTGGGTTAATAATAGGGTCTATTAATACATTACTTTGGAATTAACAATCAGATATAAACTTCAAGAGGAAATTATATATGTAAACATGGTGCAGCCCAATATTTAACATTAAAATGTAATGTGCCTGGGTTTAAAATATATTATTACTAAGTTAAAACATTCTTTTTTTTGTCAACAAAACACAAAAAGATAGCATTTTAATGAGTTCACAAATAACTCTTAAGTTAGAGCTTTAAATGTGGAGCCCTGACAAAACGATTATACAGTGGTTTAGTCCTTTTCTATCGTCCATATTCATTTCCGGACCATATTCATGAAAGAAATAAAATCGGTCTTAAAACAAGATGGCTGCTTCTAGGAAAAAAAAAAAAAGAAAAACGCAGATTTAACTGAAAGAAGCCAAAAACCTAGCTTTTCTAAATCGGGAAACAAGAACTTAGTCATATATTTTTTTCTAATCCCTAAATATGTATTCATGCCCTTCGACAAAGAAATGTATGGGTTACACTGTGCAGTTATTTATAATTATTAATAATGAAGCAATATTTTAAAAAGGTCTAATCTTTGTGTGCCAGTAACTTGATTGTCCAACACATATACACAGAGATATCACATGACCAAAATTCCCATTTATACTTCATACCAGGATCATGATGATTGGCCATGGAAATTAGATCTCTTAAAAAATAATAAGTATAATATCGATACCTTGTATTTCTTAAAAGATCTTATCTATAAAATGTCCAGTGATATCCTGTTACAAACACATCAAGTGTATTTGGCTTTTTAAATTAAATACCCTGTTAGACAATCTCTCCTTGAATTGTACTTTGTTGACCTTCCCTGAAGCAAATGGCACATTAATTCTATGACATACATACACAAATTAAAAACATTTCCTACGTTTTGAAATAATGTTTAAATAGATTGTCTTAAATCACTCAAAACTATTTTTATTTCTCCCTTGAGTAGAAAATAAGGCCTGACAGTAACATTTTCTTCAAGCTGTCAGCTGTCAATTGTATGAAGGATGTTTCTAAAGATGACAAAGGTTTATTTTTCCTTATTGAAAATGATAGAATTCTACCGGAATGAAGGCTGGCTGAGCTAACCATCGCTGTGGTACACACACGACTGTCTCTCAGCAACTTGCTAACTTGAACTAGAAATTTTCACTATTTTAAAATACTGTTTTTGTTGCAATCTATGGCTCACTGTTTGAAAACTACAGTCAAATGCCTCAAAATCAAGAGTTTACATCCACACACATTTCAGATTAGAAAATAAGAGCAGAGATATCAGTAGTTTACAATAAATTCTCCAAAGTACAATAAGTAATATAGATTATTAATAACACTAAAATATAAGGAATTTTGTTTGTTTATGATGCAAACTATGCAGGACAGTTACAGTATAGAAAAACTTGCATTATTACTTTTTGACTTTAAACTAGGTGCTTCTGGGTCATTGTGCTGCCTTGGTTATGACTGACTTCATTTTGAAAACTTAAATACAGACAAATTTAAGAGGAAACAGATCTGGTAGTGAGTAATATCCCATTCAGAAACACTGGAAGTTCAAATTAATCACAAGAAACTTTTCTACAAAATAGCTCAGGATACAGGTTGAGGAACAGACAAAAATATAAATCTAATAACATAAGTCAGGCCCTTAAAAGAGACAGTAATTTATTGATGTTTAGCTGTCTAAGACCACCATCATAAGACAAATTACTAAAAGTGAAAATTAATACCTCATTCTTATACTCCTGTTTGAGGTTTTTATACCTGAATATGAAGGTGTTATCCGTCACAAATGATTAAAAGGCAATTTTTCTCAGTCCCAAATACTGATCCTGACTATCTTGGGTAAGTGACCGGAGCCTTCCTCACTGTACTTAGGGACATACACAAAAATGAAGAGGGTTGAGTGTCATCTTTTTAAAAAAACTATTAAGTAAGCGATTTGTATGGGGGGGGGGGGGCAGGGGCGGGAATGAAGCAATAGACCACGTCCTACCCAGATGTAAAATTGATTTCTTATGTTTTGTTCATTTTATATTTTAATGTTTTCTTTTGCAAAGGTATTTTCTTTTGGTATATACTTCTCCCAAGCTTGCAAAGACCAGGACACCTGAAGGACTGATTGTATTCATTCATTTTCTTGGCCCAGCGTGAGGCTGGTACTTAGCAACAGGGGAGAAGAGGAGGTGTCCATCTTTCTCTGTCCCTGTCCAACAGGAAACCAGGCCAGTGGACAGCATGCAATGAAATCCCTGTTCAGAAGGCATCTTGCAAGATTAAATGGCAAGAAATTCACAAGGTTAATTTGCCCCCAAATACTAAGTGCTCCTTCCAAACCTGATTCTCAGCATTCAAAGGTGGAAGCCTCTAACGCTATTGAGTATCAGCCAGAACACACATGGCCACTAGGTATTCGTTCAAGGAGTCAATGGTTTAGTTAATACCACTACTAACTAAATCCACTAACAGGGAGTCATGGACTACTGAAGCCTCTCTCCGATGCTTTTCATCACAAGGAGTTTATTAACCTTGGCCTCACACTGCAAATGCCAAATTAGACTACACAGACAAGCGTACCTCAAAAAGCACCTAAAGACCCTTCCTGATAGCTTATTATGAATATGTAATATAATGCATAAAATGGATGGAACATAACATCTCAGTAGCTAACTTTGCTTTTCAAATTGCTATGGAAAACTGGCCAAAAACAAGAAGCCTACTTCACTTTACAAATTTCTGGATTAAAATAGGGGGAGAGGAGGATTCACTTCTAGGACTTTATAGGTCTCCTATAAATGGATAAGGGTGAAAACATGAGATATACCTCTCCATCATACAACTTTATTTTAACTAGGTATTTACATAAATTCTGCTATAACTATCAAAATAATAAAGTTACCCCATTATATCTAATAAGCTGATATATTGAGGCTCAGAGTTAATAAAGTTAAAAAATCCTAAGTAATGCCTTTTGGTTGAAGAACTTTTGTTTCTAACATATAAAAATATTATTTAAAACATTGAAAATTTCAAAATTAAAGTTAATCCTTTACAACTTTGGTGATAAAACTCATTCAAAACCAAGATCAACTTTCCATCTTTCCTCAAAACAAATTCTTAGATTGAAACCAAACTTATTGCATGTATTTGTCAGTGGAAAAAGCACAGTGCTGTATACTGGTATACATACATTAAAACACAGATGGGTCAAATGTTTTAAAATGAAAAAAGTGAATTTTGAAAGAGGAAAAATACCCAGGGAGAGACTGATGGGTTTGACTTTTATAACAAATCATCAGGCATGGAGAAGTATCTTTTAGAAGTGTTAAAATAAACGTTCCTACTGTGTATTTAAAATTTAAAAAAATATTACTTCTCTCTACTTAGCCACATACATACGACCTATACATATATATGACCTATACTACCAGGAGGATTTGGGAGTGTTGACCTAGAATTCACATTCACTTTCACAACTCCAAGATTACAGGTTAACAAAACTAAATGGTGTCAATTACCTGCTACTCTAACATGAAATATTTAATTTACAAGTCGCTACAAGAATTGAAAAAGCTCAAAAAACATATGATTAGGTTAAAATTTAGTAAAACCCGGGTGAATTATAGAGTTATGTTTTCCTGTAAGAGATTAACATTTTAAATTGGTGAGAATGAAACCTTAACAGAAGCAAAGCGCACTAAAGTAAGGAGAATCAGTATTCTTAAAGTGTGCTGGTTATATTTGTCACTATTCCATCCACTAATGCCAACCAGTAGGAAACATCTTTAATTACCCTAGCATCATTTTGGCAGCTGATCAAAAGAATCCAAGAACTTTCCAATATACAGTGTAAAAAAGAATATTCTCATTGGAAGTACCCAACCATTTATAGCATGCTTCAGATTAAGTAGCATGTTTTTAATATTGATTCATCTCTATCTTTATAAGAGTAGCTACTAAGGGAAAATATAAATAAAGTTTTATTACTGATAGTCTTTTTTAAAAGTTATTTAAAAGCTTTTTACATTCTTAAAGAAATTAAGGACAAACAGTTATATTCTCCTTGATTTGAATTTTTCATTACTCAAAGTTACTTAGTAGCATGCCGGTTCAGAATTTAGCATAACATTAAAAGGATCATTCTATTACTCTCACTACTTAGGTGAAACTCATACAGTTTTTCAAATTTTTAAAATATGGAAGATGCATTTAGGCAAATGTTATATATTTCCATTCCGACTGATAGTTCTCAGTTACTGTTCCAGAGATTTGTGCCAATTCAAAATATAAAATCAGTTTGGCCCATCGCCCAATAAATACTGCCGACTAAAAAGTTATCAGCATTTGAAAATTGAACATCCACTTCCCAGAAGTGAACACCTGGGAAGACAGATTCTAACAGTAAAACAGTCTGACAGCAAATAATTTAAATATTTTTTTCTTCCGTGGACCCAGATCAATGGATGCTTAAGGTATCAATGGAGTAACGAAACCTGAAGTAGCGGATAAACTCTTATGACTACATGTTACAATATAAGCTATTTAAACCCTGTGATCAAGACACAATATTTAACTCTAATTTTACCTAAATATATTTTTAAGTTAAAGTCCATTAGTTTAAGCTAAAATATATTTTCTTCATCTTGCACAGTATCATTAGCAGTTTAATGTGTCCACTTCTAAGAGAAACTTTTTTAAATCTATTGAAGTTGCAATTAAAATTTTCCACTTTTTTTCCAAAAGTTGAAGTCTTCTGGTTACATTATTAGTTTAGCAAATTTTTAAAAGATAGGATTTATGTAAAACCAAAAGTCATGGCTAGATTACCTTGTAAAAGGATAACATACATGAAAAGGAAATGTAAAACACTGAATTTATAAGATTTAGTAAACCTGTGCAAATTTTCTAAGATACTTCCTATCTTTTGTGATAAACTGTGTTTATTTCTAAACTGCTTATTTTGCATTTGGCTCCTTTTAAACTACATCCAAGTTGACTTTTTTAATGCATAAAAAAAAGCACCATTTTATTCTACATTTCAGAGAAAAATCTGTCTCCCAGTACTTACTTTTCAAATTATATTATTTTTTAAAGTAAGTTTTAGTGTAATAACCTACAAAGATAAATGAACCCATATACCCCTAAGAACACTAAAGTTAGGGCTAACTCTCTTGGGAGGCAGGAGTACCTCATTCTTTCTTTTGATCAATATCAAAATGATAATGATCAAATAGGAAGGTATTTTCACAAAACTCAAATCAGAATACTGACTTGAGAATACTCTTGGTATTTTAAAATTCTACAGATAAACTTTGTCTGGGCAGGTTCAAAGCTGTCACGGCATCATCCTGAGCAGAACAGTTTTCTGCAGGCAAGGCATATCTATTAAAAACATGACCTGTGACAAAAATCAATGTGCTAATCTCAAAACAAATGACAGTATCAAACGCATAAAACAGAGATAACCTAAGATAAAATGTCCTCAAACTCAGACTAGCTTGACAGATTTAGAAGGAGGGGTAGAGTCGGGATGTTGCTGATTCTTACTGTTTTAACCCAGGAACTGGAACATCCAAGTATCCAAATAAATTAATAGCATGAGAAAAAGATCACAGTGTGAAATTTGGAGTGGGAAAGAAAAGACAACCAAGAGCAAAATGTCCCAAACTCAACTAACCCATTTCACCGTTGTTTTATTTAATAAGGCGCTCAAGTTTAGAAATAGAAATTCCTCTCTTCCGTATATGCTGTCTAATAAAGCCCAAAGGGGAATAAAACCAACCAATATAATGAGGCTTACTTTTAACACCATCACAACTGCAAAGCTTGCTCTATTTGTCTTGTCAGCTCTAATAAAAGACATTTCCCCTGGCAGGATGGCTTCTCTTTCTCTTTTTCTAATAGTGGTAAGTGGCATGTCAAAGAAGAAATAACTTCCCATCCCACCACCCACCTCCATGAGACTTTTTTTCTTAACCAAACTTTCAGGAATGTCTCCACTTTTGCCAGGCGATGCAATTAGGACTTGGGCTATCTGGGTGTGACTATCTTTCCTGGGGTAGGAAGGCGAAGAGAACTCTTTCTTCTTTCGGCAACCAGTGGACCGCTTGTGGGGAAATCTGCCTATCTTCATCTGAGCTGACATTACTTCAAGTGGGGAATGCACCCCCCTTACACCCCACCCAGCCAAAGCCTGCTAAACGTTTGAAGGCGAGAGGACCTCGGAGAGGGCCACCGGGAGGTAGAAAGTATTAGAAGCTCCCTCCGGACCCCTCTCCCCAGGCGCGCTGGGCGCGAAGCAACCAAACTCTCCCTTCGGTCTCCTGTCTCTCTCCTCCCAACTTCCCCTCCTGCCCAGAGAAAAACCTGAGATTTTAGGCATAATCGATGCTATTTCCCTGATGGGCAGGCACCGAAACCAGCCCACAGCTGGAAGCTGGACTCGGTCCTAGAGAAGCTGAGCAATGTGGGACCAGCGGAGCCGAATGCTTGCCCACAGGCCCGGGAGAAAGCAGAGATCGGAGCTGTTTTGGATCTGGAGCGCTCCTTCCGGCACTCTGGACAACCCCCACCCCAACCCCACTTTCAGGGTCGGTGAACAAGGGATGTCTGCGGGTGGCCGTGGTCCGGCAGGCGCGCTAGGGCGGCCCCGGGCGCCCACCTCTAGCCTTCCGCGTACACGGCGGGCTTCGGGGACCGCCGCAAAACGGTTCCAGGTAACCGCGCGTGTTCCTCTGTCTGCACACCGCCAGGCCACGGACGAAGAGCTCCCACTCCAAGCTAGGCCAAATCCAGCAGCTCTCTCCGCACACATGACGTAACCCGACATTAGATCAAACTTTCTAGCACCTTGAGCCCACCCAGGGGTGGAGGAGGTGGGAGAATTTTCTCCACTGCCAAGAGCGTCGGGCCCAGACTGACCCACCCGCCGGATGATTTGCTCGCAGTTAAAGAGGAAAATAACCTAAAGCTTCCGATTCCCAGCCCCCTCCATCCCCCAGCCCGTGCGCTCTCTGAGCGCACCGAGAAAAGAGAAGATTAAAATGAAAAAACAAAAAACAAAAAAACAAAACTTCGGGGATGTTTTGTGGGTTCTCCCTGCAGTACCTGCGCGCCCACGCTGCAGGCGGGAGCTCCTGGCGGTGCGCATCCGGGGCTCCCGGTGCCCAAGCCCTGCGCTGGTATCGGGATGCTGGCCAGCCTGCCCGGGAGGGGAAGCGGGAAAGTCTCCACTACCCGGCTCCCGCCTTTTCCGAGTCTCCTCGCTCTCTGCAGAGGCAGCCGGTCTAGGCAGACCCAGGGGCGCCCGGCCTCTCCACGGTGGTTTAACAAAGAGGGGCGCGTCGGGAGCGCTTCCCGCGGGCGCCTAGAAAGCCATCAGCGCCCGGGCGACGCAGTCTCCGAGGGTGCGCGCTCCTTCGGCAGGGCCCCGAGGCCCGGGTAGCCCCGGCTCTTCGCCTTCTAGTTATTGCCTTACCTGGGGTTGCTGCTGTTCCAGTAGACGGCGTAGCGGTCGGCGACGGCCTTGGAGCCCGGGTCCTGGCTGAACACACACATCCAGAGCACCAGAAACATCAGCGTCAACATCTCCACGTGCAACATCACGCCTGGCCAGCGGCGGAGCCCGGGACGCGCCACTCGCGGGAGAGAGCAGGGATCCGGAGGGTGGGAGGGGCAGAGCGAGAGCAAGAGAGCGGGAGCCAAATAAATATGAATAAATAACAATGAAGAGGGGCGATAAAAGAAAGAGGCACACACCAAGCTGGGGAGGGAGGGGAGAGAGAGAAGAATAGAAGACAGTGGAGTGGAGGGGCCAAAGACAAACTCGCACCCCCTCTGGAGGGTTCAGAAAGAAAAAAGAAATCACAAGATGGAGAGAAGCGTGCGTGTGGTGGCGGCAACGAAGGCGGGGGAAGGGGTGCCAAGCTGTGTCTCGGGCGGCGGCGGCAGGCGGGTCACCCCGGGAGAAGGAGGTGTGCGCCCGGCCGGGCGGTGGTGGCAGCGCGAGTCAGGGCAGGCGGCGGCGCACGCTGCACAGTCACCGGGAGCTGCGCGCCGCGGCCGCGGGGAGACATACACTGGCCCGCCGGGCCCGGCTCAGCTTTGGCGCCGCGAGCTGAGGACGGCTCCGCCGCCGCCCAGGGCCCTCGCACTGCGCCCCGCTTCGCTCCAAGTTACTTTGGCGGCCGGTGGGAAACTGCAGGATGGCTCCTTGTGGATGGGGGTGGGGGGGCTTTGCGCCTGTGGCCCCAGGAGTCTGAAAACCCTCTTCCACCGCCTCTTCTGTGCCTTAACTGGGCAACCCCTGGGAATCTTGGAGGAGTCGTAGGTGCTGCGAATTCGGGGCGGTGAACCGAGAAGGGTGGGGATCCGGAGCCACAAACCCAGCCCCGCCGGCGTCCTGGAACTGGTTAAGCGGCAACTAAGCTGGTGAGGAGCGGTCTTGCCTCACAAACCTCAAAGAAAAGTTTGGGTCTTCGCGTCTTCCGGCAGGTTCTCCGGCGTATTCGGACTGCGGCGGCAGCAGCGGCGGGAGACAACACCGCAGGCGCTGGCGGAGCCTCGGGGATTTCTCGCTTTTCTACGCCGGGTGTGAGTGCACCAGAGTGAATGAAGAGCAGAGGTTACGAACCAGCCAGCCAGGTGGAGCTGGGATGCCCAAACCTGCAGGACGACGCCAACCCAACAGCTCCGCTGGAGAGCGGGAGGGGAAACAATCACTTTCAAATGAATCCGTCCAACTCCTGGATGGGCTGATGTCAGTCTCCGATCGCCTTCCAGGAGCAAGATTGCGCCCCCAGACGCGGTGCCAAGAGCCCCGAATGAGCTCTCAGAAGTGTCCCTGCGACTCCAGCGGGTTCGGCCCCGAGCCCAGCAACTTGTAGAGACGCATCAATCAGTTGTGGAGAGAGAGAGAGAAAAGAGAGAGAGAGCGCGCACGAGAGAGTGGCACCTCCCCGATGACTACATCAGAAAACCTTTCCGATCCTCCCGCAGCTGCTCCCCTTTCCCTCCTTGGGCACAGCAGCAACAAGAGGTGAAAACCAACCAAATCCTAAAACCCCTACCAGGAGGGAAAATAAACTTGAGTGCAGCAGCAGCAGCAGCCCGAGCAGCCCAGGAGGGATTGAAACGACTGGCGAGAAGTGGAAAAGGGTAAAAGTCAGTTTTGCAAACGAGAAAAAAAAAAAAGAGACAGAAAAAATGCTTTATGGGAAAATTCTCCTCGGGCACGCCCCCTCGTTAATGACCTGCGTGTAAAGCCGACAGCAGCAGCAACCCAGCAGCAGCCGCCGCGCGAGAGCGCGAGGCTGCGCGCGTGAACGTGGGCCGCACGGCGGGAGTAGGGGCGTGTAATGCAGGGCGCGGGGCTGGCAGGCAACGCGAGTGCGGGTGTGAGCTCTGGACAGAGCAGGGGGAGGCGCCGCCAGCCCGAGCCCAGCACTGCTTGCGCCTCAGCCCGGGTCATGTGGGCTGCTCCCGTCTCCCCAACCCCCCGCCCGTGCAGTTTACTTGGGAAGGGGGGTGCCGGGAGCAGCCAGTCATGGAACGGCCTGCCGTTTGCTTACGGATCGGGGTTTTTTCCTCTCTCTTTACTCCAACCCGATTGGTTTGTTCCACGAGAAAGAGGCGTTTTCCTAATCTCCTCCTTTCCTCACGCCTCCTACCCCCTCTTCGGCACCACCTTCCAGAAACCTGACTAATTGAATTACTGGGAGTGCCGAGGCGCCCTCTCCTCCGCCGGAACCCAGCAGTCGCTCGTAACCCTTTGGATGCTGAATTCCGTCTGGGCTGGCAATGATATGACATCTTTTTACCTGAGTGGGGTCTTTCAATTACGAAGGAACCGGTTCCCACCCTGTAGCGCGAGAGCCGAAATCTTTTCCTGGGCCCCTCAGGTAACATGAAGCCCCAGCAGACGGGCTGGCAGAAAGCCTCAATGAATATGTGTTCTTATAAATTTCTGCCCTGTTCTTCACAACGCGCACTGCCCGTGCTGGGTTATCTGGAAACCCGAGCATCTCCCCTGTGGCTTTCAACTCTGCTCTTCCTACCGGGGATGTAAGTGTTCATGAACAGGAAGCAAGACTTTCCTTTAAAGTGATGCTCCGAAAACATTTTTTTTTTCATAGAGAAAAATCACAGTGTAGAATGATTACCATTCAGTGTGAACCTTAAGCAGGGAGGAATGAATGAGGCCTGGGCGCCCAACAGAAATACACTACACCCTTTCCATTTCAACCCCGAGGTTGGTTCGCTACCCACTCCCCAAAGAGTAAATGCTTTGAACGAAGCTGTTTATGGGAAGAAACCTAACTCAGGGAAGCCGAGGAATGAGATCCTTTATTATTGGAAAAGGCCTCGCATTCCGGGACTTCCAGAGCACGTTGCAGCACTTTGGCCCCCGGCTGCAACCGAGGCGCGATTGCCTGACAGCGAGGCGGTCCCAGCGCCCCGGGACGCGTCACCTGTCTTCCAGTACCCAGGAGCCTAGCCAGGCACCCGGCACAGCCGGGACACAAACCCTGGAGACTCACTCTCGCGGGCCTCTACGGGCTCGGGCCTGTGTGTTATTATTCTCTCTTGCTCGCTAGGGAGTTTGCTGCCTCAGTGGGAAAGGGCTGATCTCAAGACAGAAAGAAGTTTAGTTTCGCTTCCAAACTTGCCTCTTCTCCCCTTTACTTATTAGCCCAATAAAATCAAATATCACGTTCTCTGTCCTGCGCTTTCCAATCCTGGAGCTCGGGATTTCCAGGCGCTTCGGAACTGTTTGGAAGCGTCCAGACGCCCTCCAGTGGTGGGCCTGCAGTCCGCAGCCAGTGGGGGTATTGCCTGCAGCTCAGACCAGCGGGATGGAGTTTGAGGGATAATCTGGGATCATGATCTATAAAGACTTGAGCGGAAAGAAACAGTTAACAGAGGCGTGGAATTACCTAGATGTATGGGCCCTTGCCTAAAAATTGAGTAGTTTCTCAATTACAGAAGTGTTTCTCATCTGAAGAGATCCTGAAATTGTCCTATGATAGTAACTCTTCTCTTTGTGACTGGGTATAAATTGCTATCTCTGTAATTATAGACTCCACTACAGACCACCCTAACAAACCAACCACCTTCCTAATTTAAAAAAAAAAAAAGTAAACTCAGCATATTAGCACAAATGCTTCTCTACCATCAGTATAGTTCACAAAATTCCAACAGTGAGAAAGAATTGGGAAAACAAACAAGAGAACTAAAGGATAAACTTATTTTCAAATCAAATTTTCATTTAAAAAGTTATTTACTTTTCCCTCCTGGTCTGTAATCTTGTTGGTGTTCAAGTTCTTGGCCTATTTTAGTATGCGTTTGTTTTTTTCTGTTGCAGGAAGAATGCATGTATTTCTTCCCTCAGCCCTTTTGATAGTAGCTCTAATGGGTGCTCATATGACTGAGGATGTTTTGCAGGAAATATTCTGGACCCTTTTAAAGGACATCTGTATCTTTCGGAAGAAGAGAATTCACGACTTCTGTCTTGGGGAAAATGCTGAGCATCATCAGAGTCTTTTTAGTCAGGGAAATATCAGGTATCAGGGAGTTAGCACACTGGCTTCCTGTGGCTTCAAAGCCAAAAGAAGTGAAGAAAAAGAAATTACCGCCACTTATTTCCCATCTGAAAACACATACTGTAACCAAAATTGATATGTGAAAATTGAACATATCAAAAGAACATGGACATCCTAATATTTTAAATATCTCTAATTTATTTAAACTCTGGAGAGTCCCATTTTAAACAAACAAAAAAATTAAACATTATGGCTTTAAAATGATTCAAGCAGTTTAGTTTCACTTCCAAACTTGCCTCTATTGGATTGGATATTGGAATTAGCAACTGCTGAGAACATAACTCAAATGTCTGTGTGAAGTGATTCATAAATCTAAATCAAATGCCTTCTTCTGGGATTGTACACCTACTACCGTGTTTCCCTGAAAATAAGACCTAGCCAGACAATCAGCTCTAATGCGTCTTTTGGAGCAAAAATTAATGTAAGACCCAGTCTTATTTTACTATAAGACCGGGTCTTTAGTATAATATAATATAATATAATATAATATAATATAATATAATATAATATAATATAATATAATATAACATAATATAACATAACATAACACAACACAACACAACACAACACAACATAATATAATATAATATACCTGGCCTTACTTTACTATAAGACCGGGTCTTATAGTAATTTTTGCTCCAAAAGATGCATTAGAGCTGACTATCCGGCTAGGTCTTATTTTTGGGGAAACACAGTATGTAACTACTGCTATTGTAATAACTAAGCAGCAAAATGATAGAACATAGAGTTTGAAAAGAAATTACTAACTGTGGTCTTATTGCTAGTAATGTGACTTTGTCGCTTCAGGAAACTATTCAAGTGATTTGAATTTATACAAATCAGCATTATATAAAATAATTAAATTATGATTAGCCCAGTGTCCCACAGCCAAAGACCTTTAAGCTGGCCTTTAAAGGATAAGTATTATGTTGGTGCAAAAGTAATTGCGGTTTAAAAGGTTAAGAACAATTGCAAAAACCACACTTTTTTTTTTTTTTTAATTGGGGAAGGGGAACAGTGTGTACTTCCAGGACTTTTTTCCAAGTCAAGTTGTTGTCCTTTCAGTCTTAGATGTGGAGGGCGCAGCTGAACTCCAGGTCCAGTTGCCGTTGCTAGTTGCGTGGGGCACAGCCTACCATCCCTTGCGGGACTCCAGGAATCGAACTGGCAACCTTGTGGTTGAGAAGACACACTCCAACCAACTGAGCCATCCGGGAGTTCAGCTCAAGGTGCCGTGTTCAATTTTAGTTGCAGGGGGCACTGCCCACCATCCCTTGCGGGACTCCAGGAAGTGAACTGGCAATCTTGTGGTTGAGAGCCCACTGGCCCATGTGGGAATCGAACCAGCAGCCTTCAGAGTTAGGAGCATGGAGCTCTAACCACCTGAGCCACCGGGCTGGCCTGACAATTACTTTTGCACCAACCTTGCATTTTGCCAAGTGAAGAAGGAGGCTCAGGTATGACAGAAAGAAAACATCAAGAAGCTAAAAACATTGAAAGAATACAAGTGCAGGGAGTGTTTAAATACTTGGAGTTTCACAAGACTGAAACAGGGCTATAGGGAGCTGAGGCCTGAAAAGTCAGCTGAGAATGGACTGCAAATGGGCTTAACTGCATTCTAAAAGTGTTTGGATTTAAAATGACAGGCAACCTAGTGCACTGGTGGTTTTAAAACAAATGACATTGAAGCAATAATCATTATGCTTCAAATTAAAACACAAATAGGAAATGTATTTATTTATTTATTCATTTATAATTTGGGGGGCCTTGATCTAGATCGATGTTCCAACCTTGGCTATGAATTAGACTCACCGAGGGAACTTTTTAGAAAAGAACAATACCAGTGCCCCACTCCCTGTTTCAGTTGGTTATGGGAGGGGACCTGGGATCTGTAATTTTTAAAAGCTTCCCAGGGAATTCTAATGAGCACAGAGGATTGAGAATCACTGATCCAGGTAATTTATTTTTACCTTAACTACTTCAATATTTCAGGCAAAAAAAAGTAAGTTCTGTACTTATTTGTCTGGAGAAATGTTCCAGCTAACCATCAAAGTAAGAATGTTGATACTTTAGAGATCTGAATTTTATGATCCTCTCTATTAAAATGAAGTAATACTTTAAAAATAATTCTCATATGGCACAAAATAGAATACCATCCCCAAGATGTGGTTGCAGGGGCAAAGTTTACTTTTAAGTATTGGTTAATCTTCCTTTTTGGACTAGTTTGAACTTCCTTTTGGCATTAGCTGTCACCAGATAGAAGTGGAGTTCTACTGCGTCAAGTGTCCAGACAAATAAATAAGCTAGTAAATCAAACCCCACAATCCACAGACTAAGCAGCTCTTGTTTAATATGGAAGTTAAGTGGAAATGGATACCCAGAAGAGATAACAAAGGAAATAAACTCAAAAGCAAAGATTAAAGAAATAATAATTGACACAAAACTATGCAACAGACAACTAATTTAATGGTGTTCAAGCTAACCCTGCTATCATTCTAGAACACTGATAATTCATTCTGAAGCCCCAAGAAACCTAGGTTCAATCACCAGTTACCCAGATGTCCTGCCCACAGACTGAAGTTATTTAATGAAACCTTCTCACCTATTCACCCCTTTTATAAGAGGTTTCTCAGAATCTTTAGAAATATCTCTTTGCTATCTTTCTCTCCTTTGGAATGCTCCTTCTCTATTTCTGATCTAGCTGTCTCTTCTGTGTACAACCTAAAAGAGAGAAACAGGAGAAGAAAAAGAAGAAAAACAAACAAACAAAAAAGCCCTCCACTAAATAGAGTAAGTTCCATGTCTCTACGTTGTCTTCTGATCTTCAACTTCCATCATGAATTTTCCACTTTTACTCATTCTCCCTTTACTTTCCTGGTGCTTCCTGGAGTTTGGTTTCACAGTATCTCTTCTCTTGAATTCTGTAGATAAGTAGAAAGATTTTTATAAGTTGCTGCAATATTCTGAAAGAGGCATTTAAAAAATTTTTGAACTAACCATGTATTTGTTGTTTTGCCCATTTCAAAACACAGTTTAAATAAAACCTGCATAGCAAGCTTTTGAAACATACTGGAGTTTGGGCTGTCATTGTGATAAGCAACTAACCACATAACTAGGCACATAGGTAAGTATATGTTATGTTTCTGTGTATTACAAATGTGTATGTGCTTAAGTGTAATTTTAAAGGAAGCAAACAAGAACTAGTTGATTCAACTAAATTCCACATCACTTTTCATATCAAGACTTTGGTCTGTATACCATAGAGTTATATGGCCAGTTTTCCCATAAAGCTGAAATTGGTAGATGATTTTATTCCCATAAAAAATTTTCATGTCGTTTTTAAATATTTTAACATGTGTGTTTAGTTTTTACTGCTCTGTATTTCCCCTCTTCAAATTTTTAAACATAAATCATCAAAGAAAATTTATTTGCATAGTACAAATCTAAGTGATCAACTAGCATACTCTATACTGTCAGTATGCGGTCCTAAAATGTTCTTTGTGAATTATTAAACACTACAATCCTTACTTAAAAGAATATACATCACCTTGAATGCATTATTAGCAAAAAATTAAAATTTTGTATTTATGTTTTATTACAATGGCAATCATGGACATCTATAGCATACCTTTATTGAAATAAAAATAAAACTAGCCTTTTCAGAAATAAGGTTAATTTATACTTTTTATCATATTCAAACTAATAATTAGGATTTTTCCCCCCACCAGCTCCATTAACCACCACCCAAAAAGCACATAAATATGTATTTTTGTATTCTTTTGTCTGCTTAGAGACCAAAAAAAAACTAAAACTTCTTTTATTTCACTGATCACACACACACACACACACACACACACACACGTGAGTGTGTGTGTGTGTGTGTGTGTGTGTGTGAGCATATAGAGAGATAGAGAAAAACAGAGAACTTATTTTCAATCAATTTCACCCAAGATATTCATCAATTTCTGGGAAAATTCTATTTAAAGATGAATAGAGGATATAATCCTTAGTCAGTGAGCGTGATTTCATGAAATAGGAAATACTGTTTCTAAGCCCCATTTTAGCTTTGGCTTTACTTTTGTCCCCCAGATCTAAACTAAGCAAAATGTAGAATTACGTCAAACTGAAAAATTATTTCCTCAAATTATGTGCATTTCTTTTCAGATAAATGCCTCCTTTAGGGGAATTTGGATCCCGGTATTTTGGAGTGTGGGTTTTTCTTTTTTTTGGTTTTGTTTTTCAGTTCTCTCTCTCTCTCTCTCTCCATTTAATTTAATTTGGCCACAGTAGAGATGATCTTTTAAAATATACTATAAATTTTTCAAGGAAAAGTGTCCTCTTATTGCAGATTTATAACTCAAGTCTGAAACTTCCAAATACCTTATGCTAACATTATAAATTTTATTGTGATGCTATAAAGTTACAGTTAAAGTATAATTTTTTAAAAGCATTTCATCTTGTAGTTTGAGATAATAGTTATAAAGCTGGTCTCCTTAGAAACCACTGTAAGTCATGATCTTAGGGCTTCAGACAATAATGCAGAGGATTCGTGGCCCAAACTTTTTTAACATAAGAAATATTTTACTGAATTGTGTCTTTCTAAACTCAAGAGGAGAAAAGTGTGCTCTTAAAATGACTATCTTTTAATCAGAGATTATCACTCTCCATTTCCTTTTTTTTTTTTTTGGCCTATGATGTATACTAAATTGAATAGGATTTATTGGTTCAGCTAGATTCTGAATTGCTCTCTTTTCTTTTGGATTAAAAGAGTGCATTTCTTAGCCTTTTTTTTTTATTGAAATCCATCAGGATCTTTTATGTGGACTATCTAGTATTCTGCACACCTCCAATGCTTAATAAATATTACATTACAATATTAGCATAATAATAAATCATCTTAAAGTACTACATGGGTTATTAAGTGAGATCCTATTCAGTTTAAGCCAAGACATCAAAAAGTTTTATTTTCTCTACATGCATACAAAGTAATTTTAAAACTCCCTTTCCATGAAATGTCCTTGTATCCATAAGATGTCTACATATTACAAAGTGAAATAGTGAAGTGTGTATCTTCCAGTTAGTGTATTTCATTTGTTCAATTTATTCTGGGACCTGAATTTGCCATTTTAGTAAGAGGAAATTTAAAATTGGGCAGACAAAAATGGAAATAGCACCATTTGTCACATATATGCCCCTTTCCCAATGGCAATTCTAAAATCTTTATACAAAATGACCAGGCCAGCAGCTAGGTAGTGTTTCTTGCCTTTAAGAAGTTCTGCTTTGCTGTGATTGGTTATGTCACATAGACCTAGACTAATAACCACTGAAAACACAAGGATTTTCTGTACAGTTTCAGAAACAAAACTAAAGTAAAAAATATTCGGTTAATACAACCTCATCCTAATTCGTTGCTTTGAGGGAGGTCCTAGTTTGAAACTGTCAATCAAGGTAAAAGACAAAAACATTTTTCCTCCAAAAGTAGTGTTCAGATATTGTACATTTTATCTACCAATATGTGAATCAAATAGGATAAAAATGATGCATCATGTGTGGTAGATAGCAAAATGGCCAAAATTCTTCCTGCCTTGCAGTGTACTTTTGCATTTAGCCCCTCCCATCAATTGATGGAGTCAATTTTCACTCTTTGAATATGAACTGACCTTGTGACTTGCTTTGGCTAACAGGATGTGGCAGAAGCAATGCTATGCCAATTCGGAGCCATGCGTCAAGAGACTTTGGAGATTGTGCTCTTTCTCTAGGAACACTGCCCAATTGCCGTGTGGACAAGCTGAAGCTACCCTTCTGATTGATGAGAGACATGTAGCCCTTTCACCCCCATTGTCTGCACCAATCCCCAGAAGCAGAGCTGCCTAGCTGACTGGCAACTGCCCGCAGATGCATGCATGAGAAATTTCCAGCAAGACTAGAAGAATTACATAGCTGAACCCAGCCTAAATTGCCAACTTACCGAATCCTGTGCTGAATAAATGGTTCTTGTTTTGAGCCACACTTTGGGGTGGTCTGTTACACAGCAATAGATAACAGATATATCTTCTTCTTAAATTACTGGAAATAAAATTTTGGATATTATTCAGCTGAAATAAGTGTTATTCTTTCACAATTTTGATTTCCATTACTGAGTTACTTGGTGTTAAATCCATAATTGGCAATCATAACTTTCTGAATATTTCTAATAGGAACGTTTGTTTCTGCTACTTTGTAAATTTCATAGGCAGTCTTTTTTCCACAACAAATACTTTATATAGAATCCAGAATGAACATAATTAACATTCAGGCCCTTCTGATCCTCTTAGGATAATGTCATTTGGTTTGAAGAGCAATCCAGAGCAGATGATTTATCCAGAAGTAATTCTTCTTCTAAAGTGGTGCCCAGTGAGAAAAATGAAAAGGTAAAATCAAAGGAAGCTATGTTTAGCTTCATTTCAAATCTCCACATCACTTACTACTATTGATTTAACATCATGGCACCTCCATATTTCAGCAGGAAGCTCTGCCACAAGACAGAACTGTAGTGACCCTGTAAGGGTCATCTTGCTGTCAGACTCAAATTACAACATCTCTGCTCTTGGCTGACAGCCATGGCAGGACAGGGGATGTACAGCTCCCTTTCCGTAGATGGAATAGATGTGTTTCTAGGAAGTGAGATATAAAGTGAAATCTTATATATCAGGTCTTATCTTCCTATAATTTAAAGTTCTAAAATGGGAGGAGGGTTTTGTCAAGGTCTCTTATGTACTCTCCCTCTAAGTCTGTTTACTGGCCCAAATTTCCAATGTGTGCCATCTAGGAGGAGACAATGCACAAACTCAGTTGTCTTTTCGGCATATATCGCATTCTCTTCAGCTCTGAAGAAACTGAACCATTGGCCACCCTCCTTCTTGACTTTCTTATCTTTTGGTGTTTGTTACTCCCACATTTTCAGAGTTCCCTTCTTTTATTTCCAACTAGTTTCTTCTGGCTGCTCGACTATGACTCACAGCCCAGTGCCAGGCACACAGTGAACACTTTAAAGTATTTGTGGAGTGAATATCCATCCCATAAATATAGGTGTTTTTCTTTAGCCCTCGTTTCCTTCTTCACTAACATGAACTTGAGCATTCACACACTCATACAGTCCCTTTGCGGATGTCTCCCAACATCAGACCCACATTCCCAGCCGTCTCATTGACTTATCCACGTGACTGTACTTGGACACCTCAAAACCATCAAGCCCCAAAAGTGCATCTATTCACCTAACAGACCCAGACACCCCCTTCCCAGCACTACTGTTCTCTAGGTAATGCTCTCCAAGGTCAGGATAAAGTCCCCATCAGTTCCCAAACGACAACTTCTAGCTGACAGATTTGATACAGCAGAGGACTCCATATTCGGTTAAGGAATGTAAAAATTAGTGTCCTGATTTTTGTATTTCTATATCAAGTTATTTCCTAACTGGGCTCAGCCACTCACTCTTAACTCTGTTCAATATATACTTGGTATTCTAATATATACTCCATGCAGAATGGCGTATATATGGCTGGTGTGAGCTATTCCAGAGGGAAACTTGATGTTACCCTCCACCACTTAAATGGCTTCCCATACCTCTCAAAATAAATATAAAATTCTCCACATGGCTACCAAGCCCTGCATGAGCTGATCTCTGCCTTCCCCTCATCTTGTAGAATCCTCCCCACACTCACGAACACCAGCCACTCTGGTCTTCTCCCATGTCCTCAAAGAAGCAACGCATCTTCCTGCCTCCCATCTTTGCTTCTGCTGTTCCCTCTGCCTGAAACACTTAGGGTCCCACCTGTTTAACTTATATTCATCCTTCAAATCTCAGCTCAGGTATCACTTCCTCGGAGAAATCAGTTCTGACCCCATAGAATAGAGCAGGACACCTCTAAATAATCACACGGCATTCAATTTCTTTTCTTCATACCACCTATTCCCTGATTGAAGTCGTGTATTTGTGTGGCTTCCTCTCCCAGTTCAATTGCTATTACCTCTCCAAAGCTTAGCACCGTTGCACAGCACAGAGTAGACACTATTATATATGGAATGAATGAAAATAGAGTACTTTACACTGTGTTTTCCCCTGTGGTGTGTATGAGGAATGAGAGCTCAGAGTTATACAAAAGACTGTGGTGATAACACGGAGGAACAGTCAAATGTCTCTCAAAGATTTAGAAATGAAGGATTTCCCCCAGAAGATTTAAGTAGAGAAGCTCCATACGATGAACCCCAGCAAAGATACACAACACCAATCTTAAGGAAGTACTCGCAACCTAGAGCCAGACCTAATTAAAAGTCTCTCCATTTCTAAAGAAGGAATGTGGCATCTTCAAAGACAGATGGTCAGAAATGGAGCAAAGAAAATGAAATAAACTGAGGCATAGTTCTAATAGTCACAGTTCTAATTCCCAAGCCGGAGGTAGGAGTGCCGCTTGGTCAGGTTGGCAAGTAAGTCCAAATTGTAAAGAGCTTCCCCCCCCACCCCGCCAACCTGTCTGAGCACAATACCATTAAACATTTAACTTACACAATGCTGCCCTTTGTTCTGAGACCATCAAACAAACTGTTAATAATTTTCCTCTGTGTAGCTTGCCACCCATTCGTTCATAAATTTATTGAGCATCTAATATGTGCAATGTCTTGAGAATATAGTGGTAAGCAAGATGAAGCTGGTTTCTACCCTCATTGAACTTATATTCCAGTCTATGAGTGACAGACAATTAAGAAAGCAATTTACCATCAACATATTGGGCCCTATAGTGGATTAATGCTGCCTGCCTGCTTGAGATTAATTCTTCAGAGACCCTCTCTGTCTCTTATCCTTCCAATCCTGCTGGAACTATCTATTGCCATGATGTAGCACCTGCAACCCCACCACACTCCTACCACCACCACTGGGCATTCAGGGGCTGTGCTAAGATTTGTAAGTGCAACTGGGATTAGGAAGGCCTCCTTTCTCTGGGGACTTCAGTCATGTATTAGGTTGGGGCAAAAATGATTGTGGTTTAAAAGGTTAAAAATTGCAAAAACTGCGATTACTTTTGCACCAACCTAAAAGATATAGGTTTGGGGCTCTCAGCAACCATCTTTCCTACTCTGGGGAATTGGGTCACCAGCTTTAACAAATAAAAATACAACAGGATCAGTTGGGATGTTTTTCTGAGAAGCAGGGAAACCATCAGGATGCCTGAAGTGAAAGACAGGGTCTGCAGGAGAGTTGTGATGACCATGAATTACCTCATATTCACCTTAGGTAAGTTCTACACGTCAGGATTTCAGGATTACTACGGATTTACTTTTTAAAGTTTTTAATTATTATTTTTCTTTCCTTGACACCATTTGACTTTGAAGCCCAACAATGTATGGTTTGGGGCTGAGGAAATGGTTACAGAGATATTTAAATATCAATAAATGATCCTTTCCCCAGGATTTCTGTTTTAGAAACATCCAGGAAACAAGAGGGGAGATTACAAATGTCACCCTCCTTCCTTGATGTCACAAGTCAGAAAACAACTCTTCTGCAGCTGGAGGGCAACTTAGTTGCTGGTTCCTGTGCAGCTGAATTATGGTTTAAATAACAGAAAATTTTAAATTACTAAATAACTTACATTGAAAGAAACAGAAGGGAGAAAAGATGCATGAGTTTAGGGAAAGGATTTTATAATGTACCCCAGTCGACTCAATGATAAATGTACATAATTAATCACAGACATCATTTTAGCAAATGATATTTTTAAATGATAGAGGCAATTATCTGTACAATTACATATGCGCAGGAATGCATTATTTTCTGGCTGTAACAGGTAGCCTACCTTACAGAATAGGTAAGGAAGAGTCTTATTCATCTAATTTAGCATCCTAATTTATAACCTTGATCTAAAAAGGATATTTTTTTTTTTTTTTTTGTGGTTAGAAGAGGTTCAGAAGAGGAATGTAATAATGGGACCTGCTTGGTTCCACTACTATCTTTGTGAAACTATTCAATCACTTATTATTTCAATCCATAAAATATGTTCTGTATTCTCTCTCCCTCTCTTTTTAAAGGAATATAAAATAATTTTCTAAGTGCCTTTCCGATAAATGTCCTTGTGAAAAAAAAAGGAATATTTGCTATTCTATATAATCTTATTACAATGAGAGGGAAATTTTCAGCACCTACAATACGCAATGGTCTTTTTGCTAACAGAATGAATCTCTCTGTTATTTCTTTAGCCTGATGGTCTTATCTTACCAAGGCAGCATAGTGTGGGGAAGAGTTCAGGCTGCAATCAGACAAACATAGTTTGAAATCTGGCTGTGCAGTTTACTATGATTCTAACCTTGAACAAGTTACTAAACGTTTCTAAGCTTCAATTTCTTTGTAAAAGTGATTGTAATCATATCAGTCTCATAAAATATGCTATGAGCAGTACACGAGATAATGTTTATTAAGCATCTGGTCTAATGTCAGGGATTCGACACGTGCTCAATACCTAGGTGTTATTAATGTTAAGTCCTCCCCCTCGCGGAAGCTCTTTAATATATTATCCTTCTAAAATAAATCATGATGTCACCCTATCATTCACACATTCTACCAATGTGAATTGAGTGCTATGCATACAAGCAAGATAACTGTATATAAATAAATGAGTCATTTTGGATGTAAGTAAGGAAAAGATGGATTACTCACAAAATGGCTTGGAGTGACCAGTTACCAATTTCCGTATCTAATTCAGATGATCTAAAACTCTGTTGCCCAATACACTAGCCACAGGAACATGTGGCTGTTGAGCACTGGAAATGTAGCTATTTAAATTGAGATGTCCTCAATATGTAAAACATACTCCAGATTTTCAAAATTCAGTATGAAAAAAAGACTGCAAAATACCTCATTAAGATTGTTTTCAGATTGATTAAAGTTAAAATGACAATATTTGGTATATATTGGGTTACATAAAATATATTATTAAAATGAATTTCATCTGTTGCTCTTTTTAATGTGGCTGTGAGGAATATTAAAATTTTCTTGCTCATATTTGTGGCTAGTATTACGTTTCTGTTGGGCATCACTGATCTAAATATTTAAATACAACAAGAAAGGATGGGAGGGAGAGAAGAAGAAAGGAAAGAAGGAAGGAAGAGAGAGAGGGAGGGAGGCAGGGAGGGAGGGAAAGAGCTGGAGGGACGGAGGGAGAAAGATCTTCAAGAACTAGAAGATATAAGCCTTAAAAGATCTTATGTTGGAATAATCCTTTCTATGCATAACACAATGGTAAAAAAAAAAAAAATCCAAGAGCCTGAGATACTGTGCTTATAGCACAAGGTCAGGCACTTAGCAAATGCCAGCTTATATTATTTATTCATTTAATGATCACTGCTCATATTTTAGGCATCATACGCGGTGCTACAGCTACAGTGATGAACAAAACAATCCAGTCTATCCAGATGTACTCAGTCTAATGAGGAAAACAAAAAAATTTGCCAACTTTTATAATTTGTATTTTATATTGTTCTTACAGACCTAAAAGGTGTTTCAATTGTCTATCAAAGAGTTTGTACATACCTGTCCACATCTGTCCCTTAGCACAATAGACAATAATTTTTATTTTGTTATTGTAAAAATTAACACCAGCGGGATATTAAAGGGCATTTTTTAGTTCCTTTGGCAAAACTTTCATTTACGAACATACTGCAAAGGTGTTCGGTAACAAAAATTAATATAGAAACACCCATCTGGCATCCATTTCTGTATCACACATATTGTTCTCACACAAAATCATTCCTGAGTCCTTCCACAATATTTCATAACAACTGTCTACGGCTCCCTATGTAGTCATGCTGGCATATATGCATATACAAATATGTTTGCAGACAAACGTGGAGAGCAAATACGTTCATTTCGGAGCGCTCGCAACATTTGCTGCCCGTTCCACCCCGAGGCTCTCTAAGAGGAAGGAAGGAGCCTTGGAGCCCCCGCAGCTCCAGGCCTGGCCTTTTGTCATGCTGATCAGGATGGGAGCTGAGCTGTAGGATTTACATCTTAAAGGAAACAGTGCCCTGGCCCCAGAAACCAACCCCTGAAGCTGGAGGAGAGAAAAGGAATGGTTTACGGGGAGCCAGAGTTGGGAACCAGAGTTTGGGGGAGTGGAGAGAGAGAGAAAAGAAACAGAGAACAGTTACCTTGGCAAACTGTACAAGACACTGAGATCTGAGATAAAATACTGAGCTATTGATAAGGGATGAAGCAGGACTGAAACTCTGAAAGAGAAAAGAGAAGGCAGAATGAGCTGAGGCAAGACGATCCCAGGAAGGCTTGCTGAGGGTGACATAATCCCTGGGTGATTTTCTGAGAGGCTGTAATGAGGATTTAAAATGCTTTTCATTAATTCTTGCCTATCCGACTAGGGTTTCTACTGCCTATGCAACCATTGACTCTGGTGAGAGCAGCACTGTTAAATTAATTAAACAAGGAGGCCATTCCACTGATGTAGCCCTGAGGCCGTGATGCCTTAAGGAAGCAAACCAAAACCTAAGCCTGTACATGCCTTAAAGTTAGGAAATCAAAACACTAAGAACAATCAATCACAAACAGCCAATAGGCTTTAAACTATAGCCAGTCGAATAATTCCCTTTCTTTGCTTCTGCACTTTCTCTATATAAGTCTTTGCCCCAGCTTCTATGGTGGGCACTTCCAACCACTTCTGGTTTGGTGCTGCCCAGTGTAAATTGAGGGTATTTTTCTCACACTCTTAAAAGGTTTCATATGCCTCAGTTTATCAGTTCAAAGTTCAAAGCGGCCGGCTCTTTCTGAGTTTCTTGTGTTACTTTAGGAACTCAGTGCTGCAAGTGAAGACTGGCCGAGTTCTCTGTAGCGCAGCAGCAAATATTGCTGTCTTTGGCACCCTAACCCATCTGATGCTGCATAAATAGGGGTTAAATGAAAAATATTTGGGGTCTGAAGGTAGATTCAACGTTGGCATCTTGGTACATTAAATGGGTACAGAAACCAATTTAATAAATGTGTCTGTGTGACTCCACTGTCTGTGATAAAGTACTAACCCAAGCATGCCTCTAAATCTTCCTGTCTGTCATGCTAAGAGTGGCAACAGACTTAGGTTATGGGTTTTGTTCAAGTTTTTTTTTTTTTTTTTTTTTAATATTCAGTTGTCCTTGACAAATAATACACATTCTCAGCTTAAATACTCAAGCTCACTTTACTTCAGCACCATCTCCTACTGTCTCAGAATTGGGGGAGTGGGGGGGGGAGAGTTGGGCAAGCAGGGAAGAAACGCCCCAGCTGCGAGGCATTCCCCATCACCTTGTCAGCACAGGCTAACCCGGGGGGGGGGGGGGGGGGGGCAAGGGAAGAGAAGGGTACAGTCCCCTAGAAGCCGGGGGGGGGGGGGGGGGGGCACTGTACAGTTCAGAATCGGTTGCACATTAGAATCACCAGGCAGCTTTAAACATGAAAAGTGCCCTTGTTTAGACCCAATCCAGAATAATTAAAATGGAATGCCAGGGCATCTGTAATGTTTTAAAGTCCCTGGGTGATTCTGATGCTGAGTTAGAGGTAGGAAGCTCTCTCCCCTTCATCCTAACCCGGTTTGAGGCTTCGGCTTCCTACATAATACAATAGGTTTGAGTCGGAGCCTTCAGTCCGCTACAATTTAGTCAGTAGCCTGGGGCCATGAATCTGAAGGGAGATTACTGACTTTGTCCCTAACTATTGAGACCTGATGTCCTGGTTTGCTGCGCCAGTCCCAGGTCATGCTATTACCTTGGAAAAAATTACTCCCACTTTCTCTCTTGAAGAGTCTAGGTTTTGATGGTAAACTACATGGCCCCCTATACATATCAAACAAGGAAAGCCAAGCCAAGCCTAACCCAGTATCGTATTTTCCTGGGATTCCTTCCAGCAGCAATTTTAATATTCACTCTCTTCCTTCCTCAAATGTCTCTCTGTCCAGTACTTTTTCCCCCCCTCTTCTATCAGATAAAGCTTAAACACCCTCCAAACTGTCCCTTCCCTCACTCCCACCTCACCACATCCTGAGAATTTCCCCCCTTCA
This sequence comes from Rhinolophus sinicus, assembly GCF_057876585.1. Lineage (NCBI taxonomy): Eukaryota > Metazoa > Chordata > Mammalia > Chiroptera > Rhinolophidae > Rhinolophus > Rhinolophus sinicus. The sequence continues at coordinate 72,485,387 of NC_142503.1, forward strand.
CTTCCACATTTGTAAAATGCAAGTGAAAGCTGCAGCATAAAGATTTTATGTTGTTTGTTCTGTACGAGGGAAGGAAGAGGGAAGTATCCTGAAGCTCCGTGGGGCCAGACCACCCCTGGCCTTTCTCCAGACCTGTGATGGTTAGAGAAAGTTTCTATCAAGCAGTGTCCACAAGGAAATCAGAGGGGCTGATGAGGGAATCAGACACTGCCAAGGGGAGACTCACCAAAGTGTGGGTCTTAGACCACTGTCGATAGAAGAATAAGGAGACACACGGGACTCCTAAACTCATCCAAATCATTGATGTCCCACAAAGGAATGCAAAGGCCGAAACCTGGCATCTACGTCTTTCCTGCCCCAACCTTTCTTCTGGTTTTGAGTTCCAATGCCTGTAATGTGAGGCTCCTTGTCTTTGGTACAGGGTTTCCTTTCTCCTCTGCCTTTGCCTTGCATCCTAACTCCAACACAGTGCAAACACCCACCGCACCTCAAGCCCCCAGCCTTGGGCCGACTCCTACCTCACAGAGTTCCTCCTGGACCCCATTTCTAATTCAGGTGATTCTCCAAGAACACAGGCCAGGACTAGGAACTACTGCTTGGGGCATAGACGATACCCAGACCAATTCAGTGGCAGAGAACCTCTGACATGGTCATAAATGTTGCTGATATTTCTTTGTTTTTACTACCTAGCTTGCTCTCTTCTCACCAAAGTTCAGAAGATTTCTTTGCAGGGCTAATACTGGGTCACAGACTGGAGCCTCGGAATCTGTTTTCACATAAAGTGTGATTCTTTTCATGACCCCTCTTTTTCGATTCAGTCCCTGCTCAGGCTCTCCATTTCCTTGTATTTCCTACCACCCTCCTAAATAGTCTCAGCTCTCCAGCTTATTTCAAACACGAGTTGTTAAATTAGTTCGTGAGCAAAACATTGGGTAATACTAACTACCCACATTTGCAGTTACAGACCTCAGTTGTAATGGCGCTGGGGCTGCAAACTCAAATGACCACAAGGGTACACACTACAGGGTGACCGAGTGAAGCAGGCTGGGTGGGAACCAGGCCAGGCAGGCGTGGGGCTGCCCTCTCTACTGTGTCCTGCTGCTGTTCTCTTACAGTGAACTGCTGCCCTGGAGGAATGCTGGCCCCAAATGCTAGATCTTTCAATTTTTCAAGGAAAAAAAGAGATCACCAGAATCTTGCGAGCAACCTATTAATATGTATTTTTTAATATTGGCAATTCATTTTTAAAAATTTCAATTGTATCCTGGCTAAACAAAACTCATCTGTGAGTAGGATCTTGTTCTCTGGCTGCCAGTTTGCAATGGCTTTTCTACTGTGTGTGCCATTGAATCAGCTCTGATTCCTGGTGACCCTATGAATGAGTGACGTGCACAATGTCCTGTCCTCAGCAGCCCTGCTCAGCTCCTGCAGACTCACGCCTATGGCTTCTCTCATGGAGACAGCCCATCTCCTGTTTGGTCTTCCTCTTTGCCTGCTGCCTTCTATTCCCCCAGCATTATTGTCTTTTCCAGAGAACGCTGCCTTCTAACGATGTACACAGAGGAAGACACCTTCTAGTATATTCTCAGGTAAACTTTTACCCATGTGATTTTTAGATGGAGAAATCATCTGAGGCAACAACCCAACATGAAATCAAGGGGTATGAAATTCTAAAGGATATCCTGGCAATCAACATGTGGTATTTTTGCATAAAAAAACAGCAGCAAAAATAGGCATTCCTATTAAGTGACAAACAGCACTTATGAAAATCTTTTAACGAAAGGAGATTTTAAACATTCTGTAAGAAGTCCACTGTACATGCTTTTGTGCCCGAACACTTCATTTTTCACAAACAAAAAGCCTCTAATTGTCTTCTATTTTAAAACATCTTCATCAGCAAAGATATCGAAATCAGTTAACCTCTTATCCCTTATGACAGTTTACATTTTGAGTGACAACTAAGGTTATCTACTTGGCAAATATTGTAGCTTTATTCTTGAGCAAGGTGATAAGAAAACAAATCATTTTCCACTATTACTGAACATTATCTTTTAAAAAATCAAGATGCAGTGTTTTACTATTTCAACAAATGCAATACTTTGAAATACAATATATTTCCACATAAGATGGCCAAAAATGGCCAATTTACTACAACTTCAGAGCAGAGTTTTTCCACCTTAGTGCTATTGACATTTTGAGCCAGATAACCTTCTGATTTGAACGGCCATCCTGTGCAATGGAGGCTGGTTAGCAGCATCCCTGACACCTACCCACTGCGTACATACCAGCAGTGCCCTCCCCAGCTTGTAACAACCAAAAAGTATCTCTATACATTGCCAAAAGTCTCCTGGGAGCCAAATTTGCCCCCTTTTGAGAACTGTTATTCTAGAGGAAAAGTACATCACAATTTGGATTTTGATTCTCCAAAGAAGTCTTAAAATGGCATTTCATAGAAAGGGGAAGATATTGGAAAAGTCAGCATCACCACTGACTTCACTTAAGTCCTCAGGGAGCTGTGGGGTTTGGGAATGGAGGTCTTTGAGGCAAGGAGCAGTGAATGTATACTGACAAGAAAGTTGCTGTGTGGGGCAGGCGGGGTCGACCCCAGATGTGAAACCCACTCTTCTTGACAATAATGCCCCGATAAGCAGAAACGAACAGAAATCAATCAGTCCAGACACTGACATCTGGTAGAGTCCCAACTACAGATGGGGAACTCCAGCTTTCCTCTCGCCAAGTCTGAGGTGAATTTTCAACATATTGAAGGAAGGGATGATACCAAATCGTTACATATTTAATACGGAATCCTTTTCCATTTTGGAAAGAAAACATTTTTCAAGAAAAACATGAAAGGTTATAATAGTGGTTTGAAATCAGTAACTCTCAATTTTTTTCTTTGTGGTTATGGAAGAAATCATCAATTCCATTGCTCAGTAGAACCTCATAAACACAATAGGCCAGATGCCAGAACAGAAATTAAATGGATGTGTGATCCTCAAGGGAAGACATACTTTAACTATGAAGTATTCACACCAAACCTTGAGAACAGTACACAAAAGAGAATTAGCTAGAGCATGTGGTGTTCACATTTGCTGTTTTGACAGCACTGTTTATCAAAATAACTACAATTTTTAAAGAGAAGACTACTTAATTTTTACAATATTGCTTTTCTGTCTTGTAGGAACTACAAAGAATAAGTTCACTGTTTTAGGTTGAGTTTGAGTTCATTTAACTTGTTTCACCACAGTGAAATGTTTCAAGATGGAATCTTCCAGTATTATTTTTATATTTTGTTAATTTAAAATCTGTGTTGGTGATACTGTAATGGTGGGTACATACCAATATGCATTTGTCAAAATCCATTGGATATACAACACAAAGAATGATCACTAATGTAAGCTATGAACTTCAGTTAACAATAATGTATCAATATCAATTCACCAATTGCAACATATGTACCACACTAATGCAAGTTGTTAGTAAAGGGGAAATTAGGGGGTAGAGTAGCGGTGCCAGGCAGAGAGGGGGTATATGGGAACTCTGCACTTTCTGTTCACTTTTCCTATAAGCCTTAAACTGCTCTAAAAATAAAGTCAATTATTTTATAAAAATCTGTTTTGTAAATTTTATAATAAAAACTCAACAGTATTAAAATTCTTTAAGTGTCTTTTACTAAATATGCTTTTTGAAGATTGATCCACTCCCTGCTTATACATTGCTGAAAGATGGTTGCTCAAGACAGAGTGGAGAGAAGATAGGACTTTTCCCCTTCCCTAAGCCTGGCCACTGACCACTCTCATCCAAACTCCTGGAAAACACTATTTGAGCACTGTGAATAGTGGACCTGAAATTATATTTATGCATTTTCTTCATTTCGGGAATCTCATATGCTTTTATGTTTTCTCCTCAAAAAATAATTTTTGAAGTAAAATTCACTTAGTTGTCTACAGTGCATTTTACATGATAGGCCAAATTTGTTTCTAATTAACACCATATAATATTCACTAGAGAAACAGCAAGTTATGATGAATCAGAGAGCTTTTTCTTGGTTTATGCAACGGCAAACAAGTTATTGTGCTGAAATACAGGAAATTTGTTTTCTCAGTGGCATTCTAGTGACCCTGTCATTAAAAACTATTGGTCCTAGTTTTAATCTCTGCCACAATGGAAGATTTTTCAATATAGAAGCTTCCTGGATGGTTGTCAGAGACTCTCCAGGTTAATTAGACCCTCATCAGTCATGAGAGTACTCAGCGCAGAGATTCATACTAGATGCTCTGAGGGGAGAGGGCAGTCTAAAGAAAGTTTTAAACAATTCTGTATTCAGAGGATATGCAGTCTAGTAGGAAGGCCAGAGTCTGTACTTATGACAAATGTTGAGAACATACCCAAAGCAGCTAAGAGTAAGTGCAACTGAGATCAAGAGACGACCAGTGCTGGGGCGGCGGGGTGGCTCAGCTGCTTAGAGCGCAAGCTCTGAACAACAGGGTTTCCGGTTCGATTCCCAAATGGGCCAGTGAGCTGCGCCCTCCACAACTAGATTGAAGACAATGAGCTGCCGCTGAGCTTCCGGAGGGGCGGCCGGATGGCTCTGTTGGTTAGAGCACCAGCTCTCAACAACAAGGTTGCTGGTTCGATTCCCACATGGGATGGTGGGCTGTGCCCTCTGCAACTAAATACTGAAGATGGCAGCTGTACTTGGAGCTGAGCTGCGCCCTCCACAGCTGGATTGAGGGACAACGACTTGGAGCTGATGGGCCCTGGGAAACACACTGTTCCCCAATATTCTCCAATAAAATTTATATTTAAAAAATTATTAAAAAAAAAAAAAAAAAAGAGTAGACCAGTGCTGCAAAGCGCCAAATACAGAGTTAGAAGCCACAGAACAAAGTGGTAAACTCATGGAGTCTGGACCCCTAGAGCCTCGGGTTCTGCTCCAGGTTGTGGAATCCTGGGCAGGTTACTTTACCTCTTTGGGTCTCAAATCCTACATCTATGGAGCAAGCAAAGCAAGGTTAGGTCATGTCTTTCAATAGATAGATTCATGGTAAAAGGGCAACAAGTTGTGGTTTCATCATTGTTGTTAAGAGTAGCAGTAATTGTAGTAGCAGCAGTAATTCTACATCCTGAAAAAGGTGCATGTTTCCAAGAGGTGAGACATAGTTCAGGCCAGACAGTGACATCTGGAAAGTAAGGACACTGAATTTCAGCATGAGAGTTTGTATTTCCAAAGCAGTTCGAAGGAATATTTTTTGAGGTGAGACTAAGAAAGGAAAGTTCCTTTGGGGGATTTATATGGAGTAAAATAGATGCAGTGCTGATATTTAAGAAATAATATTTGAAGGTTCGGTGGAGGACAGTGAAAGGTAGGAAGAGAATTGGTTCGGGGGTCAAAAGACCTGGGTTCTATACAAAGTATTACCTTTGGAGTCCTAATTCCTCTCCCGATGAGCTGTATGACTTTGAACAGGGCAAAATCTCTAGGAATTAAGTTGTTCATATGTGAAATTAGACGTGTGGTCTCTGAGGGTCACTTCAGGCCTGTAGCAAATAAGAATCTAAGTTCACGGGCATAAAAATGGCATGATTAAAACAGGATTAAAAACAATTCTACAAGTTCTTTGTAGAATTGATTGGCGTGGGAAATAGAGAAGGACCAAGATAAAGAGTTACATTTATTAGGTTGGTGCAAAAGTAATTGCGGTTTAAAAGGTTCAAAAACAATTGCAAAAACCGCAATTACTTTTGCACCAACCCAACACAAAGTACTCTCACAACGGGACAACAGAGACGATTGAATCTGTTAACTTGGTGCAGGAATGGATATGAAGAGACCTATGAGTTGGGAGAATGGACATGACAAGAAAATTACTGAAATTGAGAGAGAGTAATTATTTGTAGAAGAAAGGAAACATGATAAGCTTATTTTTGGACATGGCAGGATAGCTTTAATATTGACTAATGAGCAATAAATTAGATTTAGTGATTTGATATAAGTAGAATAGATTGTATTACATATTTTTACTACCACTTTATCATATTAAAGATTTTCTAAAAACTGATTATAAAAGTCCCATGAGAACATAAAGGTCCAAGGATAGCCAAAAGAAATTTGAAGAAGGAAAATAGAAGAAAGGATTTGCTCCATTAGATATCTGTACCACTATATCAACTAAAATAATGTGGTATTAGGGGAAGTTCAACATATCAGCGAAAGGAAAAGAATCCAGACCTATCAATGAACGGAAATGCCTAGTTTTATACCAGGCCTCAGTGCATGCAGAGGTGACCTTAAAAACCACCAGGCATTGTAAGTAACTTCACTATTCATATGGAAAACAATGTAATTAGAACCCCACCTCACATTTCAAAAAAATCCAAATGAGTTAAAGACATAAATGTGAAAATACAACAAATACCTTTTTATAATTTGGAGAAGGAAAAAGTTCTTAAACCAGGCTCAGAGAGTAAATATGATAAAAAAAATGATTGATTAATTTGATTATGTCATTTTTGGTGAGAGTACAAATTTGAAGAGCAATCTGATACTATCTACGAAAGCTGAACACACAGATATTCCAGACCCAGAAACTCCAATTGTTACAGACTTTAAAGAAATTTGAACATTTATACATAAGGAGATGTGCATAGTCGATAGTAGTGAAAAACTGGAAGCAATCTAAATGCATCTCATTAGAGGAATTGATAAATAATGATGGAGAATCCCATACTTGTTAAATTTATTTAAACCTTGATCTACTTGTATTGCTATAGATAGAACTTAACAAAATATTGAATGAAAAAAACAAGGTTGAATATGATACCATTTTAAGAACTCACAAAAATACTATTTACCAAATGTGGATTCATATACAGGTGGTGAAAATGTGGACAATAGACATAGGCAGGATATACTCGTACTTCATGGTAGAAGTTTTTGGAGAGGGAGGAAGAGAAATATCACCAGGGACGGGTTTAAACATTCAACTGTGTGTGTTTTTGTTTATTTTTACTTATTTTTTAAATAATACAGAAAATCTGTTACTAGTTTACAAATGAGTGGTGAGTAATGAATTTGTATTATAGTATTTTTAATATTTTTCTGTATGTTTGAAATAGTTCAGAATAAGGAATTAGCATTAGTAAGGTACAGTGGTAAAATTTTTTATCACGCTAAGAATTTAAATATTACCTACGTATCGCTGTTTGAATTTTAAGGCATTATAATTACTGTTTTGGGAGTGTTTGGAAATTTTATATTTTCAGAATGACTCTTTTTTGTTTGGTTTGGTTTTAGTTCTCCATTTGCCAAACTGTTTAATAAAAATTACATGGGAAAGAAAACTTGCCATAAAACAATGATAGTTATATACCAAAAGCATTCTTAGCTTATAAAGAGATTCATTGCATGGCTCTACCTCAGTTTTTATTTTAATTAAATCGTCAGGGGCTACTACTAATTGATAAAATGAGTGGGTTAATAAAATTCAATTCACTAAAATTTACCTTCCAATACATTTCAAACATAGAAGTGCTGTGTAAAATGAGGTACACCTGTAAATTCCAAAGTGGAACTCAGGCTCTTGGGACTATAGACCCCTTTGATCTTGTCACAAATTGGCTCCTGGAAACCAGAAGGCCTCCTGGACTCCAGTCTCCAGGGACCTTACCCCTGAAGCATCTCAAAACAAATAAAGTGGCTGAGACAGATGCTGGACCCAGACAGCATGGCAACCATTTCACAAAATTAACCCCCAAACGATGTGAACAGACAATTGTCCACATGTAATTATGGCTTTTGTTATTTTTCCCCCATGAAAGCATTCTATTGCTTTGTCTTAAATGCAACGGATAGAGGTATTCAGCCTTGGCTGGCAATATTTCTGATCCATACCTCAATAGATTATCCTGAATTGGCCTCCTGGAAGCATTTATGCTGACCCGTTTTTAAAACCTCTTTGTCAGCCCTCAACCATACCTGCTAACGCCCAACTCTAATGGATGAAAGCAGGGGGTGATGATAATCACTGTCTGCCCAGCCTGAGTGCAGTGCCTGAGTCTGCAAAACAGTCTGTCTGGAAGGAAAAAAAAAAAAAAAGGGAAATAAGGAGAGTAGTAATTCAATGAATACTTGGGAACCAAGCTTGAGGGTTTCTTATTCCTTTTAAAAGAGTAGTGCTATCAGAAGCAGGATTATGAAAAATAAAGAGTTAGTAAAAAATGGGATCTTCGTGAATTAGAATAGCAAGGCCATTTCAAATTGAATTACACAGGATCATGGCAATTAGAATTGGAAAAGATCTCTTGGCCTTTCTCTGTCAAAGCATGATTACTCCCAACGGTATATTCTCCCGAGCTTAGTCCAGTCCAATTTTAAATGATTCAAGTGATGGAGCCTCCTCGGCTTCTCTTGGGATATCACTTCACAGTCTAAAATAGCTAACTGCTGGGGGAGTCCACTCTCTCTATTTTTTGCCTTATTTCCATTATTCTGTTTTGTGTTTCCCCAATCCACTTTAAAACTACTTGAATTTAATTTTAAATGGGTACAATCTACATTTAAATGATTAAACCCAGCTGAGTCTGGGTCTTCTTGGATAGCCTAATGTCTATTGCTCTGCCTCTTACACTCCCACTCTCTCACACGCATACACACTGAAATAGATGCATATCGACAAACACAAGCATATGCATATCTCGCATATACACAACTAGAAAATATTTCAGAGTCGCAACATCTTTATGAGAAAAATTAACAAAGACCCCTGAGTTTTAAGTCATTCATTGATAAAACCATCATAAAGAAATCAGTAACCTACTGCTTTTAAACTGATAAAGTGGCAGCAAACAGTAAACCCAAGTGTTATTTTACTTTATGAATATTACATTTATTGTACATGAATAAAATTACATGATCTTTTAATATAGTGTTTACTATAGTTTATTCAGTATAAATAATATAGGTGAACAATATGGTGCTAATGCCATAAATATATTTATAGAAATTACTTTATTCAGACGTTTTTTGCATCCATTCAAACAATAGTGACTCATATTCATTCTTACACTAAATTTGGTTTGAGCTTTGCATAAGTTGTAGAGCCTTGGGGAACAGCTTGGGGTGCTCAAGGTTAATGGAGGTTGCTTAAGGGTATTTAAATTTGATCAAGGAATTTATACAGCTTTCCAAAGAGCTGTGCTATAGTGTTTTTCACACCTGTCAATCAACAAACTAACATCTAATCAGGTATAAAGATAAGAAACCTGGAAAATGAGAAAAATATGTAAACAAATAATTTGAGCTTTCTTTAAAAAGATGGAATTCACCGTTTTTATTGGCATGATTTTTCATGTCATCAATTTATAAAATTTTTCTGGACGGACTCTTAGAGCTAGGAATCTTTGTTGCATCATCATCATAATTTGCTAGAAACATCTAGTTCAGTGATTACATAGTCACGGTCTGGGAAAATTATAAAGTGGGTCTGTGCGGCAATTTAAATTTTTATATGTGTCAGTTGGGTAAATTTTAAATATGTGGGTTGAACATGTTTTTTTTACATCAAATTCCTCCAGAATTATTCTAAAAATTACAACAAAGACATTTAAAAGAACAAAGAGAATGAGAGAGAAGACAGTAGCCAAGGAGACATGCCTATGCATTTTTGGAAGATGAAAGCAAATGGAGTGATAACTGAACAAGTTGAATGGAAGAAGCTAATAATAGCTAATGATTTTGGAGCACTTATTATGTGCTAAGCATTATTATAAATGCTTCACATACTTTAATTCAGTTAACCCTCACAACAACCCTGTGAAGTAAATAGCATTATTATCTCCATTTAATAGGTGATGATTCTAAGGCAGAGGTGGTTAGTAAGAAAGCTGTTAAGAGGTAGAACTCCAAAGGATCTAACTCTCACTTCTGTGTACAGGGAAATATCAATGACAAGCAAGCCACATTGCCCCGACCAAATCCCCAAAAGGCTAAGTACTTGGAAGCACCTTCACAGTGGAAAAAGGAATGAGGGGTAAGGCTGAATAATTGTTTCAAAGACCATAGGAAAAACAAAACAAAACTTAAACCACTATCTCCTCTTTACCATGCCATATGAAAGGAAATTTTAAACATCTAAATTGTCGGAAAATTGGAGGAATTTTTATGGCAGAAACTGAATCTTCTTCAAAAAGATGCTTATGATAATTGACATTGTGGATTCCCAGAAAAACCCAGGTGGCCACCCAATACCCACACAGTGGTACCTAACTGTCTGTAAGTCCCACTCACATACTTACAATCAGATTTTACTGCATATTCTCGATGTCTGTTTCTGTTGACTGCTTTGTCTCTTGCTTACAGGTTGCCCTTTCCCTCCCTTTTTCTGTGTTTCATTTATTTATTGAATATAGAAGATCAATGGAGAGTGAGGAAAATTTTGTTTGAATATCCATACGAAAGAAAAAATGAACCTTGATCTCTATCTCATATCATACACACAATTAGTTAAAGATGGATTAGTGATCTAAATATAAAACAATTAAGCTTTTAGAAGAAATCATAGGAAAATGTATACATGACCTTAAAGTAGCAAAGATTTCTTAAAGAGCATAAAAGGCAATAATCTTAAAAGAGCAGGTTGATATATTGGACTTAATTAATATTAGGAAACTCGATTCATCAAATGACACCATTAAGATAGTGAAAGATAATGACCCAAACAGGAAAAACATATCTGTATTATACAGATATGACAAAATACTTATGGAACATGTGAAAAATGCCTTCAAACAAATAAAAGACAACTTAATTTGTAAAAATTAACTGCAAGGCTTGAAAACAAATATCATAAAAGAGAATATGCAAATGTCCAATAAGCATAGGAAAAGATACTCAATACTAATCATCAGGGATATGTAAAATGACAATGGACTATCACTATAAAACCACCAGAATGGCTGAAATTAATAAAGACTGTCCATATCAAGCTTTGGTGAGGATTATGAGCAATTAGAACCCTCATATATTGCTAGTTGATATGATTATAAATTGAAGCAACCACATGGGACAACTGTTTGGCAGTATGTACTAAATCTAAATACAAACCTATAAGTGTGCAAATCTACTCCTAGGTATATAGCCAGGAGAAATGAGTTTATATGTCTAGCAAAACACTCACAAAAGAATATTCATAGTATTTATTCATAAGAGTCACAAATAGGAAATAATCAAAATATCTATCAGTGGCAAAATGAATAAAGATAGTGTAATATATTTTTGTGGTGGAATAGTAAACAGTTATAAAAATGTTTGAAAAAAAAGAACTACTACTATATGCAATAACATGGATAAATCTCACAGGTAACATTTTTAGTGAAAGGCAGATGCAAAATCATACATACTCCATAATTAAGTTTATATGAAGTTTACGTACAGGCCAAACTATGGTATTAGAAGTTAGAATAGTGATTATCTCAGGATGAGGGGTCTTATCTGCAACGCCGAAAATGTTTTATATCTTGATCGTGTGTTGGTTACATGAGTTCATACATGTGTAAAACTTCATTAAGGTGTACATTTATTATCAGTGCACAATACCGAACATACATTATTCTCAACAAAAAATTTAAAAGGCTGAAAAAAGGGTTAGTTAGTATCACAGCACACTTAAATGTAATTGTCTGGCCTTCATATGTGTGTGTATATATACAAGTATACATATATATGCGGTCGGACAATTAAATTCATGAACTCATCCTAAAAGAAGTTCTACATACCTCATTGCTGAATATCACTATGTCACCTTCGAAGTACTCCCCTTGGGAAGCTATGCACTGACGCCAGCATCTAGCCCACCCTTCGAAGCAATTTTGGAACTTTTTTTCTGGAATGGCCATCAGAGCTGTTGTCGTATCATCCTTGATGTCCTGAATGTCATCACAATGTCTCCTTTCAATATTTCCTTTATCTTCAGATAAAAAAAGAAGTAATTGGGGGCCAGGTCAGGTGAGCAGGGAGGATGTTCCAATACAGCTATTTGTTTACTGGCTAAAAACTCCCCCACAGACAGTGCCCTGTGAGCTGGTGCATTGTCATGATGCAAGAGCCATGAATTGTTGGCAAAAAGGTCAGGTCCTCTAACTTTTTCACGCAGCCTTTCCAGCACTTCCAAATAGTCAACTTGGTTAACTGTTTGTCCAGTCGGTACAAATTCATAATGAATAATCCCTCTGATATGAAAAAAGGTTAGCAAATTCATTGTAACAAGTTTGCGAACTTATTTGTCAGACCCGTATATGTATGTCTGTGTGTATATATGTACACACACACACACACACACACACACACACACACACACTTCCATAAAATAGAAAGCAGAAATTAAAAACAAAGAATAGAGAACAAGAAATAGTTTTTGAAATAGATAAAATGTAAAAATTACACAGAAAATAAAGTTAAAGAAATTATCTAGAATGCAGAACAAAAAACTGGGAGATAGTCAATAAAAGTTAAAAGATTTTTAAACAACTCCGTCTCTCCAGGCAGAAACGCACATCACAGGCCATGGCTCATGACTTCACTTTGACCCTGGGAAAGACGTGGGCATATTTTCCTGTAACGAGGCACCTCAGTGACTGCAAAACTGTGGTTTTTTTTAATTTTTTATGAAATTATATCATCTCAGTTTGGTAACAACTATTTCCTCTGCTACGATTGACAACTATACGTTTTTAAGAAAATTGAGAAAACACATTAATTAACCTTTACTTAATTTTGTTTGGTAGATGAAACATTTCAAAACATAAGGTATAAATGAGAAGGAGAGAATAACAAACGCGGCTCCTGGTGGTTAAAGAACAACAACAAAACAGCGAAAGATGTGGGAATAGTTTCACAGAGGCACTTTGACATATCACACTATCTTTTTTTTATCATTTAACTCTTCGTATTTATTCATTTAAAAATATTGTGTTTCAAAATCTTTTCTGCTTTTCTATTTTCTTAGATAAATTGGGTATACTACAGAAAATATGGATAATACAATAAGACACAAACAGAAAAATCAACCATTATTCTTCAGCACAGAGATAATCACTACTGATATTTAGTCAGTTAAGAATTCTTATAGCCTTCTTTCTCTCTCACTACACACACACACACACACACACACACACACACACACACACACATTTGCGGGACAAAATGAAGATCATACTATACATACAAGCTTGAACCTTTCTTCAATTAATAATGTATTGTGGACATCTTTCTCTCTATATAATAATTTCTGATTCATAATATTTCATAATATGGATAATATAAAATATTGGTACATTTTAAAGATTATGACACTTATTTCCAAATTGCCTTTAGAAATGTTATCTAAATTTACATTCACACCAGGAGGCACTGAGTGAAGTAAGTTCCTGTTTCACTGAGCTCCAGCCAAATCTGGAAATATTTGTTTTTATAAAATCCTCAACAATCAAAAGGAGAAAAAAAAGTAACGCTAATTTTAAAGTTTGAATTCTGTGTTTCTAATATTGTTGACCATTTCTTCATGTGATTATTGGTATTCTTATTTCCTTCTTTTATGAATTACCCATTCATGATATTTTTCCCCAAGTTTCAATTGGGGTATTTTTCTTTTTTCTTTTTTTAAGAGCTTTAATAAATTAAAGCTATTAAGACTAAATTTTCAAAAGCTTTCCACTTTTGTTATAGTTTTTGTTTATTCGAAAAATTATACATGTCTGCATGAAGGAACATTTGTGAATGGGAAGATAGGTAGAAGATCAGAGGCAAAAGGATCAACAACTTATATTACCTTAAGCATGGTTATGTTCGAAAAACATAGCTGAAAATGGCTTTAGTAAATTAAGAAGGGGAAGAAGGCTGGAAGAAAATGGTTCTCATGGATAAGATGTATTTTGGGGAGTTTTCCATATGTTTGTTTTATGTAAGTAGGGTATTAGCCGAATAACGTCTCTCTCAAAAATCTACTCAGAAGTCAAGTCTTTGAACAATGATAGCAATCTTTCTTTTGCAGAATAAATAAGTCTTTTGGCTAAACATGGATAAAAGCTTTTGCTCAATATAGCATAATAACTCCAGTAGGCTCACAGCAGCAAAACTAAGTCTGTCTCAAAGTGTCTTATTATAATAAAATCAAATTTAACCTCTTAAACTCAAGACATAAATCACTCACTTTTCTTTTCTTTCAAACAATTTTTGAGTATATTATCATAAGTGCTACCTGTCACTAGACTGATAGCTGTCAGTAGCTCCAAAATATGAATAAAATTGAAAATGCATTTGAATATGGGAACCATAATAGCATTGTGTAGAGAGGTGACAATAATCAGAGGTTATGGCAGATAAGAAAAATTCTCAGAAATAGGGAAATCCAGAAAACTTTCTTCAAATTAAATAAGCTCTCAAATCACTCTCACCAGAGTTGTATTTTCACCAAACATACAGTCAAAAACTGCTTATTGGCCCTTGATAGTGTGTAGCAATGGCAAATGAGTTTACCTCCTGAATTTTTATATTGAAAGTATGTATCAAATTGCTGAACATAATTCAAAACTGCACAATCTGAGTTTATATTTCTTTCCAAATGATACCTGAAATCTTCACTAATATTTCTCCAACAATGTAAAAATTAATATCATCTGAATTTTAAAACATACTTTTAAATCATTAACTAGGATGAATGAACTCAAATGCCTTTTAAAACATCCAAGTTAATTTATTTCAGATAAAATAAGTTTCATCCGAATTTTAGAACTCAATTTGTATCTCTTTTGCATTTTATGGTTTAGAAAACATTGATACATGCAATCATTTGGGTGGATCTCAAGGGTATTATGCTGAGTAAAAAAAGCCAATCTCAAAAAGTTACATACTTTATGGTTCTATTTATATAACATCCTTGAAATGACTAACTATAGCGATGGAGAAGAGATTAGTGGTTGTCAGGGAATCGGGTGGAGGTGGGTGTGACTAACGAAGGGATAACATAGGGAATTCTTTGTGTTACTAGAACAGTCCTGTATCTTGACTGTGGTAGTTACAGAAATCTATATATGGGATAAAAATTGCATAAAATAACACACACGCATGCATACACAAATAAGGCCATGTAAAAACTGATGGAAAGTGAACAAAATCTGCAGTAGTCTATTGACCAGTACTAATGTCGGTTTTCTGGTTTTGATATTGTACTACAGCTATATAAGATATCATTATTGGGGAAAACTGGGTGAAGGGTTCATGGGGCTCTATGTATTCATTTTGCAATGTCCTGTGAGTCTAATTATTTAAAAAGCTTTTTTAAAAAAATGTGGTTTCCACTCACCCACACTTTTAACCTCATGTAGACAATAATCTGAACTCTTAGCAGCCAAATCATGTCAAAAATTCATGCACTAACAATAATTCATTTTACTTATTGGAGAATTTCTCAGAGCCCGCTTGCTCTTACTTCAAACACATTTCTAATATACTTGGTAATCTGGTTTCTACAACTACAGCAGATATGTTCATTCAAATCAGCCAGTCATTTATTCATTTATTTATGTTTATTCATTAACAGTATTTTGCTGATTGTGCTAAGAAATATGATAAGTATGACATCCTGATGAATGATGCTTGTGGCTTAGAGCAATGATTTCTACACGAAGGCATGGAGAGGATGAGGGAATACACATATATCAGAAAGTTATAGGACTTTAAAAGTATACACTATTCTATCCCAGAAATTCTTATGTATCCCTCACGAAGACATCCTTCCACTTCCTATAATTGAGAAGAGATGGTAAATGGCAAGAGGGAGGAAAGGGGTAGACGGGATCAAATCAGGAAGAGCCTCATATGTGGGAGGTTTGGACTTTACCTTTAACGATGGGGCGTTATTGAAAGATTTTACACAAGAGGGTCGGGAGGATGATCACATTTACAGAATTTTGTTTGTTTTTTGTTTTCAAAACTACACAAGCTTCAGTGCGTAAGTCTGTAGGATGGATGACTAGTCAGGAAGCTATCGCAATAATTTTGAGATGACTGAACAATGGCCACGGGCATGAAGAGAAGTAGACAGTCTTGAATTCATTAGGAGGAAGAATTGACAGGTCTTAGTGAGCAATTATTCTTCAGATCCATAGAAATGGAGGCAGCCAAAGATGACTCAAATGTGATTGGCTGCAGAAGGAGCTTGGAGCAAAGGAGATTTACTAAATGAATGACATAATCATGTTACATCCAATGGTACAAGTTTAACAGAAATTGGATATATGGGCTGAAGTTCAGGAGAAAGATTTGGGCTAGAGATATATCATTATGGGAGTCAACAGTCTATGGATCAGTGGTTGCCAACCCTGGCTACACATTAGAATCACATGGGGAGCTCTGAAAAAGACCCACATCCGTGTTCCACCTCAAACTAAATATGTAAATTAGAAGCTCTGGGGGGTGGGGTGGGCACAGACATTGATTAAAACACACACACACACACACACACACTTTCTCACACACACAGCAATCCCCAGGTGACTCTAATATGCAGCCAAGGTTGAGTACCACTGCTATCGATGGTAATTGAACCTACCAGAATAAATGAGATCACCCAAAGAGACTACTATGTGGCAGTCTCGCTCAAACTTGGTTACATAACAGAATCATCTCGAAAGCTCTAAAAATTATCAGTGTCTATTTCCCCTCTTCAGAGCATCTGATCTAATCGGTCTGACATGTAGCCTAGGAACCAGGATTTGTAAAACTTCCCCTGGTTATTTTATTAATAGTCAAGGTTGTCAACTGCTAATATATATGGGGGGTGCCAAACAATGTATACATGACTTGTATTCATCTTTTGTTATCGGAATATATTGAGTATTACAATTTTAATAGTTTCTTCCTTTCTTAAAATGTATATAGATTTTTTGAATCTATCTATCTATCTATCTATCTATCTATCTATCTATCTATCTATCATCTATCTATCTGAAAGGTCAAGGTCAGAACCCTGGTGCTATGGACTGAATTGTGTCCCTTTGAATTCATATGTTGAAGTCCTCACCTCCAATGTGACTGTCTTTGGGAAAAGGTCCTAACAGAAGGTAATTAAGGTTAAATGAGGCCATAAGGTGGGGTCCTGATCCAAAAGAATTAGTGTCCTTAAAAGAAAACACTCCAAAGATCTCTCTCTCTCTCTCTCTCTCTCTCTCTCTCTCTCTCCCCACCCCTTCCTTTCTCCCTCTTTTTTCCTCCCCCTCCTTCTATCATCCCTTTCTTTCCCTCTCTCCCCGCCCTCTCTCTTTCTGCCATGTGAGCACACATTGAAAAGGCAACTGTCTGCAAGCAGGAGGGAATTCTCACCAAAAACCAAAATGACCAACACCTTGACCTTGGACTTTTCTGCCTGCAGAGCTGTGAGAAAATAAATTTCTATTCTTTAAAATATCCAGTCTGTGGTATTTTGTTATGGCATCCTGAACTGATTAAGATAGATTTTGGTACAGAAAAATGAGGTGCTATTTCAACAAATATCTAAAAATGTGGACATGAATTTGGAACTGTATGTTAGGCAGAGGCTGGAGTTGTTTTGAGGTGCATGCTACAAAAATCCTAGATTTCCATGAACAGAATGTAGTTTAAAATGTGGATATTAAAGTCCATTCTAGCGAGATCTCAGACAGAAATGAGAACCAGGTTATTGGAAACTGGAAGAAAGGTGGTCCTTGTTATAAAGTAGCAAAAAACTTGGCTGAATTGTATTCCAGGGTTTTGTGGAAGGTAGAACTTGCAAGGGAAGAAATTCAATATTTATTAGGGGAGTTTTCTAAGCAAACTTTTGAAGTAATGGTTTGGTTCTTCCTGACTGCTTATAGTAAAATGAAAGAGGAGAGAGATGAATTGAATAGATAATTGTGGGAATGTAAATTTGCACAGCCACTATGGAAAACAGTATGGAGGTTCCTAAAAAAATTAAGAGTAGAGTTACCATATGACCCAACAATCCCTCTTCTGGGTATCTACCCAAAAAATCTGAAAACATTTATCTGTAAAGATATATGTATCCCTATGTTCACTGCAGCATTATTCATGGTGGCCAAGATATGAAAACCAAAGTGTCCTTCGATAGACGATTGGATAAAGAAGATGTGGTACATATATACAATGGAATTATTATTCAGCCATAAGATGAAATGCTGCCATTTGAAACAACATGGATGGATCTTGAGATTATCATGCTAAGTGAAATAAGTCAGACAGAAAAAGTTGTGAACTATATGACTTCACTCATATGTGGAATATAAAACTGAAAGCAACAATGAACAAGACAAACAAAAAATCATAGACATAGACGACAGTTTAGTGATTACCAGAGGGTAAAGAAGGAGGCGGGAAGATAGAAGGACATAAAGAGGGTCAAATATATGGTGATGGAAGGAGAACTGACTCTGGGTGATGAGCACACAATGTGATATTTAGATGATGTATTATAGAAATGCATACTTGAAAGTTACGTAATTTTACTAAACCAATGTCACCTCAATAAATTTAATAAAGATAAAAAGTGATAATTGTTAAGCAAAAAGGAACCAGAACTTGAAGATTTGGAAATTTATCAGCCTAATATATGGCAGAAGATGAGAAACTTGCTCTGTATAGAACACTAAAGGTTTGACAGCCATTTGAAAAAAGAGATTATGAGTGTGACTCATGGACTTAATAAGACATCTCAGTAGAAGCCAGGAATAGAGATGGGATTAAACCAACAGACACACTGTCAGTTTGAACTAAGAGAAAGAGAAAGCAAGACAAAATGAAGGAGGGCTATCAGACTTCTTGGATTCTATAGGATGTGACCATAGAGCTATTCAGTTGTGAATGTGTGCTATGCTTCAAATAAAGGGAAGAATGACCCTGAAGGTAATTCAGAGATCATCAGGGCTGCCATTCTCATCACAGGTCCAGGAGGGAAGGCTGTTATTTCCTTGGTTTAAGAGAGCAGAGCCCTTGCAGGGAGCCACCTCAGTGAACCTGGAAGGCGGGACATCCAGCCCAAGAGAATTCTTCTTCTTTCTTCTTTTTTAAAAATTTTATTGGGGAATATTGGGTAACAGTGTGTTTTTCCAGGACCCATCAGCTCCAAGTCGTTGTCCTTCAATCTAGTTGTGGAAGGCGCAGCTCAGCTCCAAGTCCAGTTGCCGTTTTCAATCTTTAGTTGCGGGAGGCGGGGTGGGGGCAGGACGCAGCCCACCATCTCATGTGGGAATTGAACAAGCAATCTTGTTGAGAACTCATGCTCTAATCAACTGAGCCATCCAGCCATCCCTGAGGAAACTCAGTGGCAGCTTTTTGTCTTCAATCTAGTTGTGGAGGGCACAGCTCACTGGCCCATGTGGGAATTGAACCGGGAGCCCTGTTGTTCAGGGCTCGTGCTCTAAGCAACTGAGCCATCCGGCCACCCTGAGAATTATTCTTGATGCTGAACATCTAATAGAGCTTTTTTTTTTTTTTTTTTTTTTTTTTTTTTTTTTTTTTGCCAGGTTTTGGATTTGCATAGGACTCACCAACTCTTTCCTTCCCCCTATTTCTTCTATTTGGAATAGGAATGTTGATCCTATACCTATCTCACCATGATATTTTGGAAGCACATAACCTGTCTGGTTTCACAGGTTTACAACTGGAAAGGAATTTGTGTCTCAGGATGAATTAAACCTCAAGTCTCACCCATATCTGATTTAGATGATATTTAGATGAGACTTCAGACTTTAGACTTCAGAGTTGATGCTGGAATGAGTTAAGCCCTCTGGGGCTGTTGAGATAAATAAATGTATTTTGCTCATAGGCAAATTTGTAGGATATCCCTCAGATTCTAAAGGACTCAGCCTGACACAAAACTGTTGGATCTCCCCCAGCTGTGTGCAGTTATTTTGCACTTTCAACTTAGATCCTCTGAGGATTTTCTCCACTTTTGCTGGTTATCAGATTCTCCTCACAGGAAATGCAGTACCCCTTCTTTGGGGGAAGTATGTGTTGATGGTTTGTTTTCATGCCTTGTAAGATATCTGGTAGACACCTTTTAAATTCTTTGCAATTCTTACTGTACAATGATTGACCTTGGTGATTTATCTATACTCACCTCTATTCGGAATTTCTGTGGATTCTTTTATCTAGTTTTTAATATGTCATCCATGCTTTTTCACAAGTTTGCCATCAGAGCAGAGGTGTTGTGAAAACCACCATTAAATTTAAGCCAAAATAGGAAAGGAAAAGACTTATATCAACATCATCGTCATCAGACATTAGATTCCAGCAAGTCTACTAGTACTCATCATCTGATCTATAAATATGGTGGAATCGACAAAAAAACATCGAAAAATTTGAGAAGGAGGCTGCTGAGATGGGAAAAGGTGTCTTCAGGTACACCTGGGTCTTGGATAAACTGAAAGCTGAATATGAGCATGGTCTCACCATTAATAGCTCATGATCAGTTTGTTTGTGTTAACAAAATGGATTCCACTGGGGTGCCCTACAGCCAGAAGAGATACAAGGAAGTTGCTAAGAGTTAGCACCTACATTAAGAAAATTGGCTACAACCCTGACACAGTAGCATTTGTGCCAATTTCTGTTTGGAATGATGACAGCATGCCGGAGCCAAGTGCTAATGTACCTTGGTTCAAGGTATGGAAAGTCACCCGTAAAGATGGCAATGCCAGTGGAACCACTCTGCTTAAGGCTCTGGATTGCATCCTCCTCCCAACTCATTCAACTGACAAGCCTTTGCATCTGTCCCTCCAGGATATCTACAAAATTGGTGGTATTGGTACTGTCTCTGTGGGCTGAGTGTTCTCAAACCTGGCTTGGAGGTCACCTTTGCTCCAGTCAACATGACAACTGGAGTAAAGTCTATTGAAATGTACCATGTGGTTTGAGAGAAGCTCTTCCTGGGGACAATGTGGGTTTCAATGTAAAGAATGTGTCTGTCAAAGATGTTCATGGTGGCAAAGTGGCTGGTGACAGAAAAAATGACCCACCAGTGGAAGCAGATGGCTTCTCTGCTCAGATGATTATCCTGAACCATTCAGGCCAAATCAGTGCTGGGTATGCACTTGTGCTGGATTTTCACACAGCTCACATGGCTTGCAAATTTGCTGAGCTGAAGGAGTTGTTGTTCTGGCAAAAATGGAAGATGGCCAGAAGTTTTTGAAATCTGGTGATGCTGCCGTTGTTGATATGGAAAGCCCATGAGTATTGAAAGCTTCCCTGACTATCGTCCTCTGAGCCATTTTGCTGTTCGTGACATGAGACGGGCAGTTGCTGTGGGTGTCATCAAAGCAGTGGACAAGAAGGCAGCTGGAGCTGGCAAGGTCATCAAGTGTGCCCAGAAAGCTCAGAAGGCTCAATGAATATTATCCCCAATACCTGCCACCCCAGTCTTAATCAGTGGTGGAAAAACGGTCTCAGAACTGTTTGTCACAATTGGCCATTTAAGTTTAATAGTACAAGACTGGTTAATGATTACAATACATCGTCAAATCTTGAGAAGGAGAGTGTTTTGTGGACCATTTGTTTTTGTGTCTGTGTGGCAGTTTTTAAGTTATTAGTTTTTAAAATCAGTACTTTTTAATGGAAACAAGTTGACCAAAAATCTGTCACCGAATTTTGAGACCCATTAAAACAAAGTTTAAGGAGAAACCTATATGTTCCTTTGGTCAACACTGTAACTTCCTATAGTACTACTTAGGTAAGAGATTTTAAAAAACAAAACAAAACAAAACAAAAAAGAGTTGCCCATAAGCTGTTTCTGGTGTTACATCAGCTGAAACTTTAGAATTTGATAATTCTGGGTTAATGTTTTTTTCTGGTTGGGAACTTTGGGTTTTTCCAACTTGTCTTAAGGGGAGGAATCATCTGTTTACAGGGTAAAAAGTTATGGGGGGGGGGTGTATCTGTTGGTGCAGCACTTTATAGGTTAGGAAAGAGAAGCACAGTAAATTTATGTGTGAGCTAGTTGACAAAGGCCAAATTCTGTCATATTGAAGTCCATGTGTTGCATATACTATTTTGTGTAGTCACATCACTATTGAGTAAATTTGTTGGTATGTCAAAAATAAATAAAATAAAATATGTCACCCACATTTTCTTCCCCTACTTCTGATTCGCTTGTTTTGCTCTCAGGTGAAATTTGGGAGATTAAAAAACTCCACTATCACATCTACTAAACTGAACATAATGTATAAGTCATATACTACAACCTAGCACTCTCACTCCTGGGTATATAATCATTGAAAATGCAAGCATATAATTCCAAAATACATGTGAAAGAATATCTATAGAAATACTAATTGTAATAGCCCCAAACTTGAAACAACCCAAATGTTATTTTGATAATTGATAAATTAATCTTGGTGTAATTATACCATGGAATTCTATATAGCAATAAAAATGAATGAACTACAACTATAGGTAATATAGATGTAGCTCACAAGCATAACACTGAGAAAAAGAAGCCAGACAAAAGAATATTATATGCTTCTATTACATTAACTCCAAAGCTATTAGAAGTCAAATTAGTGTTTCCTTTTTAAGGGGCATGTGTTAGTCTGTTCAGGCTATTACAAAATACTTCAGCTGAGGTGACTAAAACAAGAAACATTTACTTCTCACAGTTCTGGAGGCTAGGAAGTCCAAGATCAAGGCACCAGAAGACTTAGTGTCTAGTGAGATCCTGTTTCCTGGTTTATAGACAGCTGTCTTCTTGTTGTGTCTTCACATGGTAGAAGTGGGGAGGGAGCTCTCTGGGATTCTTTCTGTAAGGGCACTAATCCCATTCATAAGGTTTCCACCCAAAGGCCCTGCCTCCTAATACCATCACAGTGGGGATTAGGATTTCAACATATGAATGTTGGAGAAACATAAATATTCGGTCCATTGTAGGGAGGAGAGGATAATGACTGGTTGTGGTCAAAGGAGTGCTTCTGGGTTTCTGCTCATGTTTTGTTTCTTGATCTGGGCTGATTAAAAATCATATATTCACTCTGAAAATTCATTCAGCTGTGTAGTTATGATCTGTGCACTCACTTTTCTCTGTGTATTTAAATGAAAATGAAAATGCAACTCACAAAAATTTATGGAATGCGGCGAAAGCACTGCTAAACAATAAATTTATAGCAGTGAATGCATAATTAGAAAAGAATAAAGATTTAAAACCTATAGTCTACAATTCTATCTTAGAGAACTAAAAATCAAAGAGCAAATTAAATCTAAGGTAAGCAGCAGAATAAGAAAAATTAGAGCAGAAATCAATGAAATTGAAAAAAAAATCAATAGAGAAAATCAACAAAACCAAAAGCTGGTTCTTCACAAAGATCATTAAAATCAATAAGCCTCTAGCCATGCTAACTAAGAAAAAAAGACACAAATAACTAATATCAAAAATGAAAGAAATATCACTACAGAGCCCATGGATATTGAAAGGATAGTAGAAGAATATTATGAACTCTATGCCTACAAATTTGAGAACCTAAATGAATGACCCATTCCTTGAATGACACATCTACCAAAACCCACATAAAAAGAAATAGACAATGTAAATAGGCCTATGTATACTAAAATAATTGAATTACTAGTTAACCTTCCAAAACAGAAAACACTAGGATTAGATGGTAAATTGTACCAGACATTTAAGGAAGAAATTATACTAATTCTCTACAATTTCTTCCAGAAGATAAAAGCAGAGAGAATACTTCCTAACTTTCAATGAAGCCAGCATTACCCTAATAACCAAACCAGATAAAGGCATTACAAACAAACAAACAAACAAAAAAACAAACAAAAACCCTATAGACCATTATCTTTCATGAACGTAGATGTGAAAGTCCTCAACAAAATGTTAGCAAATCAAATCCAAAGATGTATAAAAAGAATTATACACCATGACCAAGTGGAATTTATACCAGGTATGTAATTTTGGCTCAACATTCGAAAATCAGCTGATGTAATCTATCACATCAATAGGCCAAAAAAGAAAAATTACACGATCATATCAATCAATGCAGAAAAGGCATTTGACAAAATCCAACACCCATTCATGATAAAAACTCTTAACAAACTAGAACTAGTGGGAGAACTTCCTCAACTTGATAAGGAATATCAATAATATACTTAAAGCTAATATCATATTTACTGGTGAGAAACTCAAAGCTTTCCCACTTTGAGATTGGGGGAAAAATCAAATTAAAGCAACAAGATACCACAACACATGAATCAGAATGGCCAACGCCTGGATCGCTGACAACACCAGATGCAGCAAGGATGTGGAACAATAGGAATCTTCATTCATTGCTGGTGAAAATGCAAAATGGTACAGTTTGGAAGCAATTTGGCAGTTTCTTCTAAAACTAAACACATTTTACCATACAATCCAGCAGTATTTACCCAAATGAATTGAAACTTATATTCACATAAAAACCTGCACATGGATGTTTATAGCAGCCTTATTTAGAATTGTCAAAACTTGAAAGCATGCATGATGTCCTTCAGTAGGTGAACTGATAAACTGTGGTACTAAATAATCAATATTATTCAGTACTAAAAAGAAGCGTTAACAAGCCATTATAAGAAACTTAAAAGTCTACTACTAACTGAAAAAAGCCAACCTGAAAAGGCTACGTATTGTATGATCCCAACTAAATGACTGACATTCTGAAAAAGGCAAAACTATGGAGCCAGTGAAAAGATCAGTGGTAGCAGGGGTTATGGAGGGCGGAGGAAGGAATAGGTCACGCACACAGGACTGTTAGGGCAATGAAACCACTCTATATGATACTACAATGGACACATGTCATTATACATTTGGCCAAATCCATACAATGTACAACACAAAAAGTGAACCCTAATGCAAACTATGGACTTTCGGTGATGATGAGGTGTCAATGTAGGGTCACCAATTGTAATGAAGTTTCCACTCTGGTAGGAGGTGTGGATAGTGGGGGAAGTGGTGCCTGTGTGGGGTCAGTACTTTTTCCTCAATTTTGCTGTGAATTTAAAACTGCTAAAAAAAAGTTTATTAACTTGTAAAAAGTATGTTCAGAAAACTTACACTAATTTTCACACTCACATTTAGAAGTTCCTACACGTTGAACTGTCTGTGAAAACTAGAGAGAGATGATTTTATTCATCTCTCTCTAGTTTCTGGAATCATTAACACCACTTAAGTCTCTTATTCTTTTGAGCCTTGAAGCAATGCTTCTTTTCATGGCAGAAATATAAAGAAAGTCTCTTTTTCTCACGTTACTTGAGACTTAGTATACAACCTTTTACAATATAATATAGAGTTCCACTTCATATTTTTATATAATTCTGTATGACTTTTAGAATTTTAGAGAAAAATATTTCAAGTGTCTTAAAAATAGTCTCTTGGTATTTCTAGTGAGGCTCTAATAAGAATATATGTTAACAATTATTTTATTAATATCTTATTTAGGCTAGTATGAATATAAAATATATAAAAATTTCATTTTTAAATTAAAATGTACTGGGGTGACAGTGGTTAGTAAAGTTACATAGGTTTCAGGTGTACATTTCTGTAATATGTCACCTATATATCACATTGTGTGTTCACCACCCAGAGTCAGTTCTCCTTCCATCACCATATATTTGATCGCCTTTGCACTCATCTACCACTCCCCGCCCCCTTTACCCTCTAGTAACCACTAAACCACTGTCTGTGTCTACGAGTTTTTGTTTCTTTGTTTGTCTTGTTCCTTTGTTGTTTTCAGTTTTATATCCCACATATCAGTGAAATCACATGGTTCTCGACTTTTTCTGTCTGACTTATTTCACTTAGCATAAAAAAATCTCAAGATCCATTTCACTTTCATGCTAATACATAATACATTGCATTTAGATTAGTTATATAATAAAAAGAAAATTTTTTCACTGTGAATTTTTTTTTTTTTTTTAAATTACAGGAGTAATTCAAGTACCAGAAGAAAAACAGAGCGAAGTATATACTATCAGGTATATTTTCTGATTATCTGTAGGTGGTAATATTTATGAAGAACTAGGCAATTTATTTTTTTACAAAAGTGTTCATCCCTGAGCAGATCTTTGCTGTCATCTAGTCTGTGCCCCCTTCTAACTGCACCTGTTAGATTTAGAGATCATGTTGCATATAACGATATAATTATCTACTTTGGGATTTTATTGATATATTATAAGCAAAAGATAATGGATCAATCACTATGTGTGACTGTAATTTTTAAAACATTTTACCAATAATATTTGCTCCATGAAGAATGAGTAGAAATCGATTTTCAAAACATGCAATGTCCTGAGAACCAGTGGGGACCATATTTAAAAGGTCTCAAAGGCAGATACACTGAGAATTTTTTTCATATATAATTTTTTAAAAGTAACTCCCAATATATTATAGAAATGACCATCTGATGTTTCAAAACTTCATCCTTCAGTAGAGGATATTTCCTTCATACCAAATTTACTGACCTTCCTTCCAATTATTTTCAACCTCATTCTTCTTTCATTTTACTTAATCATCTATCCTCTAAAGAATTCCTATAAATGGTCTTAATAACTATCTTTTACTTCTGTGATTTCCAACTTCTCTTCTATGCATTATTCTCTCTTCTGACTCTGTAGGGATAATGAGCTCCATGCTTTGACTCACCTGCTCAGGCCTCTTGAGGGATGTCTGAATATCACCATGGTGATGGGGTACCAGTGAAGACGTACTGGGAATGAGATGGGGCCCAAGGCTGAGGCATATGTCTGGCAGAATGAGTTTAAGTCCTGGTAGTTGGGAGAGAATAAGAGGTAGACAGAGAGAGGTACATAAAACTACTTTCTGATACTGATAGGCCTTGGAAATCAAATTTAATTCACTATTTCAAAGAAATAAATTTGGGTTTTTCAGCTTATCTCCCTATTCAAATGAAAGGGTAGTCACAATTCAGCCCCCCAATTATTGCTGTATCATCTCTGTGTTGATGAGCCTGGAGGTGTGTGTGCGTTTCACTATAATGTTCTTAAATAAACTAGGCTGAACACTCTATCCTGAGTCTTCTATTTGTAGAGGTAGTTTGGGAATAATTAGTGTTGGGGGGATAATTATTAGCAATCTTGCTATATCAAAGTGCCCTAACCTAGGACAAATAATCCAGTTACTTCTTCACAGACTGATTTTAGATCAATATTGTTAAGCGATAGCCCCATGAACGCTGCAAATCTATGGCAATCTGCTTCATTAAGAGTCCATAATTAGTGATTTAGTAACCACTTCACAACTGTGGGCTGACATGAAGAAAAAGAAAATCTCAAAATTTTCAATATAGATTTAAATCTAGGTTTTTCATTAAAACTTTTAGAAAGCACAATTCTAAACAATGTATTTTCTAAAATTTCAAAGACATTCCAATAATGGATGCAAAAGGGGAAAAACAAATCACATATTGATCAAAACCAAGAAAAACAGAGAATCACTGCCTCAAAACACTAAGGTTAAGAAGGGATTCAAGGTTACAAAATGCATTTTGAGTTTGAAAATGCAGGAAGTTAAAAGTTAAGAGACTACACAGGCAATATTCCATAATTCCAATTTCAAGGATTTGGTGTGAGAACTAAACTGAACACTCTTTTATATAAGAGAAACATTCTAACCCAGCATCTTACAGTTTCCTCCTCCCAATTGGTTCCATGTGGGTCACTCTCCAGCTAGGTTCTTACTCACTCTTGTCTAGCATGGTGCTAGGTATGAAAAGGTTGTCTAAGTCTGGAAGAGGCTCTCCACAAATATTTAGGGATTAGGGAAATTTAAAGATACTGACTGGAATGGAATGCAATTTCCTTGAGTGCTAGAGTAGTGGTTCTCAGACTGTAGGAGGCATCAGAATCCCCTAGAGGGCTGACTGAAGCAGATTGCTGGACCCACACCGAGTTTCTGATTCCGTAGGCCTGAGGTGGGACTAAGAACCTGCCTTTCTAACAATTGCCTAGGAGCTCCTCCAGGGGGCACAGAATGAAACTCACTGTTCTGGGCCAGTGGTCTCAACCCTGGCTGCACATTACAGTTACCTGGGGAGGTTTTGAAATTCCTGACGCCCAGATTATTACCCAGACCAAAAATATCAGAATCTGTGGTGGTCATGACTAGGCTTCAGCATTTCTAAAGCTTCCTAGCAGATTCCGTTGTGCAGCCCAGGTTGGGAGTCCGTTCTCATAGTGGTTCTTAGCTCAGGCTATACATTAGAGTAACCTGGGAAGTTCTTTTTTTTTTTTTTTTAATTGAGGTATAATTGATATACCATAAAATTGACACTTTTAAAATGCACAAGTCAGTGGTTATTTATTCAAAATGTTGCACAACCATCACAACTCCAGATCACTTTCCTCACCATCTAGGAAAATTAATTTAAACAAAGTTCTGAGACACTCCGCGATTCTGATTCGACTAGTCTACTGGGTAAAGGCATCAGTGTTTTTGTAAGTGCCTCAGGGGACTCTAACGGCTGGGCTGGGAACACCCTTCCTGCGTTTGGTTACAGACCTTCCAAGGCTGTTTTAGGAGTTAAGACCTGTTCAGGAGCTTTCAGGGACCTGGCAGGAATTTTGTTAATACAGAGGAACTAGCTCACATTCTCTGTCTAAACTCCTGCCTATCTATTAAATTTGGTCGATTACAACAATATAGGGGAGATATCAGCCTTGATTTCTGGCTTGCAGAGCAGAGAGCTGGGTGGCCTTTAACAGATGGACCTGGAGGTAACTCTGGTGTGAGCCTGCCTCCACTGCCTGCAGCATTTCCCTGCGAGCCAAAGCTGATCGACAGAGACTTCCAGAGACTCCGGAGGGCTCAGTGGGCCCTCAGTAGGACTCAGAGCTGCTGGTAAATTTTTAAACATTTGCTTCTACATTTTTAAGAAGCTCACTTCTTAAAAGTGATGTTGGTCTGACGTTGTTTCAGTGTTGACCATTTGTCGATTAAGGCACAAGATTAAGCAGAGTTTGAGTCCTGGCTCCTGCAATTTCTATTGGCCTGATTTTGGATAAAATCTCTGAGCTACAGTTTCCTCATTTTGTAATAATCCCTTCCTCCCAGAGACGTTTCCATTATTAAGGAAAAGAATGTATTGGGCACATTCACCTCTGTAGAATGGATTCACAGGAAAGATCATGAGATTTTATGTCACATGATCTGAATTCAATCCCTGGGCAAAATGTGAGCAATTATGATCTATGAAAGGAAAAGCTAATAATAATAATAATAAAAATAAAAATAATAGCAATAATACCTGACTTACCTTTAATAATACCTTTGCATATGTTTGTGAGCATTGAGTGGTATACTTCACATGAAAATGCTTTATATACTATGGTACTATATACATGATTATGCCTTAGTATATAACTAGATGGATAGACATATGAAAGGAAGAAAGAATGCATAACTTATTAATTGATTTCTTTTGATGTATAGACAGTTTGAACCTTAGGACCTCAGGAGCAAAAGGATACTTCCTCCATAGATCAATTAAAAGCAGCTATTGCCTGAAATCTAGACAAGGAAACCTCATTTAAATGTTTTAGAGAAAGGAGAACTTAAGTTGGTATCATTTAAGTATTTTTTTTTTTCCATTTTCCTTGCCCCCTCCCTCTTTATCTTTGGTCTTTTCCCGTATAGAATTGAATTAATGATGCCATTTAGTCCACAGCACTTAACTGGTCCATGCAAAGCCCCTCCTTTAACTTATTCTCCTCCTCCATCCCCATCGCTGGTCCCATTTCCCATCCTTTCATAGGTCCTCATTTTTACGTTTGCAATGTGAATTCTTCCAACATATCTTCTGTACACTTGTGTGTGTGTGTGTATGTCTGTGTGTATCTGTATTTTTTACATATGTAATATAAAAATATTGTTTGGTATTGTGTGAAATTTATACAGTTGTTATTGTGCTATAAACGTCATTTGTTTATTTCACTTAGCAGTATGACTGTTTTATTTACTTTATTTTATTTTGGTAAGAACACTTACATTAGAGCTACCTTCTGAACAAATTCAGTGCACAGTACATTATTGTCAACTATAGGTAGGATGCTGTAGAGCACATCTCTAGAGCTTATTCATCTTGCTTGACTAAAACTTTTGCCCGTTGATTAATAACTCCACATGTCCATTTTCCCAGTCCATATCTACCACCATTCTATTCTTTGATTCTATAAATTTGACTAATTTACATACCTCATATGAGCAGCATCATGTAGTATTTGCCTTTCTATGACGGGCTTATTTCATTTAGCATAATTTCCTCAAGGTTCATCCATGTTGTCACATATGGCAGAATTTCCTTTTTTTTGTTGAAAGGCCGAACAGTATTCCATTGTATGTACTGGTATATACCATTGTGAGATCTGGCCATGCTACTTTATGAAAATCTAACTCATTTCCTTTGATCACTGCATATTTTTTCACCTTAGGCAAGTGATCTATTACACTTACCTATTTCCCTAGTGAGGGACACACATGTTGCCTCCACCCACTGCCAAAAATAATAGTGCAGCATTCTTCCTTGGGTGTCCCCCGGTACTTCATTGTACCAGGAGTGGAGTCCCTGAATCACAGGGTATATACATACTTAGTATCACTAAATCCTGCCACACTGCAATCCAAAATGATCACATCTGGTTTTCCAGAGTGTTCCTACTTCCCCGTATTTTTAATACATCACCCTAGCAGGTGATGTATTCAATGCTTGAATTCTGCCAACATGAATAGTATCAAATGATATATCCTGATTGTTACCTGACATTTCTCTGATTATAAGTAAGATTGGAATCTCTTCAATTGTTTTTTTTCATCATTAAGTTTTCAGTGAATTGCCTATTCATACCCTTTGCTCATTTTTATTGTTGGGTTTCTGTCTTTTCTTTTGAGATTTTTGAGAATTCCTTATATATTCTAGAAACTAGTGTTTGGTCTGTTATAGATCTTGTGAAGACCTTCCACTCTATGAGTCACATTTTAATATTATGTATAGTGTTCCTTGTTCAATAGGAAACTTCAATTATTTTGATGTCATCACACTCCATCTTTACTCTCTCTAGAAATTGTACTTTGAGGGTTTAAGACATACTTTTCTACCCTGAGGTCCCAAACATTCTCCTGCAGGGTCTGTTTTGTAACTCTATTATTTATTTCTCAATTGTGTTTTCACTAGTAACATGTTTTAACTATGACAGTTTTTATTAATATATGTATTATTTCTTAATATCTGCTAGGTCAACATCTTATTTGTTCTTTCTTTTTGAAACTCCCTTAGCTGTTTATGGGTCATTATTATTGTTCCATATTAATCTTAGAAGCAGTTTATCCAGTTTCCCCAAAATACTCTGCTGGAATTTTTTATTGAAATTGCATTCAATTTATAGATCAATTTGTGGTAATCTATATCTTTAAATTGTAAAGATATCATATCCATTTACAAATATTCTCTCTTAATAGAATTTTAAAACTCCTTCTATAAAGATTTTCATCAGGTCAGCCCCTAGTTTTTAGCTTTTGTGTTAGTATAAATAATGTTTTATTTTTCTATTGCATTTTCTAATTGGATATTGCTGGCATAAAAGAATGCTATTGGTCTTTGTTGAATAATGTTTTATTTCTCAATCTTGCTGACCTTGAACTATTTCTTATAGTTTGCTTCTCTTGTATTTTTATATAATAATTATATAATCCACAAACAATCACAGTTTTGCCTCCTCCTTTCCAAATTTTATTCCTCTTATTTCAATTTTTTGTCTGGTTGTATTGGCCAAAACCTCCAGTATTATGATGATCAGTAGCATTAAAGAAATTAGCCTGTTTACTTCCAGACCTAATCATATTGTGGTTATGAAACCCAGTATCATATCTTCTTGGTAAGGAATGCAGTATCTTTTCCCATAAGGTTTTTATCTGTCTGTGATGGGCAAGAGGTCGGGGGTAGAACCTGGCTGAAAAGGAAATATATCAAAAGTTTAGATAATACAAAGCCTGGGATTTATATCAAAAGCTTATAGGTATGCTACAAATATATTTTGGGTTTAAACTTGAGTGATTACTAATTAAATTCCCCTTCCTTTCCTTTCTTTCTATTTTCTCGCACCTTAAAAGTGCTCTGGAGCCCTCTGTCTTTAAACACCCCCAAACTCTTGACATGTGATCCTGGGCTTTTCTGTATCTTCCTCTACCCATCCCCCTTTCCCACCTTATTATGTAGAATAACTTAACTTCTCTCCCAGAGAAAAATTACCCTTCCTCTTTGGGAAGGGGGAGATAGAAGATCCAAATAGCAGGTGGGAACATAGAGAGGGCTGTGAACATTCCCATTGGTAATTTTTATCCTTTCTGCTGACATGATTTGGCACATTGGGGCAGATCATTAGATATTCAGGTAAAAATATCTGAAAAATTTATTTCCTTTGGTTCTATATCCTTCTGCCCTACCAGCCTACCCATGATTTGTTCAATATGACATCTACCTCCATCACTGTGTCCTATTTATGCATCAAATATAGCCATATTTATTTATTTAGGCAGCTGTATCACATTACTGATTCATTTTGAAATTACACTCAACTAGGCTTCTAGTGTTACCCCGTTATTTGTATAATTAGTTTTTGGATCTAATTCAAAGATTTTACATTTGTTGTTCTTACAATTTCATTCTGATGCTTTAGCTTATGAAGAATTTTAGAAACTTGTCTCTGTTATCTAACATACTACCTCATGCTCCAATCATCTTGTCATCAGAATTTGATAGGAAGGCCATCAGTGTGCTCATCCAAACCTTTGATAAATATGTCAAAAAGGACAGGGCCAGGAAAGAACCCTGAGGCACACCACTATAAAATTTCCTTCAGGTTGACATGGAATTAGCATTCTTAGACATGAGTCTTCAATTATTGATGAAGTCACTTGACTGTACCTGTATCCATTCCACATTTCTGCATGTTATTCACAAGGATTTCCTGAGAAATATTGTCAGATTCCTTGCTAAAATACTGACACACTGTGTGGGCAGCATTTCCTTGACCTACCCGATTAGCAAACCCATGTATTAGTCAGTTCTACTTCAACGCCAAATTATAGAATTTCAATTTAAACTAGATTAAGCAAAAGAGATAATAAGTCCGCCTAACTGTATATTCTATACCATCAGAGCACTGGTTCTCTCCACTTAGTGGTTCTACCATCCGCTGTGTTGACTCCATTCTTATGATGTTTCTCGACTCCTGGAATCAAGATGGCTACCATCAACTAGACAATCTTTTTCCTTAACAGTTCCTTTAACATTATAGAACTGAGTCTCATTGTTTCTGACTGGCTCATGAGCCCATTTCTAAACCAAACCCATGGAGATGGAATGATCTGCATGGCCAGCTCTAGGTCAAATGTCCACTCTTGAAGATGGAGCCGGACTCTGCTCCACCCAAATTATACGAAATGAGAAAGCCTCAAAGATAACAATGCTACCAAAGGAAGAAGAATGAGTGGATATTTTATATACCTAAGAAGAATGTCTTACTTCTCAGTGTAGGCTCCAAAGTATCTCCTGAACATATTCTTATCCACAACTCAAGGGTTATTTACAGATATATATATATATATACATTTATATAACCGATAATTTTATTTGTATGTAACCAATTAAATATATTGGTTGGTATAGATGCATATCTTCAATTATTATGAAATTGGAAGCAATGCTCTGCTTGGATATACAATGTATCATCAAAAGTTTTTTTTTCTAGAAGGATAACTAATGAGTGTTCTCCATTCTACAGCTGGCCAACTGACTTCACACCCCCTCACCACAGAAATCAAGGCAAGAGCACCATCTACAGATGAGGGGTGGGGTATCATGTATGCATTTTACTGTGAGCTGTCCTGCTATGAAGAGATCATTTCTTGGTCCTGATTCATTCAGATGCCAATGGTAATACACAATCCAGAATATAGTGGTCTTAAAGCAATAGGACATGCCAGGGTTGAAAGCTGTAAGAAAAAGGGGTATATTTTGTCTTTAATATAACTAGTAAAATCTGGGGCTAAAATACCTTTTTAGAGATGGATTCTCCAAATGCACTTACTAATCTAATTATAATAGTTTGTCACCAAGGCTCTTTTCCAGACAATTAATTTTATCTGGTCCAACCACATTCAAGTCTATAGAGAAGTCTCACTCAACTTGTACAAATCTGCTAATGGAGAGTGCAGTGGTGTACACTGGAGAAAACACTCTTATGGAACACTTTAAGAGGATGCTTCTGAAGGAAGAAAATGAACTTTTATATCACAAGCTGATCTAGAATGCTTTGTAACCAGACTCAATGGCTAAGTGAGGACACTACAGGTCTGTCTGCCTGATGAGAACAGCTTTCTCAGGTCTATGCTGCTAGGCATCCCAGAAGAAAAGCTAACAGCAACAAAGGCAGGACTCTACTCCCCCTGCTTGACCACCCCAAACGACACAATACGGCCTTAGACGGAACTATATGTCTCTATACACACTAAGTAGTGTTTGTCTCTTTCCTGTTCTTACCCTACAGACAATCCTGTCTGTTGTGTTAGGTGAACTTGATGTTATATCTGGGCAATATCTGGGCAGCAGCAGAATCACTGTATCTTATACTGAAAGGCAGATAGGCAGACAGCAGGGAAATAAAAAGAGGATTGTCAATTGGCAAGGATGTATTAAGCTTTTTCTGAATGTACTAGATGGAAAAATGAAAGCAGAATCTGTTGGGTATTTCTCTAATATGCTGAGCATATTAAAACATAAGGGACCACACTTAGAAAATGTAGGGAAAACAGTGGCTACCTCTCAGTGGAGAAGACCCATAAGCCACTGTTTTTCTTGACATGGTAAAGCCAAGCCATATAAACATGGAAGTGTTAGGGCATCCTAGCACTTTCCAGACTGATCGATAACAGTAAATGCTGCAGTTAAGTCCGACAAAATGAAACTAGCAAGAACATATCAATAAACACAAAGAACCTGATCGTTATCACTCCTAGGATGTAAAGAACGACAACAAAATTGTAATTTATCTGAGGTTCCTACCATTAGAAAATAGGGCAGCGTCTTAATTTCCATTCCCATTTTTACAATAAGAAAGTCAATCCAGGGCTCTAGGCACTATTACATTAAATATTGATATGAAGTCACTGTATAGTAGGTTTTCCTTCTAAGAAATTGATAAATTCTTAATGAAGATTAGGGAGACAGAGCCCAACATGAATGGGTAATTCATTCAAATACAGTTGACTTTTGTCTTTAGGGTTGTTCTTTTTCCATATTGCATAATGAATAATTTTCTTTGGAATTTAATTTTTCTGACACTAAAACATACATACCTAATAAATCTTTCTAGACTAAAAATGAACATTCTTGGAAACCTTTCATTTGGCAAAACATAACAGGGAATTGCCTTAAAACCTGTATTTTACATGAGGCCAAACAATCAATAGTGCCCACTCAGGAATTAAAAAATAAAAAATAAAAAATCTGTTTGGCTGTGTGGTTTCTGCTCCTACTGCTTTCTAAACATTTTGAGGCTATCAACATTCTTTGTGCTCTAGATACATGGAAGAAGTGGAGATTATAGAGCTCTGACACTAATAGGGCCTTGAGATGTCCATCTGCATCAGAGCTACACAAAAACCATCCAAATACATGGCTGCCAATTCCAGGGATCAGCTCCATTCACTTCAGCTCAACAAGTTTCCATTGAGCATTTAAAGTACAGAGGTGTAATGAGAAAGCCAGAGATACTGAAAAAGGCAAAGAAGATGTGATTCCAGTCCTCAAGATGTATATCATCTAGAGATATTCAAAATACAAACACATGAGCTAAATAGTCAGGACCAGTGTATAATGATAATATTTATCAAGCTACATGCAGAGATGCTACGTGAGTGCAGTTAACTAAGAAAGTTGTCTTTTTTGTTGTTTTGTTTTTGTTTTGTTTTTTAACTTAGAATTGAAGTGTAAAGAAAATGACAGGGTTATCTTTTGATCTCAGCTAGCCACGTATGTATCACTAAAAGAGTGTCCCAATCAGATGTGCGGTAGGAGCTGTCTTTGGATGAAGACAACCACTGGGAACACTCTTGGTAAGTTAAGAAGATGTGTTTTCTGGAACTGTGTATATATTTTTCTAAAGATCACAGCAGAGCACTTCTCAGAAGATGGCCAATGAGATGTTCAACACAACTTCCAGATGACCTCTAACTGGATAATTGTCAAGTGGAGGGCAGTCCAGTCTCTACAACAGAAACAGCAATGGAATAAAATAATTCCCTCATATATATATATTAAAAGAAATCTCTTAGAAAAGAAAACATATTAGAATATTAGGCAACCCAATAAAAGTAAAAACATACTGTATTTAAAAGAAGGAAACTGAATATCAAGAAATTCTAAAGGGTGTTTTATACCAGAGGCACTTTCTCAGGGAGCAGCCAGCCTTGACTGCACTGCACTCTTTCTTGGACAACTATTGGGGGTTCACAGGCCTGAGACAGGTTGCAATTGGCCTCAGTGTGCTCTGAGACTTCTGCTGAGTAGCTCCAGTCTCAGCACTGGCACCTAACCAGCATCTACATTAACCTGGTGACAACTCTTCCCTCTCTATTGACTCCCTGAGGCCTTGCCTCACCCAACTCACTTAGCACATGGCTTTATCAGTGGCTGAATCTTAAAGTAGCTGGCAGGCGGCAGCAAGCCTCAGGGTATCCTGGCTTTTTGTGGAGTTATCGCAGACTTGGTACTGGGGACAGCCATCCTGGGTTTGCAGCATGGGCTCTCGCACATGCCTCTAGGTTTAGCACAGGCAGCAAACAACTGCAGATCACTTTGTAGCTCCTACCAGGGAGCCCATGGCTGGTCACAGGCAACGGGTGACCAGGACCTGCACTGAAGGCCCTGCCAAGGAGCCCCAGAACCAACATACTTGGGGGTTGGTTTCAGACCACAGCAGAGCACAACCCAATTAGCTCCACAAGTGGTACACACTAAGGGTGGTCTCAACAGGCACCAGAGCCCACTGGGGCAAATCCCTCTCAGTGGGGTAAGTCCCCCCAACAGCAGCCAATAAACTGTGGACATGACCAAATCTCAGAGCTAGTAAGCCTGAGGGTCAATGCCACCCACTGACATGCCAAGAGCTATCAAGGCTCAAGTATAAAAAGATGGCACACATAAGGGGCAATCCTGGAACACCTGGTGCAGATAACCAGGGAGACTGTGCCTGGGCCCCACAGGGCACCTACTGTGTGAGGTCACTGGCGTAGTCTAGGAGACGTAGCAAAACTACCTAATACATAGAAACAAACACAGAGAGGCATCCAAAATGCAGAAACAAAGAAATACATCTTTCTCCTGAAAGAACAAGAGAAAACTCTAGAAAAAGAACTAAATGAAAAGGAGGCAAGCAACCTACCAGATACAGAGCTCAAAACAATGGTTATGAGGATGTTCAAGGAACTTAGTGAGAACTTCAACAAAGAGATAGCAATCATTAAAAAGGGCATAGAAACCATTAAAAGAACCAAACAGAAGTAAAGAATATAGTAACTGAAATGAATAATGCACTAGAAGGAATCACCCGCAGACTCGATGAAGCAGAGGATCAAATCAGTGATTTGGAGGATAAGGTAGCAAAAAACACCCAATCAGAACAGAAAAATAACATTTTTTAAAAAATGAGGATAGTTTAATTAAGAGACTTCTGGGACATCAAGTATAACAACATTTGCATCATAGGGGTACCAGAAGGAGAAGAGAGAAAGCAAGGGATTGAGAACCTATTTAAAGAAATATGACTGAAAACTTTCCTAACGTAGTGAAGGAAATAGACATACAAGCTCAGGAAAGGCAGAGTCCCAAACAAGTGAACCCAAATAGACCCACATCAAGATATATCATAATTAAAATGGCAATATTTAAAGACAAAGAGAAAATCCTAAAAGCAGCAAAAGAAAGTTAATACTTACTTATTACAGGGGAGCTCGCTTAAGATTGTCAGCTGATTTCTCAACAGAAACTTTGCAGACCAGAAGGGATTGGCAGGAAATATTTAAAGAGATGAAAAGCAAGGACCTACAACCATCATTACTTTACCCAGCAAGACTGTCATTTAAAGTCAAAGGACAGATAAAAAGCTTACCAGACAAGAAAAAGCTAAAGGAGTTCATTAGCACTAAACCAGTTTTACAAGGAATCGTAGAGGACTTAAGACTAAATAAATAAATATATGAATAAAATGGCAATAACTACATATCTATCAACAACTAATTTTACTGTAAATGGATTAAATGCTCTATTCAAAAGACATAGGGGGGCTGAATGGATAAGAAAACAAAACCCTTACATATGCTGCCTACAAGAGACTCACTTCAGATTGAAAGACCCACACAGACTGAAAATAAAGGGATGGAAAAAGACATTTCATGAAAATGGAAACAAATAAAACATCTGGGGTAGCAATACTTATACTGGACAAAATAGACCTTAAAACAAAGATTATAAAAAGAGACAAAGAAGGATCCAGTAATCCCACGTCTGGGTATTTATCTGAAGAAACCCAAAATGCTACTTCAAGGGGACGTGTACATCCATATGTTCATTGCAGCATTATTTACAGTGGCCAAGATATGGAGGCAGCTTGTGTTTCCATCGATGGATGAAGGGATAAAAAGGATGTGGTACATATATACAATGGAATATTGCTCTGCCACGGATGGGAATGGGTTCTTGCCATCTGCGGTAGCAATATTATAACTATGTGTGGTGTCAGATGGGTACTAGATTTATCGGGGTGATAGATGGGAGATATGAGGGTGAAAAGGGTGAAGGGAGTAAGAAGTACAAATTGGTAGTTAGAAAATAGCCATGGGATGGATGTCAAGTGCAAGTAGAGTCAATAGTACGGTAATAACTGTGTATAGTCCAGGTGGGTACTAGACTAGTCAGGGGGATCACTTCTTAATTTATATAAATGTCTAACCACTATGCTGTACACCTGAAATTAATATAATATTGAATGTCAGCTGTAATTGAAAAATTTAAAAAGGGGGAAAAAGGTGAAGGGGAATAAGAGGTCCAAATTTCCAGGTATAAAACAAGTAAGTCTTGGGGATGTAATGTACAGCATAGGGAATATAGTCAGTAATATTGTGACAGCGTGGTACGGTGTCAGATGGTTGCTGGACTTATCATGGTGATCACTTCTTTAGGTATATAAATGTTGAATAACTATGGTGTATCCCTGAAACTAATATAATATTACATGTTAGCTATATTTTAATAAATAGTCTTTTAAAAAGAAATTCTAAAGGGTGTTGTGAATG
This sequence comes from Rhinolophus sinicus, assembly GCF_057876585.1. NCBI lineage: Eukaryota > Metazoa > Chordata > Mammalia > Chiroptera > Rhinolophidae > Rhinolophus > Rhinolophus sinicus. Next base: position 72,524,806 of record NC_142503.1, read on the forward strand.
AATCTCAACTGCATGATTAAGGTTTAAATTAATTAAAATAAATTAAGAAAAATAGCTAGGTAAGATTACATACTAAGATTAATAAGCATTCCTACTGGTACTGATCAGTGTCAGACCTCGGTGACAAGAGAACAAGAGATTTAATTCATTTTATGAAACAACTGAATGAAAAGTCTTGAATTTGCTTTATGCCTCTGGTTTTAGCATAGTGAATGCCTTTACTTTTCAGCATTTCTATCCTCCTATGTCTTTACTGCCTGACAGAAGCTATAGTATTATATTTTACTTGAATTCATCCAAGGAATTTCCTTATTCATCACTTGACACGTGTAGGCTCTTTCAGTTCTTAAACCTTCCCATGGTTAACCCTGCTGTCTCTTATCAGCATCAGGCTGAAGAGTGGGTGGTTGACAGTATGACTTTGGTGTCTAGCTGCTGTCTCCAAATGATAACCCCACCATTTACCATTTGTGTTACCTTAGGCAACTTATATAAAGTCTCTGTCTCTATAGTCCTGTATTTGTAAAAATGGAAGTAATAATAGACCATGTTTCATGTATGCTTGTGAACATAACAGCAACAATGTAAGAATAGCTAAGCACAATGCCTGGTCTACAGTATGCTCTTTAAAATATTTGCTATTAGCACTAAAATTAAAATAATCATATTAACTTTAATTAACATGGTTGCAAAGTTAACATTATTGTGCCATCGCTACAATTTATTAATGTTATCATTGAATAATTTTCTACTTGATTTCTTTAGTTGTGGTCAACAACTAATTCCAGGTTGTTTTGGGTCTTTTCTGAATCCTTTAAATGAGGGCTGATTAAGATCCTGACCTGACTTTTGAGGACCTACCCCAGGTTGACCTCCATTTTTGGAATGACAAGAACTGGAGCAGACCCACAGACAAAAGGTTAACTTTTACCAGACATTCATCCTTTTCTCTTCTTTTTCTACCTTCTAATTGTTATATTTGTGGTATTTATGGTTTACCATATATTTCTCCCACTAGACTAAGGCCCAGGAGGAGAGGGATCTTTGTTTTAGACGTGTGTGTATCCCAATTGCTTAGTAGATGAGTTCCTGGCACATAGTAGTAGCTCAAGAGACATTTGTGAAATGAATCCATTGCTATTAGTTACAGGGCAATGAGCATCACAAAGACGTGAACATTCTTTCATTCTTTATTTCAGTTGCCCTGCTTTAGACTATGTTCACTCAGTAAGTGTGGATTAATTCGGGTTGTCATGTATATATAGTCTTACAGCCTATACACCAAATAGTCCTCAGAGATGCCTCCCAGAGAGAATACAATTTCTACCCCCTCCTGAGATATGCATAGCCGAGGCTTTCTGGTTGAGCACCAACTAAGTGTGACTTACTTTTGGCTAGTATAAAATATACTCCTGTCATCTGACCTGCTTACTAACCAGTTAGAGAGACAGGACAATGCCAGAGAAAGAGACAACTAAAAATGTAAGACTCTGCATAATCTGTGCTTCAAGAGTGATGGTAAAGGTGTTGCTATTGAGGCTAACATTCAATTGGGGTGCAGAATAGTAAAGGAAATATTCATAAATCCATTGACATGTTCTCAAGATTATCAAGAAGATCCACAAGATTATGGCAGAGACTGTGAAGACTAGAGCAGAGCAGAAGGTATTAATATGGGAAAAAAATTTTTACCATAGACACTGTCTCCCCAAACATGTATTGCTTAAAAACCGACATGGTCTCTGCCTTTGTGGAACTTAGTCTATTGAGGGTTAAATAACTCAAATAAATGTAAAATTACTTCTCCTTTGGAGCACTTAACACATGCCATTAAAAAATGTGTATAAGGGGACTTGACCAAGACAAAGGAAGTCATTGGAAGGCTTCCTTGAAGAAGAGAGGAAGAAATTTGTTTCTTGCACTATCATGACTTGAGGACCGAATGTATTCTATTTTGCGTTTGTGTTCCCAGGCAGCATACTAGTCATAGAGCATCTTTTTGTTGAGTAAAGGAATGAAGACATGGGTCTCAGAGAGCCTTGCATGCTAAATAGAGGTTATGAATCTTGTTCCAAATTAGATCCCGCTATGAGCACACTCCTACCAAGCTGGTGGGAAAGTCCATTTCAGCCATTATTTTGCTATCTTCCATTCTAGGATCACACCAAAATCTGGGAAGTTTATCTGGATCCCAGAAAAAGGGGACTGCATCTCTGCTGCCTATTCCAGCCCAAAGATGCTGCCCATTCTTATTCACTGAGCCCATAGTACCCCCCTGAAGTCCTGTGACTGTCTGCTCTTTTGAGACACATTGGCATATAGGAATCTTTGCTACGACTGTGAACATGGTCTTACTTCCTGGATTGACCCTATAGCCATTACTTTCGATATCCTGCCTCCTTTTGGGGGCATCGCCACAGAGGAAACACTCTATTCCCTGTCTCAGTAACCTCTAATCCCTTTTCTGAATCTAAAGCAATCACCCTCTTTCTCCTCTAGTTACCTTCAAAGTCTTCGGGGAATGCAGGTTTTAAGGAAGTGCTGTGTAGTCACCAGTTAATACAAACGGCCCCTCTAAGAAAGAGCGAGCCAAAAGGCTGGGCTGCCTTCGTGGAATAGGGTAGGGGAAAATAGATGTGGTGGGTCCTCAATTAATTAATATCTCAAGGTGTTTTTCTGCCTCACTTGGATATTTGTAATTTTTCTTATTGACAATGATTCTTTCAAGTCGTGAAATGGTTCTTCTCATAGTAGGATGCAGAATAGATTGGAAAGGGGAAGACATTATGGGGAAACCAGTTAGAAGCTGATTGCTAAAATCTAGATATGATGTGAAAGATCCTGGACCTTAGTGGTGGGAGTGGATATGGGCAGACATCAGAGGCATATAAAGACTTTAGTAACTGATTAGCTATAGAGATTGTGTGAGAAGAAGAAGTCAAAGACAAACATGAGCTTTCAAATTTCAGTGAGTGGAAGACATTGATTTGGAGGGATGGGAAGGGGAAACAGGGAACAGGATGATATGAAAGTGTTAGCAGGATAGACATTGATGTAGAGAGATTCAACTAGATGACATAGTTGTTACGTTGAAGCTCTGAAAGATAGTTCAGCTCTAGGGAGGAAAATTTGGGGATTCATTTGAAAAAGGCAAGGGCTGAAAATATGAAGATGAATGAGAACTCTGAAAAAGAGAAGAATCCAAGAAAAGGCTGGGCCTTGGAGTTGAGTGGTGTTTGGGCACAGGCAGAATGCCATCTCATGAGGAAGAAGATAATTTTTTTTTTTTTTTTCAGAGTATTAGCCCTGAAATCTCAGGATCAAGAGGGGACCAGTGAAACTAGAAACTTTATGAAGGACAGAAGCAGAAAGGATAAGAATGGCCAACTCCCCAAGATTAAATTAGGAAACTAATATTTAAAAGCATTAGAGTAGGTTTCTAGAATCTTTGTGAGAACAGCTTTGGTTATTAAGTGGAAAGACAAATGAGAAGTGCAAGAGCAAACAGGTGAAGGAAGAGAGACAGGGCTTGTAGAACCATTCTTTAAACAATCTGGCAGAGAAAAGACGATGAGAAATATGACAATAACTAGAGGGTGCTGTAGAATAAAATGAAGGATTTTCTCTTTCCATGTACCTCAAGAAAATCTCTTTAATGAGGGGCAGACGTATCAGAATGATACTGTTAAAAGAAATAACCAGGTTTCTAAAACATTTTGCCATTTGCAGATAGTGCTAGTGGAAGCTGTTTGTTTAGATTATTTGGCTTGGGCTCTACCATGACTCAGCAAATGGTTAAATGTCCGTATTTGTGGCTTTCTGAAAGAGACATTCACCACCATGGCACAGTCAGCAAATGACAATGGATTCTTTATTCTCTGCTGCCATCAGTCACTAAAGTTGACCACTCCTGCCCAGTGGCTACCAGTTCACGGCACATGAAACAAGAAAGAGAATGAGAACTTTGAAAGAAAATGTATACTTCAGTTCCTCACAGAGATCTAAAGGGCTGGATCTAGACTTATGCTCTTTTCAGAATTTGGATTTGAATTAGGCAGAGATGGAGTCTTGGAGAATAGTGCCTCTGGCGTTGTGACTCACTGTTTGAGGATTTCATTAGGACGGGAAGTACATGTCCTTCAGCCAGTCACCAAGAAATCATGACTGCCTGCTTATTCCACCAAATCCTGCAGAATTTAGCTGGAGAGGGTAAGAGTCTGGGGGTGGAAACTTCGACACTCTAATGATTTCCTTGCCTAAATCCAATTTTTTCTATTTCTAGTCATGAAAACACATATTTTTAGATAGGTTGATAGACATACACATGTACAGTGTGTGTCATCTTTTCATAAACATTTACCTGTCAACGTCTGTAACTTAGGGTGCCTTTAAATAAAATCTCAGCTGAATCAATCTAAAATAAAATGTTCTTTATACAAGTTCCCAAATGAAGATGAACCCTTAGAAGGACCCATTAAATTCATTCCAGAGGAAATGAGAAATAAATGAGAGGACCAGGTAGAGCTAGAGGGTTATTTTGATGAACCGATTTCTATATAATATGAAGGAAGATTAGCGCTCATAGGGTTCTATATTTTAAAATAAATCACTGCATGGGAGCAGAGGAAATATAACTAAGAATTTTGTTCTGATGTCTTGTCAACACTTTCCTCCATTTGTAGAATTCAGCATTTCGGAAGGAAAGCAGTTTAGGCACTCCTTTCACTCAGTCAACAAAAAAGGCATTGAAAACTCCCCATGAGCCAGACACGATGTTAGGCTCTAAGACAAGATGGTGAACAATAAGAGACCTTTCTCACTCACAGAGCTGAGAGGCTACTGGGGGAGGGGAGAGTAGTAAACAACGGCCCTGATGAATGTATAATTACAAACTGAGATAAATGCTTTAAAAGAAAAGAATGGAGCCCTATAAAAAGTAAAGAACAAAGGACTCTACGTGGGGGGTGCAGACACAGGAAGGTTTCCTTGAGAAAGGCCTATTTGAGCTGAGATAGAAAGAACAAGGTTGAGTTAAAGCTAACGGACAAGAAAGGCTGCAGGGGAGCATTCTAGACCTAGAGAAGGGCGTGCACAAAGGTGGACCCCACCCCCACGTTCAACCCCCACAGGGGCCAAGCCCTGCAGCTCCTAGTTAAAGATTTAGTCTTTATTCCAAGAACAGTGGGAAGCTATTCAAGGGTTTTAACCAGGTTGGTGACATGATCAGATTTGTGTTTTGAAAAGAGCACTCTGGCTGCAATGTTGAAAACAAATTGGAAAGACATTGTCTAAAAGCCATTGTTTCACTAAGTAAATGCTAAGGCCTGCAGCTGTCACAATCACTTTCCTGTGGTCACCTGACCCTACTCATATTTTTCTGCACCCCTGAGGACATTTGGAAGCTATTTTAGGTGGAAGATCAAGAATTTCTCAATCCCAGATTAGTACATGATTATGTCAACATTTGGGCTAGAGAAACAATGCCTTTCTGTCTGCTTCAAGTTTTGACTGGCACAACTAATCACCATTCTCAGACTGATAGTACAGACAAGCCTAACAAACTTCCCCGTTTTATAGTAAGGGCAGTAGCAGATGACTCTTCTCCTCCTTCTGTCATTGTACATGTTCATCATATTTCTGGTTTCCCTGTCTGCTCGTTGACTCTCCATGCATCTCCCCCTGTCCCCAACTTCCTGATCTCACATCATGCCACCACTCTAAACAGTTAATTTCCACAGTACTCTTGTTATGGTACCTGACTGGGGAGGATGGGGAGAGGACAGGCAGGGGCAAGGCAGAGCTGCAGATATCAGGCAAGATCCAGTCACCGGACTAGTTTGTAACTTTGTCTTAGAAAGGCCTGATTACAAAGGCCCACCTACCCAATTTCAATGAACCAGGACTAAAACCATGAGTAGTGAGTCATTGCCCTCATCAGAACCTGCAGGTGCCCGCAGGTCACTTTAGGAGTGCTGGAGCCCCCGGAGGGCTGAGCTGCACTACAGAGTTGGCAGTCTCAGCTGTAGGACATGGATGGAAGAGGAGACACGAAGCCAGGCAGGTCCTGAGGACCCCAACATGGAGAACATACCTTCCACCAGATCTGCTGCCAAATGCTGCTGTAGAGCTGACACACTCAGACGGCATGCCTGGGCACTAAAAATCTACCCTCCACTGTGTGTAAAAACTCTCTTCAACATTCCAGGCACGTGACTGTCACTTGGTGTCAATAACATGGCTTCATTTGTTATGTCTTCTTTTTATGGAGCCCCAGCAGACTCCTCTTTTAACTTCCACTAATTTAAGCTAATCGTGGCCTCTGCCACCACCCAGAAGCCTAACCCTTTCTTGACAAGATAGCCCTTTTGTACTTTAAGTGTGTCATTACATCTCCTCAATCTTCTCTAGCCTGAAGCTCCCTATTTCCTCGCATGGATGCTTCTCTGGTGAGATTTCCAGGGCCTGCCATCCTGGCTGTACTCCTGTGAACCTGCAAAGAGTTTTAAAAATACCACTCTAAGACTTGTAATTGGCTGATTAAACAAGCTGGGCTCAATAACTTTATTCTTGTACCCATTCTTTTCAAACCAGTTATTTTTCCATCTGTGTACAACATTTGAAACAGACCCCATAGCTTTTCCCTATGGGAAATAATATTAATTCTTTGGTTTGGGCACTAAAAATCTAGTAACTCTAACTCCAGTCGAGTCCACCCAGTTACTCAAAATTGCAAATACATGTCCAGTTTAGGGCTTATTCCCTGCTCCTGCAGTCTTTCAGATCTGACCGCAAAACCTGGAGATGGGGGACAGAGCATGGTTGCCTACTTTACTAATTCAGAGCTCTTCCTCTACTTCTCGTCAGCTGCTGTTTCTAACCACACCTGAGTGGAGCTGAGGTGAAATAGACCTGAGGAAATTGGCTGATACAGTCAAATCTCTTGATGGCATCTAAGTATAATGGACATGTAATGCTGATTCTCTCTCTTCTGCGGCACTTGTACATGTTCCTCTGAGATTCTCGGCTGGTGACCAGTGCTTCTCAAAGTGTGGTCTGTCCACAAATAATATTATCATCTGGGAGCTTGTTAGAAATACATATATTGGGGTCCTTCTGTCCTAAGGAATCAGAATCTCTAGGAGTGTGGCCCAGGAATCTGTTTTAACAAGCCTTCATGGTGATTCTCACGCAGGCTTAAGTTTAAGAATCACTAATCTCAACAGTGGTTAGTCACTTACTACCCTGGTCAGGCCCTGGGTTCTGGGTAGGGTTTCCTGGGTGGGAATTCCCACCCGTTCTCAGGAATTTTTTTTTGCTTTTTCGTTCCCGAGTCCCAAGGTATAAACTGTTTTCTGTTCTCCACTATGAATCGTTTCCACAAAGTGATGGCTGATACTACCAACCACCTGGGTTCAAGGAGCCATTTTCCCCGATTTCCCGACCAACTTTTCTCAGGATTTGAGAATCGAAAAGGGAAAAAGATTCCCGAGAATGGGTGGGAATTCCCACCCAGAAACCCTAGCGATAAATAGGAAAAATGTCTAAGAAATACATTGTGAGTTTATTTCCCATCGTGGGTATTACTGGGTTCAAGGAGCTGATTTTCCCGATTTCCCAACCAACTTTTCTTGGGATTTGGGAATGGGAAAGTGCAATATATTCACGAGAACAGGTGGGAATTCCTGCCCAGAAACCCTCGTTCTGGGCATATTGCACCTCTGGGCCTGTGTTCTCCTGCTGAGTCGAGCCCACAAGTAAATCCCAGGACACTGTGCTTTCTCTATAGCTAGTGACAGTACAGTCCCTCTCAATCCATCTTCTCTTTGTTGTACTCCTCAGAGGTCCCTGCACCTAACTGTCCATCTTAGACTTTTGGGAAGATGAGGATTTCTTTCTCTGCCCCAAATTTCATGAGATATGGGTCAAGCTCTCGAAGAGTTCTCCTGAAGCCTCTCTCGGCCTAAGGAGTGGAGTATGTTCCTGTCTTTCATCTCCCACTGAGGTAGGTAATGGGCTTATTCTGACCAAACTGGATTTACGATCTGTTACCATGTTCCACAAAAATTTTCTAGCACAGCTCTTTGGGATATGGGAGAACTCAATTCCTCTTGTATTATTCATAACCTTTGGGGCCTGATTCAAAAATCCAAGACAACAGAAGAGTTTTACATGTCACATCTTGGACATTGCAACCAAAACTCAACCCTATAGGATGGTTGTACTTTGTTCTGTGTGCTACTTTTAGTAATATAGTCCAAGTTCACATTAGTCACATCATGTCATGGATATATAATGATATACTGTCAATTCCCTTAACTAATTTTCACTGACGCTCCCGTTAAGTCTTCTCCCCAAATTTATTCTTAGCTTGGTCTTTGTGCCAGTTTTAAAATAGATTTATGCGTCTCTTCTATATTTAACATGGTGATGTACCATTCCTGCCTTCTTGTATTCATACATTGCTGAGCTCAAGGAACTTTCCAGACATTGACTTGCCAAATATCCAGGCTATCTGTCTGCCTACACTACACACTTTCAGGTGAAATAACCACTATTCCTGCTTTTCCTAACTTTTTTCCTTCATGTTGATCAGAATTAAGGAGAGATTACTGATTCCCTGGTCCATTCATCTACGTCTGAGATGAAATTATCATCAATGCAAAGGAAGAATTTATCAGATGTTCTGCTGTCATTGCATTAACGATCCCACAGATGCTCATTATGCATATGTGCTACTCACTCCCCCTGGCTGCGCACTCACTGCTTCTTGGCAATTGATTTCTTAGCTGCTCTTGATTGCTGCTCCACGGAGCTTACACCAGATCTTCACCCCCTTAGAACGCAGGCACCATTTGCTCCCATTACCTCCCATAGATGACTCCCCATCCATGTAAGTAAAAGAATTAATGTCAGACAATATAAGCTCCCTCAGCTCCCTCTTCCTGAACTCAAAATTTCTCCATAAGTTGACTCTTACTCTTTCCTTTTTATCACAGAAGACATCCCTCTTATACTTGCCAAGGCCATACTTCCACCTCAATCACATTTTCTCATCCCCTTTCAGACTTTTATTTCTTTTGCCTTTTTAATGGGTCTCTCTCCATTAGCTTCCTGACATTAGTCAAAAAAAGCTTAAGTCTCATATCCTACAAACCAACCAACAAGAAAACATCTCTTGACCCTCAAATTGCCATCATGTTGCTTTTCTTTTTCATTCCTGTTGACCTATCTCTGCTCACTTTTCTCCATTTTCCTAATAACTTTCCATTCAAAGCTGGTCAATAATCTCCTAGTCATTTAATGCAATGGCCTTTTCTTATTTTTCATCTTCTTGGGACCCTAATCTTTTTGTGTTACACTTTATATGTCTGACTCTCCCTTGACTACATAAGTCCTCAATATATATCAGTCCCATCTGGGACCGATAGATGGGACTGATATCTATCATAATTGCATCAGCTTCAAAATGATCTCCCTACTGTTAATTTCTCTATTTGTTGTATATTCCATTGCCAGAATTACTTTCCTAAAGGAAAATCAACTTTGCTTAAATATTTGAAATAAGCCAGCCCTAACATCCATTTCCAGGCTTATCACCTAAAGTTTCTTGACATACCAACCAAAGTGGATGACACAGTTCCTTGTCTCCAAAGTGTTCTCATTTCTTCAAGTTTTGATTATGCTATTTTCCCGCTTTGAACTTCTCCTTCTTCCGAGTTCTTTATGTCATAGTACTACTTATTCTTTAAGATCTATCAGAAACGCTACATCTTTTGTGAAACCTTGCCTGATTCTTTAAGTGAGTGATTTTTTTTCCTGTAAGTTTCTATAGCCTATTGGCATCCCTTACGTTATACATTCAAATGCACAAATGTGAATAATTACTAAATATAAAGAGCATGACATCTTTCCAAAACGACATCTTTCCAACACAAGGAAAACAATATAAACTACTCCACCTTTCTTGTCTTGCATTAGTTTAGACAAAACACCACCTGAGAACTGGAAAAACCATAATTTTCTTTAATGTTTTGCCTGTAATTTGTAAAACAACAAAATATTCCTGTTGACATGTTTAAAATTTTTCCCAGATGCCATAATTTCAGAACTGTATGGCAATGTCTTCATGACACTCACTGAATCTCCAGATGCTGAGAGTCTGGTAGACAGGAACTAAAATCATTAGCAATTTTGGAAATAGGCCCTATGTGGAAGTAATTTATATTAATATATAAGAGGAGGAAGAGGAGGAGGAGGAGGGTGAATTATTTGACTCAGAAAAGAAAAGGTAGGGGCAGGAAATGTTAGCAATTAGTTTCTGAGTGTCTAAAAAAACTATTATGAGTGACAGTGAGCAGCTGTTTCATGTTTCTACTCAGAGGAGGACAAATGCTTTGGGCTATTGCAAGAGAGATTATGAAGAAACATGAGGAAAAGCCTCCAGATTCTAAAGTTGGTAAAATGTGTTATCAAAGAAAGGGAGGAGAAGGTACCTTGGCTGGAAGATAAGATGCTGGGAATAAAGCTCATTTAGGGTTTTTGTTCCAATGAGGTCATACATGTAGAGAAAGAAATGATTGTATCACACAGTATATGAGAAAGCTCTTTGAGAAAACTTTAAGTTAGGAATATAATCTATAATCAAGGAAAAAAGGAAGATTGTGAGTATAGGCATTGTAGGTAGATGCACAGTCTTTGAAATGACATTCTGGTTATTTCTTCTGGATCACTCACTTCCTAGCTTTGTTGGAAAGTTATTCAACTGTTCTAAGAATCAGTTTTCTAATCTGCAAAGTAGAGATATGTAATAGTTGTGCCTCCTTCAGAGATGTGAATAGTCACTGAGACGATACTCAATAAATATTATTCTTTTTATTATTTTATTAGATATATAGCACCTTCTACGTTCTATGTTAGACATATTCTCAATCATTATCGCCTTCACTGAGCAATCATTCGAGCCCCATACAAAATAGGATGATATGATGACTTTTCACCAGAGTTATGTTCTTTAATTAAAAATGAAAGCCCTAGGTATCAAAGACCAGCCTGCTGAGTTTCCTCACCTTTCCCAACCATGAGACATTTCCCTGATGTCTGCAGCACGTCTTTGACGTCTGGGACAGAAGACCAATTTGCCTTCACCCCCACATGGCTCCACCTGTCACTATTATGTGATCTTTATAAATTTAAACTGAGAATGTACCAACGTTTTTTTTGTTCATTATGCTTTCAACCAAAGCCATTAAGCTTACAAATATGGTGTCTGTTTAATAAAATGAATGGCTACAGGAAAGAAAATCCCTGTATTTAGTTTCACATCTTCAAAACAATATTTATACGAACTAATGTATTCATGTTCAATTTGAACTATAATGTATTTCTCACCATCTGATGAACTCGTCATAGAGGGTCTATTTGTAGCCAGTGGTTATAAAAAAGTATTTTCTTCTGGGTCATTGCTTCTTTCTTCCTCTACAATTTACCTTCAGTAAAAAAGCCATTTTCTCCAGTATCCCAGGGTGTGAATCCTCTAACTCTTCTCTCTTTATATAGAGTGAGGAGATCATCATTCTGATCTTGGCAGCAGTTACTGTATATCAATATAGATACCAGGTAAGCTTTCAGTTCCCCATTTGAGAGTCAGTTAAAAAGCACAGAATGCTCAACTTATATATTTGTGTGTGTGTGTGTGTGTGTGTGTGTGTGTGCATATGCATTTCCTTTTTTAAGGAAAGTTTGGATTCTCAGAAGCAAGGCTAGTGAGGCATATGCTCCAGTCTCAGCAAAACAAAGTTCAGTAAAAAGTGTTACATGTAGCTTAATGTAAAAATATATTAATGACTATTTCTATGCTAATAGTCAAATTTCAAAATCCAAACTGTAGGGTTGAATTTATATGGCTGAGTCAGAAAGAGTCATTATAATTGGAATTTTGACAACATTTTTGGATGATAGAAATCAGTGGGGCATGACAATCTTTACTTTGAGTTATACATAAAGATAGCTTAGGACGGGAATGAGACATGCATGATGTATAAAGGAACCCTAAGACACTAGAAAAATAGTTTACCACTGTGAAGAGAAAAGTGGATGGTTAAATTACTTTGGCTATAAAACCCCAAGTAATGCAAAAACCAACTGAAACAACTTTGTTTCCGATGTCTTCAGAACTGCATAATTCAGAAGTTGGAGGACTATATGAAGATGATTTCAGGGTATGCCCGATATTTGCTACAGGAAGAGTAACAACAATTATAAAAGTTTTAAATAATCCTAGGATCGACAAAGGAGACTCTATTGCATAGATGTAACAAAGCATTCTTTCATAGAAGATGCCTAAAATGTCAGCCCTTGGAGTAAGAAACACTTGAGTTTGAGCCCCAGCACCACCACGTCCTCTCTATTGGACTTTGGGGAAATCCTTCAGATCACTGAGCTTTAGTTTCCTCTGTAAAGTGAGCACATGGGGCTTAAGTGAGCCTTTACAGTTGGGGGAACAGAGTAAGGGCTCAATGAGTGTCAGCTATGGTGTTGATGATGATGTGGGTGAAAATGATGAAGAAGAGGCGGAGACAAGGACTGAAGAAATCTTGTTCAAAGGACTCCTGAGAGGAAACAATTAACTGGTGATGAAATGGGAAAATCCTCCCCTTTCAAGGATAAAACATATTATAGTGAAGTATTTAGATGCATTCCTTTATCTGTCCTTGCAGAAGAATATTCATTATAAAATTGAAATGTAATCATCTGCCTTTTATCAGAGTGGGAAGAGTAACGTTTTTTAAACCTAGAATTAAGAAGAAACCTTAAATATGCTATTAAAAAGAATTCTGTCTTGTCCTTTGGCTAAAGCCCTATGTAGCTAAGAGTTTATTTAAAAAGAGCATTTTCTTCACTCTCCCTAGTCTGTAGGGACAGTGGAGATGGAGTGTGGCACATCAAAAGTCCAGGACTGATGACCAGGCTTTCTTGAAATTGACAAATCGATCCTAAAATTTGTAGGGAAATGCAAAAGACTTCAAATATTTGGAGCAATCTTGAAAAAGAAGAACAAAGTTTGATGACTTATACTACCAGATTTCAATATTCTGGGAAACCACAATAATCAAGATAGTGTGGTACTGGCGTAAAGATTGACAGAGCAATGGAACAAAATAGAGAGCACAGTAATAGACTCTTGGGTGTCAAAGTAACCCAATAGGAAAATAAAATTCTTATCAATAAATGAGAGGAATAATACATAAAAATAAATAAATTAATACAGACAAGGAAATGAATATCAATAAATTGGATATCCATATGGAACAAAGTAAACTTTGAGCCCTGTCTCACATTATTCACATAAATTAATTCAAGATGAATAATAGACCTAAACATAAAGACTTAACAACGTAAACTTTTAGAAGAAAACATAGAAAAATATCTTCATTATTTGGGGTAGGCTATGGGGTTGTTTTTTGTGTAGTAGGACAAAGAAACACTAACCGTCAAGAAAATATTGATAAATTAGATGTCATCAAATGAAAAGCTTCCTCATCAAGACACTGCTAAGAAAATGAATAGGCAATCTGAAGACTGGCAGAAAATATCTGCAAAACACATATCTGGCCATAGACTGGTATCCAGGACATAAAGAACTTCTCCAACTCATTAATATAAAGTCAAATTACTTTATAAGAAAGAGAGCAAAGATTTTAAAAGACTCTTTCCAAAAGAAGATATATGAATGGCCAATAAGTACATTGAAAGCTGCTTAACATCATTAGTCATGAAGAAAATGCAAATTAAAATTACAATGAAATACCATTACATACCCACAATAAAGGCAAAAACTTAAAAGACTGATGACACCGAATGTTGGCAAAGATGTAGAGTGGTAAGAAGTTTCAAATATTATTGGTAGCAGTGAAAAATGATACAAACTAGAGTAAGTACAACCTACCTTATGCCCCAGAAATTCTACTCCTAAGTACTTACCCCAAAGAAATTAAAACCTGTGTCCACAAAGGCTTATACAATAATATTTGTAGCAGATTTATTCACAATAGATAAAAACTTGAAACAATCCCTCAACAAGATAATGTAGGAATAAACTCTGCCCTATTCATACAGTGGAATACTACTCAGCAATAAAAAGAGGGAAAATATACTGACTATATACAACATGAATGACTCTCAAAACAATACTGAGGGAAAGAATACTTACATAAAGATTCCACTTACAGAATTTTTAGAAAAGACAACACTAATTTGTGGTGGAAAATATCAGAACAGTTGGTGCTTGAGGAGGCCAACAATTGACTGGGAAGGGGCATGTGGGAACTTCCTGGAGTGTTGGTAATATTCTAAACTTGGATAGGAGTTTGTGTTACACACATGTATACATTGGTCAAAACTTGGTGAATGTTTGCTTAAGATTTGTGCATTTCATGATACATAAATTTTACCTCAAATAAAAAACAACCCTGTAAACAAATATTGAACCCTAGTTAATGGTATGCATGGAGAAATGTATGGAGGGAAGAGTCTTGATGTTCAAACTGGCTTTTAAATACATCAAAAATAAGATGAATTGATAGACGCATAAAGCGATGGATAGTTACGTAGGAAAGTAGGTATAATAAAATGATAATGGCATAATCTAGGTAGGGGGTATATATGCATGTTCACTGTAAAATTCTTTCAACTTTTCTGTATGTTTGGACATTTTCATAATAAAATGTTGGGAAACAAGTTAAGACTTGATGGGTAGCAAAGACCCACATGGGTGAGTTTGGTCCTTTTCTTGTTGAGTATAGAATGGGAGCCATGAAGGTAAATCGCTATAAACAGATTTACATTTTAGAATGATTTATGCCTGAAATGTACAGGGCGAATTGTAGGTATGGGGGTAGGAACAAATTTCAGGCTAGGAGAACAGTTAGGAAACTATTCCAGTTGTCCATGTAAGAGATTTAACAGGGTGAGCTCTACAGAATTATAGTAGGTGATGATCAGATATTAGAGTAGAAGGCCAAGAAGGAATCCAAGATGGCATTGCTCACAGAGGGAATGGCAGTGCCAGAATCTGAGAGGAAAGAGAGACGAAGCAAATGAGGGGTTGGGGCGGGGGTGGTCAGAACTTGTTGGCGGGGGTAGGACTTGATGAATTTGAGGTTCACTGTGGTTCTCTGTGGTGAAGATACTCAGGTAGCATCAGTAAGTCATATGGGTCTAGGTTAGAGATACAGATTTTAAAATTATCTGCTAAATGATGGTAGTTGAAGTGGTGCCAATGAATGAGATGATCCAGGGAAAGAACACAAATGAGAGAGCTCTGAGGTTTACCAACACGTTGGGGGTTGGCTGTGGAAGAGGAGCAAACAAATGAAGGTAAATCACTATATAAATGAGTCTGAGAAGGAACAATGTAGATCAATGTTTGTAGTTCTCAAGAGTACTACTGACAAAATTCATATAGAGGGTGCAAATAAACCTGGTAGGGCTTTTGGGGTGGGAAGGAGAGCAGTCAGAAAGGTTTTCACAAGACTTTAAAGGGTAAATAGGAGTTTTCCATGCAAACAAGGGAGTAAAAGAAAGGCAGAAGGAAAAACCTGATAGGCCAGAAGCTTCAAGGAGTATTTGGGGAACTGCAGGCCACGCCTTTTTGACTGTAGGTTGGGATCGTAGTAGTGTGCCATTTTCACCAAATATGAGACTGTTGGAATATAGGGAAAGGCGGCCTCTGTACTTCTCCCTGATATAAACTGGTAGTTACCAACTGTCATACTCATCAGAATCTTCTGGAGGGCTTGTTAAAACACAGATTTCTAGGTCCCACCCCCAGAGTTTCTGATACAATAGGTGTGGGAGGCCTGATAATTTGAATTTCTAATAAGATCCCAAGTGATGCCAATGCCGCTTGTTCAGGGACCACACTTGGAGAACCACTGAGGATGCTGGGAAGAAGAGATGCCACACAGTTGCCCAGAATCAGCTTCTCGGGGCAGACCACCTCTGTCAGAAGGGACTAGTTATAATGGAGATAAGGGACAGTTCCCAGCACATAGCCTTCACTTCCTTCTCATTAGATAGATTCATTAGATTCTGTCTCTTCATAAGCAGATTCTTATTTAAACTTCAACTTTGGACATTGGGAAACTTTTGAGGTTGAAGTCTCTTCAACAAAATAGGCTCATACTCATGCTGAGTCCCAGGTCTGCTCTGTCCATACATCCTGATGACACGTATGAGAGAAAACGACTGCCCTTCATTTCTCCCCTTCCTTGGCCACCCCATGGAACTGATGGCTGGATGAGATTACCAGACTGAGGCTACCTGATACAATATTTGTTGGGTGTTTTGTACATTTTCAAGTACATTTATATCAATTCATCGCTTTATCTTCCTGATAAGCCAGCACTGTAATTACTGGTAGATAAAACAAATGAGCACAAAGAGATGATGTGTGTCAAAGTCTCCACAATAGTTCCTGGTCTAGTGGTGAACCCAGTGACACCACAGTGTCTCCTAGAAAATGGTGACAGTTTTGTTAATTTCTAATTCAATGCTTCCACAGGTCTGCAACATATCAACAACACAATTTAATTCAAATGTCCAAAAATTAATCAGGAACTGTAATCCCCATCCCTCCCGGATTGCAGGTTTTATGGCAGTGGAATTTAGAATGCCTCTTACTTTGACTCCTTTTAACTCCTCTCCTTCCTCCCAAACTTTGAGATTGCAGAGGTCTTGGAGAAGTGTCTGATGCTACCATGGCTGGGAATAGTGTAGTTAATACGTCTGCAAGGTGAATGGAAATGCATTACCCAAAAACCTCCCTGAGACGGGTGCAGTAGAGGAGCTGGGCTATATCTGTGCCTACAAGAGGAACACAGAAGGGATGAGCAAGGACCAGAGCATCACATTATTCTGCAGTGAGGAGGACACAGAGTGACCTGTGAGGGCCCATGACAAAGAACATGGTAAGAGGAAAACTGAGTTTGTTAGATGACAGATCATAATCCGGAGAGGTGTTCACACCAGCTAAGAAAGTTTAAACAGGGAGAGTTATACACAATGGCAGAGACAGGGCCAAACTAGAATATACTTACAAGGTACTTCAGAGTCTTAGAAGACATTCAACTCACACTGAGCCAAAGGAGAGATGAAGTGACCCAATTCCAGGATATACTAAGAGAAACGTGATTACCAAAATACGAGGTGTGATAAAAAAAAATAGGGTGAATGTTTAAATAAAAAAAAATAGGGTGAATGTTTAAATAGGGTTAAATGTTTAAATAAAAAAATAATTATTACAGTAAAAGACATATTGCCGTTAATCTCCCTCAAAAAACTCCCCCTCGTTTTGAACACACTTATCCCACCATTCTTGCCACTTTCTGCAGCAGTTCTGGAAGTCCTCTTTCATGAGTGTCTTTACTTCATCCTCTATCATGACAACACTCCGTGTCACACGTTGCTTCTGGTATATGGCAATTTCTGTCAAATAAAAACATTATGGTGTGTCCTCATCCACCTTATTCACTGGATCTGGCACCATGTGACTTCTGCCTCTTCTCCAAAGTCAAAATAACCATGAAAGGTAAATGTTTTGAATCAATTCAGAACCTCAAGGCAGCCATGACAGTGCAACTAAAGACACTCACAAAACAGGACTTCCAGAACTGTTTCAGAGAGATAAGTATGTTCAAAACGAGGGGGAATATTTTGAGGGGGATTAATGGCAATGTGTCTTTTACAGTAATAATTTTTTTCTTTAATTTAAAATATTCACTGTAACTTTTAATCACACCTACAACACATGTAGTCTGTGATCTGGAGGAAAAAACCAATGGTGTTGAGCCACCAGAATAGAAAACTCAGGGGAATGTGATATTCATCATTGAAT
The DNA here is from genome assembly GCF_057876585.1 of Rhinolophus sinicus. NCBI lineage: Eukaryota > Metazoa > Chordata > Mammalia > Chiroptera > Rhinolophidae > Rhinolophus > Rhinolophus sinicus. The sequence goes on from NC_142503.1 coordinate 72,542,699, forward strand.
ATTTAAAGGCCTGTCGTGTGCAAGGGGATTAAACTTGTGTGGATAGATGTTATAGGAAATAGATTTTGGAGCAAGCAATATAAGAAGGGATTTTCTAGAAAGTGGAACAGCACGAAAATTAAGAGCATGGGGTTTAAAGCAAAGCTGCTTAGATTTCAATCCCAGTTCTCCTAGTCCTGTTGTGACCTTAGACAAATCATTTATCCTCTTGGTACCTCAGTTTTTCTAGTCAGCAAAATGGCATTAAGAATAGTATCTTTTCTCAGAAAAACAGACACATAGGCCAATGGAATAGAATTGAGAACCCAGAAATAAAACCACATAAATATGAACAGATAATTTTTGACAAGCAAAAAACATACAATGGAGAAAAGACAGCCTCTTCAATAAATGGTGATGGCAGAATTGGAAAGCCACATGAAAAAGAATGAAACTGGACTGCTATCTGTCACCATGTACCAAAATTAATTCAAAATGGATCAAAGACTTAAGCATAAGACCTGAAACAATAAACTCCATAGAAGAAAACATAGGTACTAAACCTATGGATCTTGGGTTCAAAGAGCATTTTATGAAATTGACTCCAAAGGCAAGGGAAGTAAAAGCTGAAATAAATGAATGGGACTATATCAAACTCAAAAGCTTTTGCACAGCAGAAGAAACCATCAACAAAATAAAGAGGCAACCAACTGAATGGGAAAAGATTTTTGCAAACAGTGCCTCCAATAAGGGGCTAATATCCAAAATATACAAGGAATTCATACAACTCAACAACAAAAAAACAAACAACCCAATTGAAAAATGGGCAGACGACCTGAAGAGACATTTTTCCAAAGAGGACATACAAATGGCAAATAGACATATGAAAAAATGCTCAACATCACTAACCATCAGAGAAATGTGAGACAATACCCACAATGAGATATCACCTCCTCCTAGTCAGAATGGCTGTCATCAACAAGACAAATAGTAACAAGTGTTGGAGAGGCTGTGGAGAAAAAGGAACCCTCATACACTGTTGGTGGGAATGCAGATTGGTGTAGCTGCTATGGAAGGCAGTGTGGCATTTCCTCAAAAAATTATGAATAGAATTTCCATATGACCCAGTAATCCCTCTCCTGAGTATCTACCCAAAAAATCAGAAAACATTTATACATAAAGACACGTGTGCTCCAATGTTCATTGCAGCTTTGTTTATGGTGGCCAAGACATGGAAACAACCAAAATGTCCTTTGATAGATGAATGGATAAAGAAGTTACGGTATATATGCACAATGGAATACTATTCGGTGGTAAGAAAAAAAGATGAAATAGGAGCATTTGTGACAATATGGATGGATCTTGAGATTACAACGCTAAGCGAAATAAGTCAGACTGAAAAAGCAGACAACCATATGATTTCACTGATATGTGATATATAAACCAAAAACAACAAAAGAACAAGACAAACAAATGAGAAACAAAAACTCATAGACACAGACAATAGTTTAGTGGTTATCAGATGGTAAAAGTGGAGAGGGGTGGGAGATGAGGGTAAGGGGGATCGAATATATAGTGATGGAAGGAGAACCGACTCTGGGTGGTGAACACACAATGTGATTTATAGATGATGTAATACAGAATTGTACACCTGAAATCTATGTAACTTTACTAACAATTGTCACCCCAATAAACTTTAATTAAAAAAAAAGAATAGTATCTTCTCACAGTGTTGTAAGATTAAATGAGTTAATAGTTCTACAATGCTTAGACATCATCTGGCACATGCTAAGCATGCAATAAATACCAGCAGTTAGAGTTGTTGTTATTATTGATAGAGCTAAAGATGGAAGGATGGCTTTGGGGGATGGTGTGTACTCTCTGAGTTGTCCCAGCACAGATCTGCAGAAACATGGCAGGAAGTCATGGAGAGAGTAAGCAGTGGTAGGAACAAGGTGATGGCACTAAGCTGATGGTCTTCAGCTGGTGGGCTGCATGCGACCTATGAGCTGGAGGAGTAGGACAGCATCATGACTACTTCTGTATTCTAAGGGGAAATATTTTCAGTTTTGCCTTAGAAAAAGCACTAAAGCTCACTCTAAAAAATACTTCTGCAATTTTAATATCTTTAAAACTGTCCATTGATTATGTGTGTGTGTATTCAATTATAGGTACATAATCAATTATATATTATATATTTTATATAATCGAATGTGTGTGTGTACATATATATAAACATATATATATACATATATATATTTTTTTTCTTTTTTTTTTCCCCCCTCAAAACTAATAAAAGTCAGCCTTGAGAAAAAATGAACATTTTGAATCATGGTTAAGATCCAGGGACACTCATCTTGCATTAAAAACCTACAGAGCACTTCATATGGTGGGCATGATGCTAGTTGTTGGGGATATTTAGATTAATATTAATAAGCAACTAGACCTCCCTTGAAGGAATTGACAATTTAATCACATTGGTTGGACCTAAAATACAAAAGATTGAGAAACACTTCTTGAAATGAACCAAAGAGAAGGCGTTCAATACCCCGTGAGAGTCTATAATTCTACAATTCTTGGCATGGTAAGAAGCAACAGAAACATCCCAATCAACAAGACAGAGAAGAGACCAAACAAAAACAACGCCCTACCCCAACCCTAGCAGCCTAGAATCAGCCTTTAAATTGTGTAAGCATATTGAGTTAAAAGTTCTGAAGGTCATTATGCTTTTGAAAAGTAAAGTGTAAGGGCCAGAAAGAGTAATCCCCATGTGACGAAGCAGAGAAATTTCTTCAGAAAGAAAATGGAAATTCTTTAAAATATAATGTAGAAAATAAAAATGTACCTGGCTATATTTATAGGCATTGAAGTATTAAATACATATATTGAATTCAGTTGGGATGAGATAAATAAACAGATGGTGCAAAAAATAAATTGTGGAGAACCTTTATGAAAACTACATGTTGCAGTTTAAAAGCTGGATGAAAAACTGTTGCTAAAGATAAATTTCACAAAGAATGTGAGACAAAGCTGAGAATTTAAGAGATTCAGTTTCAACAAAAGTAGTTTAAGGTAAAACAGAAATTTCTTCTGCAATCATTTTTAGTACAATGCTGCTGGAGAATAAAGTCTTACAGGAAGTCATTACGTAGCACTTAAGACATGTAAGTGTTTCGACTCTCCAAAGCCAGATGGTATTCATTGTGGGGTCCCAGGAGGACTCACATGTAAATGGCCATAGTATTGGTCAGGACATAAAATGCAGCCTCAATGCTACGTTCTTACCTAAACATCAGTCTCCACTGGGAGTTTTGTCTTCAATAAAGGTTTGAGAATTGGGTCCATTGTCCATTAGTGCAGAGGAATCATTTCTGAAAATTAGAAAGGTGCTCTGGTCTCAGGAGATACAAGAAATTAAAAAAACTCTGAGCCTCTTGAATTCTAAAACACTGGCTTCAAAGACTAATTGAATCAATATGCAGTTTTAATCTTGATATATTCTGAAGTAAAAAATAAAATCAATATTTAATTTAAATTCTTTCTGGGGAAGGACAGCAAAATGGGGAGAAAATAACTAACCCAACACTACTTTCTAAAAGTGATTTATATGTTCTCTTTTTCCTTCCCAAATTTTCTATCATGAATATGTATTATTTATTCCTATAATCAGGAAAGATAATTAAAAGAAAAGACTAAAATATACTAATATTAAAACATTCCTTAAAATATTTATCTTAAAAAATATAACTAATGATGATGGCTTTGCTCAAAAAGATTTAGGATAGCCATGCATAACAAGAATTAAGGCAACCACTCTGGATTAAGATTCCAAAAAGAGACTGTACTATGTATGGATGGTCCAACATACATGATATGAAATTGAACAGTCTGACATTATTTTATTAGAGAGAAATATTATTAGAGACTTTATTGAGCTACTTAAGCCCTCAATGAAATCTGAGCAACTCCATATTTTAACCAATCTGTGCTAAAGGGAGAAAAGGCACACTGTATGAAAGAAATAACAAGGAAAATTAGTAAAAACATGAGCTAATATTTCACTTTGGATAGACCTGAAGTATAAACTATTATGTCAAAGACTATAGTAGGGAATTCATGAGGTATATATTTTATGATCATTGATTGTATTAGTTTCTACAAATATAAAAATTATTCTTTATTCTATCAATCTCCTGGTAGGTAATCTGAATCTATCAAAAGCAATAGGTCATTAATTGATCACCTACACAAGAGATTACATTTATTCTGCTTGGTCAGTAGCATCACATACCATTGGTTACTGCATTGTGAGACCAATGACTAATTTATTTTAGAATTATCAGATATTGGTTACTAATGAAACCAGACACCTGGCGAGGGAACCAAAATTTGATCATTTATGGGAGATCTTTATTTCTTTTGCAAGATTTTTCAAGAGAAGCTCCTGGTCCTTGGTCAGGAAGACCAGTGTATTTCCCAGGGAACTGAAAGCTCTGTGTAAAATAACCTCTATTAAGTATGAGATAGCATCTGTCTCCAGGTCAAAGAGATGATATACTGTGTGGAGGACACTGGTTCCTTTTTGTTCCCCTTGGATTAAGATAAAGTCAGACACTTGGCTTTAAGTGACTGTCTGTGCCAGTCTTATACCCCAAAGTTTACCCATGGCCTGATGTCAATCAACTGTCTGGAAGACAGAAAGCTCTTCCTATGTAACAACAATACTTCATTTTTAACTGATAGCTGACATCTTCCTTAGGAGCTATTAGCACATTTGAAAACTCCCAACAATGAACCTTGGGTAGGGAATGGTAAATACTTACCATTAATGTCTTTATCAGGGTCACGGACCACCATTTTATTGCGCTCACAGCCTGTGAGTATGTAGATTTCTTATTAATTTGCTGATCATGTATAGACTTCATGCTCAGTGTACATATTTAAAATTTGTAGACGTTGATTCTATAAAAAACACTATCCCATGACAGCTGTAACAGAATTAAAATGCCTAAGCAGCCCTGCCAATACAAGTCTCCCTTTGCATATATGACTTTTGAAAGACACACATTCTCTTTGTAGTGTTCAAGCAAGTAGCCTTGAGCTGGAAGCAAGAGTGAAGGTCAAATAACAGAGGAAATCTTAAATGAATCAGTAACATTTCCTATCACATTTACTTCTATCACAAATCAGCCTATCTTTACCTTTTACTTTTTACCTGGAGTAAAAATTATAGTTTGCAAATTGTAAATATAGGGCGAAAGATAATTTGGCACTCTGTTTTATCACTGTCAACCCAGTGGCTTTCATAACCGAAAACCACACATTTTGTGAAAGTCATTACTGCCTTGCTGCGTTTATAGGGCAGAGAGAGAAACTGAACGACCCAGGGAAGGACAAAGTGGGACCTGTTTGTGATTAAACCCTGAAAAAGATCAGTGGAGTTAGGAGAGGAGCGCGAGTGGGAGGGAAGTAAGAAAGCCGTCATATTTCCTGAGCCTTTTTATTTCCCCCGCCTCCCCTGATGATGCCACGGTTGATAGCTGCTCTTTTAGATCAGGGCATAAGTACTCTTTCTTCAGTGTAGTTATTGAAGCTAGGGGAAGGTGAGGATCTTGTTCAGTGATGCCAAGATGTGCTTCTTGATTCCTTTGTACTTAGAGACAGAAAAAGGCAAGGGGAGTTGGCTCTGGGTTTAGACATCTGTCAATATCTTAGTAGAAATTTTGTGAAGTTAACCAGTTTCTAGAAAGTGCTAAGCAACCATACCAAGTGTTCCCAACTAACATTACCTCTGAATGTGTATGACCAGGCATATTTCAACGTGCTCTGCCAGGCGGTATTAGTAATGCGAGCAATATGCAGCTCACTTTACTTGCTGACTTGCTTAAAAAGAGAAAATTAAATACATTTCTCATAAGGATATTTTGTGGAATTTTTCCACATCATTAAATAAAATGTAGCCCTGGTTTAAAGGCATTTCCTGAGAGAAAACATTTCTTAACTTAAACTAACTGAACTATGTGAAACAGTCTGCCTATATACACCATAATATTTTTTCCCTGATTACATGTAATGGCTCTCCTATCATTCTGCAAGCTTACCCATATCATTGAATTGTTTCACAGCCATCCCAAAGAACTGACTGCAAACTTTTAAACGCAGTTCTTGGGAAATGGCTGGTTATTCAATTTTCTCCTCATAGTTACAAAAGACTGGATGTTATCGGAGATGACATTTCTGAAATAATTAAGAAAAATAACGACATGTCTTCTTCAGCTAGGTACATACTTCCTTCACAGCTTCGATATAACAAGCTATCACATTGCTTCCTTATTGCTAGAATATGGAAGATAAGCTCAAATAAAAGACAGAAAGTAGCAAATGCTATAAAGAAGTACCGAATCAAATAGAAAGCTTTCTTGTTTGCTACCTGAATGCATATTTTCATGTTCTTCCCAAGGAAGGGTTGGCACATCCCGAGTGACGGCTTAAATCCATTCAGAGTTTGGTTTTGCAACACCCGTTTAATTACTTTAGATCCCCAGTGAAGAGAATTACCAGTCCTAACTTCATAAATCCATGGTCCCTGCATAGGAACTGAGGTGCTATACAAGATTTGTATTTCTTTTTTATTTTCCATTGGGATAGTCACACGAGATATTCTGATTTTTCAACAGACTCTTTTGGCCCCTTTGTCTCAGTCAGAAATTTTCTATCAAAAAGAAAGAAAGAAAGAAAAAAAAAAAGATCCTTACCGGAAGATACCACACATCTTCTGTTTAATCCCAGGAGTCCTCTAGCCAATTTGAAAGTCAACATCAGACAGAGAGGTAATGCTTTTTTGTTTTGTTTCAATCTGAACTCTCACAGTTGTTCAAATTGAATCAAGAAGCAAGAGTTTCAAAGTGAGTGGTGCGCTAAAATAAAACTGGGAGACATCCGTTTTACAAGGTTGTACGAGAGCACCGCTGAGCACACCCTAACAGAAAAAAGGAGGGGTAAAGTTTCCATAAGAGGTGATGGCTACACAACAACCCACAATGCAGTGTGTAGGAAGAGACTGAACATACCTCCCACAGCATAACCCCTAGCGCTGTAATATGGCTTGGTGACATATTTCATCACTGGGGCTTTTGAAAGAACTCTGTGAGTGAGATGCCCTCAGAAAGAAAAACAAAGTCAGGCTCCAAGAATCTTAGCGATTCTCATCCCCAACTAGCAACACACACATACGGTAGATGTGCCTTAGGGACAAGGGTGCTGTGTCTAAAGAGAAACATAGAACAATTTTCTCTTTGGGATGCTGGATCAAATTCCCAGTCTCCTAACTAGGTTAGGGCTTTGTCCCTGCTCTGGGCATTGCCTTATGGCAGAGAATAACCTCCTACCCTAGTCCTATTCCTTGAAAAAATAAAACCTTCAAGAAGAAAGAATGTCCTATTGTTGGAGCAGAATTATTCTTCCAGCTTTTCAAAGAGGAGGTATTTTTTGGCATCTGGGAAGAGATTGTGTCCAGCAGTGCTTCTTAGTTTTACAGCTGGGTCCACTCAAACCAGTCCAACAAGCCAGCATTACATAGAGGAGCCCAGCCAAACACAGGCACTTCAATCAAGCTCAATTCACTTGGGTTCTGGTAAATGAAATAAAACCCCAAAGCTTGGCTTTTTATTTTTCTTAGGGCAAAGTCCATTTAGAATTGATATAATCGCTTGCTATGGTTACATATGCCACATTTATTTTTAAATAGCTCCACATCCCAAGGGCTCCTGATTTCCATCCACACGGCAGGTAGGAAGGCTGCAGGAAAATAATTTTCAACACAGTCTACATTTTATGAGGCTCGGAAAAAAAAAAAAAAGCACATCTGGAGATGCACACCTAGGCTGTTAAGAAGCTGGGCCACTTGGTAAACGTGCCCTACATTTTGTGTCTTGCAAAAGGCAGCCTAGCCAAGGACATGGCCGATAAACGAATCCATCCCATAGTCTGTTGACCAAGCTGAGCATCCTGTCATGAGGTTGCTAACTGCCTAGAGGAAGTGGCCTTTTTTCCTACTGTGTAAATATGCCATCCACTTGTAACCCTTGTGTATGTGCGGCTGTGTTCACAAGTGAACAGGCTAATGGTGGCCCTGAATACAAAGTCCTGTGTCTGCTCCTGAATACTGAGTGGAGGGAGTTCCTCTACTGGGGAGGACTCAGACTCTTCCTGGCCTGTCAGAAGCCTGAATAAGTTACAGGCAAGCATTGGAATAAGACACAAGCTCTCCCAACTCTGTTTGCTCTACTTGCTGACTAAATGGTAGTTTGTGCTTCGCCCAAGGAAATTTACCAAATATTGCCTAATAGTACCCAAATTTGGTGCTTTCCTTCTCTCCTTATCAGTCCCTTGCAATCAGGGACTGGGTCTCACTCACTCATCTTTGAGAGTCCAAGTGAGTCTTGCTAGTTCATGTTTTGTTTAATCCAGAGATTGCAAACTGGCCTACAGACCAGTCTGCCTGGTTGTGTACCATTTGGCACAAATACAATTTAGCAAATTGCGAATCCGGTTCTGTGTTTTACATGCATTCTTACATTTACAAATGGAGATTCTACATTAAAATCTGCATTTCTAGTTTCTGTGGAAAAATTGGGTATGCTGGCAACAAAGGGCTTACTTTCTCTCCTGGCAGCAATCACCCGCACAGAGGACCTGCTGCCCTTTTTGATGTGGTGTGTTCTCTAGGTCACAGAGTCACCACAGTGGTCTGTTCCTTCCTGTGAACTATCTGCCTTGTTCTTCTAGGCATATGGTTTAATTGAATAGGAGTCTGTTGGGAGCAATGATCCAATAATCTCCCTTATATTCAATTACTGGATCCAACGCTATAACGTGGAGTTTGTCAATGTTTTTTCTTCCTTATCATCCATGGTAGATGACTTTCACATGTGTAACATAGTCTCATGGGTGCTGTCAGGGTTATTCTAGCTGTAACAAGACTGTGAGATGGTTGCTATAGCCTGGAAAACTCTCTGCTTAGAAAAAGAAAGCAAATGCTTTGCAGGCTTCAGCAAAACTATTAGTGGTAACAAATTTCTTGTGACATCTCACAACTGATCTTGACACACCTGTGTGGAGTGAGAGCACAGTTGAGAACAGCTCTTGTAGCTGGAAAAGGAAAGACATAACTAAGTTTAGAGAATTTTATTTATCAAGCATGACAGAAAAGAAGCATCAACAAGACCTCCAAGTAAATGATTTTAGGTCAAGGTACATACTAGGTTTTCTAACTTCAATTTCCCACACACATACTTACAGCCAGAGCCAGCCCACTACATGGAAGAAATTGGCAGCCACCTTCTTCTTGTGACTGAGCAAGTAAGGAATCTCTACTATTAGATTCATTTCTAGGACTAAGGTAAAGACAGGATCTCAGAGACTCTTGAAGACAGAGAAGACCAACAACAGATTCTTTCAGATGTTCCCCTAGAACTTGAATTAGGATCGGTATCTTAGATTAGTAGTTTATACTAAGAGAGCAGCAGGAATCTTGGGTATGTTTCAAGAGAGGTGAGGGAAGCTGGGGGAATTTGACAGCAATAGGGAGGGAGAAGCATAGGTCTGGAGCACGGGGTGACAGAACCAGATGAAGGATTAACAGGGGGCCTGAGGTGTTGGGTGCTGACTTAGAAAAGAGACCCTGGAGATGAGCTTTTGAGAAAGAAGAATGTAGTGGAGAAATCCATGGGGGTTGGTTACTCTATAAATTCTCTCCAAAGTTTGCTTTGTTAGTGAGTTTGAAATTCACCAGTGTTATACCAGTTCATTTAAAAGCACGGTTGATGGATTGCATGAGAAGCCAGTCTTCACCTGTGGAGCAAGTGGAAAGTCAGATGCTAGTCCCTAATGTAGAGTGTGGTTTGTGTCTTGATCACAGGTCTGTTTTTCGAGATTTTTAATAGGGTGACTGGCATTTTGCCTGAAAGCAATAGATTCTTCGGGTAAAGTCTTGAAAGCCTGATGTTTCTAGGACTTAGATTGTTAACAGGCACAGTACATGGACCAGGCAGTTCATTTTTCTTTGTAGGCTGGATTATTTACAAATTGGCCTGAGCAAATTAGGAACCATCTATCTAGAATTAAGTATTTGGTACTCTGCCCGGGTTATGATTTCTTCAAATTCAAAGTGGAAGAATTTTGAAAGAAGAAGGGATTTGGGAGGCTTCTAAAAATGTGGTGTAGCTAATGTTTTTCGTCATAGCTCTTTAAAATCTTTTTACCAACTCTCAAAGGGACTTAAATGTTAGCTGTCTGAGGTGGGCTAATTACCAAGGTAAAGTTAAAAGTTGTTCTGTGCTCAGAGAGAACAGAGGGAATAAAAGCAGTGAACCACAAAACTGTGTCAGGAAAGTTTACTTTTCATGGTCATTGAATTAACGAAGAAATAAGCCAGCTCTGGTCCATCTCTGTCTGTCTCCGTGTCACCCTGGGCCTCCCTGCCACAAAGGGAGACACTTGTCAGACCACAACACCTTTTCCACCAGAGGGGAGCTGGCAAAATAGAATGTTCCTTGATGTGAAAAAAAGAAGAAAAAGGTTGAAAATTCTAATTCACACTTTCCACCCACTTGCTTAAAAAGTGACAATTGTGTTTCTGGGATGTCCTTCTGTAGACACAAGGATGGGAAGTCATGGGGCGGAAAACACAATGCCTGCCTTTCCCTCCTCTGCAGAAATAGTGAGTAGAATGACTTACAGGCGTCCCCATCTGCAGCAGAAAGGAATGCAACGATTTTGGAAAAGAGCTCTACTTCTATTTTTCTATAGAGCTCTACTTCTATTTGTCCTAATTGTAGAAAAGAATGAGGAGAAAATGCTAATAGTTGCAGCTAGAAAATAAACCTGGGAGAATGGCCTTTGCCATCTGTTTTTAAAGTAGAGGCTGAGAAAGAGATGAAGCCAGGGAGAGAACCTAGAGAGCCAATCAGCACACAGAGTGCTGTGGGCACCAGGACACAATTGATACCTGAGGGAGAAACTTTTCTCTGAAGTCATTTCAAACTTATTCCATGATTTGGTAAGAGTAATTTATATGGTCTTCTAAATGGTATGTCCCTGTTTCATCTCCAGACAAGAATGCAAGAGATGTTTATAAAAATCCCAGTCTCTGTTTAGGGATGTCTAAATACATTCGGTAATTAGCTTAACCTTGATCCAATGCAGTGCTTTCTCTTGGTAAAACAAATAAATCGGTGAAAAGTTCTGGAACACTCCCCTCTTTGAGATCCCTGCCCATTAATAACAAACTGAAATATTTCAATGGGTATTGCTAAATGTGATGTTTACTTTTTTTAAAAAAATCTCAGATCTGGTTATCCTGTCAGTAAATATTTAATATCTACAAATAAGAGTTCAAAGTGAAAAACTAATTTATTAACGAAATGCCTATTTTTTTCCTTGTAAAACAAAACATAAAACTGTTCTATATAAGATTGTCCGCACTTTGGTAATATTCTTATCATAATCTGCATTTCAGCTTCTCACTTTATTGGTTCAAAATGTTTAGTCACATGGCACAAGCAATAAAGAGAGGAAACAGAGTTCACCTTCCATATCAATGAATGAATTACATTCAACTCCTTTTGCCATTTTTATGTATCTCTGTTCCCTGAAACCCAGAAGGGAAAGAGATTGGCAGAATTATTATTTAGCTGACAAGTATCACAGGCTAATATACAGATATACTGTCTCTCCCTGTTTCCTGGTATTTTCTAGTTGTGTTGTTTCTGGAAAGGGCTGGCCCCATATCAGACCTGGAGATCTGAAAGGAAGTATAATTCCTTTTGTTATAAAGGGAGGAACAGATATATTTAATTTTTGATATGAACATTGAATTTCATCAATATAGAGCATAGTATCATTATACTAATAGCCGATACCTTTTAAAGAAAAATTTGAGAATGCTATTTCAATTTGTATAACTGTTAAGAGTATCTAGAACAGGGGTGTCCAAACTGCGGCCCACGGGCCAACTGCGGCCCGCAATCCATTTTTTATTGGCCCGCAGCAAATTCCAAAAATATATTTAGTTTACTTAAATAAACCAGGTGAGGCAATACGTACTTCACCTCAAGTGACTGGCCTGGCTGTTTGTGTATTTTACCGCATATGGCCCTTGGTGAAAACTGTTGAAAAAAGTTTGGACACCCCTGATCTAGAACAACATTCTCACATAAAATAGCCCTAACTCAAAGATAATAAACAAAATATAGTTTAAGGAAGAAAATTTACTTGTCTCATCATGTCGAAATAATCACAATTAACATTGTGAACTACTCCCTTTCAGATTTTTCATATGCACATAAATGCATTTTTGTAAGATTGGGATCCTGACATATATAGAATATTGTACCCTAATTTTTCATTTAAAGTTAAATTTCTTCTCCCACATGGTATGTTACTTAAAAATTAGCAATCACTTTTGAAACGAAAATTACACCTCTATATAGTGGGAAAAATCAATGCACTGTAAAATGTGATGGAATGGGAAGGAACTCTTCCACTGTAGGACTCAGTTTTACTCCCCAGGGTTAAGGAACCATGGGCAACAGTTTCTTACAGGCACCAGTTTTTAGGAATTCCTTACTACCGTGTTTCCCTGAAAATAAGATCTACCCCCAAAATAAGCCCAGTTAAGATCGTCAGACAGACAGACGCATTCAGCGTGTTTCCCCCCAAATAAGACCTAGCTGGAAAATAAGCCCTAGCATGATTTTTCAGGATGACATCCTCTGGACATAAGTCCTAATGAGTCTTTTGGAGCAAAAATTATTACAAGACCTCGTATTATTTTGGGGGAAACACAGTAGTACATTATAATGATGTTCCAGAAGATGACATGACTGTATTTGAATAAATGTAGATTGTTGTACAAGAAAAAATAAGATATACCTTGAAAATGAGCCCTAATGTGTCTTTTGGTGTAAAAATTAATATAAGACTTGGTCTTATTTTTGGGGAAACATGATAAATTAGCATCACACTAATGCAATGAGCAACATATTCCACAGAATTTTAGTTAATGAAAAAGGGAAAGTTCCCCTGCTCTACTTTTTAAGATGATGTGAAGTCAAGTCCACTGTTACTGTGAACAGGATTGTTGATGTGATTAGTCAGGCGAACAACCAAGGATCCGTATAGGTAAGTGCAAACAGCCCTGAAAGTGCTATCATGATCCAAGGAGATAGAGCAGCAGTAACATTGGCCCCTAACAAAAAGACTGTGGCATCCGCCAAAAAGGCCAGGTATTGTCATGCTTGATATAGGACACAGCACCCCACAGTGCCCCCCACCCCCACCCCCCCCAGCAGGCTCTTACATCTGGAGTCACAAATTCAGGTTTGGCCAGGAGAGGAAATTGAGTGATGGAAGTGGGAAGATGTGACAAATGAATAGAAAATAAGACCTAACCAGAACATGGTGAACAGGAACTGGACCATCTCAGGGTGTGTATGTGTATGGGGGGGACTTGCCACTCAGACTAGCACTTTATGGAAATGCAGCCTAGTGTTAACTCTCTGGATTTTTAAAGGAGAAATAAGAATCCCAAATTTTCACGTGAATTTTCCCAATTTTTAAAGGTTGGTAATTTTTTAAAAAAAATTAACGATGCTGGACTAACTAAACTTGCCTACAGGCTGCCTTAAAGCCTGGCCTATTTTCCTCTCTTAAGAGCTCCCAGGCCAAGGACAACCATTTCCTTAACTTTGCCTGCAAGCTCTGGCATCTCTAAGCTCTGGAACAGACCTCCTCCATGCTAGCTCCTTCCCAACAGGAAGCCGTGCCACACAGCTAAGGGGCACACACGTGGACATAACATTATCGCACAAATCCAAGTATATCCAGGAGAAACAGTGAGCAGGGTCTTGGGCCATAGACGGAAGTGGCCTTTTGCCCTCCAAGTTCTGCTAGTGTTATAATGTAAGAGGAACTCAGGGCCGCAGGGCTAGGACGGTACGCATCCGGCCACCACAGCCCCTGCCCAGTACCTCCCTGATGGAATGATTGTCCCTTTGACTGGAGCACTCAGGCCAGAGAAGCTGTGACTTAAGAGGTCTGAATAGGGACTAATTGTCCTTTATTTAAAAATCTACTTAATATGGCCTCAAACCCTTTTCCCCCACTCTAAAATATTCTTTCTGAAATCCAGCCCAACTCCCTTTATTTGTATTCGCAGATTTGCCCTTGAGTGTGCCTGGGTGAGTTTATTGTATCACCTAAGAGACAAAAGAAAGCAAATTCAATTTTACATAAGTAGTGAAAGAAATATACCATCAAGAAATTTCTGGGCAGAACTTGTAGATGTTCACCACAAGGGGAATTTGAGAATGCGCTTTGTAAAAGTGACAAAAGTTTCCTAACAAGAGTCAACAAACCAGCTGTGAAGCTGATGTCCCATATAAATGATGGCACTTGGCACGGCATGGGTGCCAGAAAGGACACTGGAGCTCAATGGATTCCTTAGGTCCCATCGTTATGATGAAGCAAACTTCAGTTTACTTAAAATGGCTTACAATTCATGTCTTTGCTGTTTTCCTATCTAATGGGCTTCCTTATTATGTGCATATTGAAACATGGAATCGAATAAACCTATCAATCTATTCCTCCTAGTTATCTGCATTTCAAATTGGTAAGATCTTTTAAAAAATGTGTATTCTTTGACTTGGTGATACCCCTTGCAGGAAGTTATTTTAAGGAAATAATTCTAAACAATAGCAAAAAATAGAAAACAAGTTAAATAATCATTTAAAACAAGTTAAATAAATAAATTCAATAGTAATAGAATGGTTAAGTAAACCAGTTTAAGATCTCTGTGAAATGTTGTACAACTATTATAATGATTATAAAGATTATGCAGTAACACAGAAAATACTTATGCTACAGTGTTGTTAGAAAGACAAGATGCAAAATTCTAAATAAACATGGTTATATATTATACAAGCCAGCCAGCCGGTGAGCAAAAACTCCTCTGTATATAAAATATAGGATTAGGGAAAAATTCATTGAAAAGTTAACAAAGCTGTGTCTGGGTAATATTGCTTTTTCTCTTCTTTCCTTTTTTGTAAATCATTTTCTACATTTTTGTAAATCAGCATGTATTACTTTTATAATGAATAAGAAATGTAAATTTTTAAAACGGGGCTTAGCACTAATACTTCAGAAAATGACAGCTAACGCCAAATGAAACAGTCTCTTCAACAAAGTGGATTTCAGGTTGTTATGAACAGGATTTTCTAAAGCAAAAAGGTTCATCCAGCTCAATAATGATCCAAAAGCCCTGCTTCTGAAGAGGGAAAATAAATCCAACCTCTTTTCTCGAATAACTCTGCCAACACTGTGCACAGAATCAACTTAATCATTCCAAGGATGGTTTACAACCCAAAGCAAGAGATTTTCTTATTTTTATCATAATCTCAGCTAAACCTTATACAAGTGGCACAATCAGACAGAAAATTAACCTTATTAAAATCCAACTACAGTATTAAATCAGGGATTTCCATGGAAGCAGATTCAGAAGGTTGAATGAATGTAATGTGAAGTGGAATTTCCTTTCATTTTGTACCCCCTCCCCTCATAAATCTCTGCCCTTCAATTTCATCAAGTGATCCTTTGTTCTGACATTCTGGGCAGGAAGTAGGGAGAGAACTGATCAGCTTTCCCAACACCTCTCCTGATTTTTGAATATGCACGTGTTTGAATACATCAAACACATCTGCTTCAAGACAGTCCATGCTAAGTATTCTCAACATGTGTAATTCATATACCACATCAACTTCCTTCTTCTCTTCTCTCCTTTATGTAATAGCAACTCACACATATGCACACTAGCTTCCCCAGCCTGATTTTTTAAATGAAGGAAAACAAATTTGCAAAAGGAATGTGCAAAGCAGTATATGCTACTATGTCCAAATAAGCATCAAGAGTGAAATAAATCAAATTCAGCAAGTGAGAGGGGGGCTGGGAAATGGAGAGGACTGACAGGAAAGAAATTTAGGCCGGAAATTCCATTGTGTGGTTTTCAAAGGCCTTTTTGAGCTTTCTCTTCTTTCTCACCTTACAAATAGCCTTATTTATGCTCATTGAAGAAGACACACATATTTGTTTGGTTCTTTTGTTTTGTTTGTTCATTTTTTTGCTACCTTCTTCTAAACTTAATGGAGAAAAATTTTAAAGAAATTTTATTATTCTTGTATAGTTTTTGCTTATATTTCTTTGTAGTAGCAAAAAGACACAAAGTGAACACACAAAACCAACCGTTACTATTGATGCCACAATGACTTACTTCTTTATCTTGTTTTCTTGATGTCTGTGGCTCAGGTTGCTAAAAAAATGTATCAATCCATTGACAGTTATTTCCAAGTCCCTTCCATAGGGATGTGTTTGAATTATGTCTGTATGTACATGAATTAAGTTTGAAGTAGGCAAAGTTTATATTATCTCCTCCCCCGTCCCCTCGACAGTCATTACTATCTTTCCTTTCATTTGACCAATTAAATACTATATGCTTTTCCCAGGCCTCCTTCACAATTTGTTGCTCACATCTTGGTTGTATGCTTGTGTCTTCAAATTTGCTATGGCTTATCCTTGAAGGAACAGAATCACTGGCCTTGAACATCTACAACAAGGCTTCATATTTGGTTCAGGAAGAAATCTGGGAGGAATTATCTTCTGTCTTTGGACTTTAGTTTACTTTTTCGAATGTTCAAAAATTAAGGATAATCATATACAGCTTAATATACCAGAATTCCTAAAAAGTAAAGTTCAACGTCATTTATGGAAAACCGTATTCACTTCATACTCCCTATAGCAACACTCAACATAGGTAAGAATGAATGTCCTACCACTAAATGTTGCCTCACAAATCCACCAATTCTTTGCCTTTCCTAACTTGAATTCAATTCACAAAGAAATCTGATCTTGACCTTCTGGTTTCCTATTTCCTTTAAAAGTCAGGAAAAAAATTATGAAATACTTTATAAAATGTCTTATAAAAGACTGTTCATTCCTCAAAAGCTGGCTCTTGACTCTTGGCTTCTCTCTTCATCCATTTCCACTGGGATTTGAAACATGACTCTAGTTACTAAGTCATGGTGGAAGTTTCTCTTCATTTCCCATGGAGTCTCCTGACCAGAGCGTATATTTAAAATAGCAATAGCATGCAAATTTGAATAAACAATTACATGGTATTCCAAGTGCCCACTCAGACTTGGGATTATCAGGAGGTGTGGAGATGGCCTCTAAAAGGTTAGTAGACTGACACACTGGTGTTAAAATTAATTCAAGGTAAGTGTTCCTCAATGAACTATTTCTCAACTAAAAATTGAAAGTAAGGTTCTATAGTTACTATGCACTGTGTTAAGATCATTATTCATTACTTATTCTAATGTGAAAGATTCCCTGGTTTGTATGAACCCTTCATTTTTTCCTCTCAGGTCTGTGTTCCCAGGAGGAATTTTGCTATGTGTGACCCCAGCAGCCGCCCCAAATCTTTATGGGTCTCAGCTCTTTAGGGATTCCACTGACAACCACCTCAAAAATTTTGACACTTTGTTTTTCTGTGACATTGGACAGACCATCTCTGTGATTGTCCTAATGAAAATGGAATTCTGCTAGAAGAACTCTCTCTCTCTCTCTTGCTTCCAAACCCAAATGCTTTTACTTTCATTTTCAGCCTGCCTCTTGGGGTGTAAAGAGCTACATTGTTTTAGGCGAGTTTCAGGGAATGGGTCATTTCCCTGCCTTACTTCTGCAGTATGAACACACTCATGATAACAATTAATGAGAGGAAGGGTTTCTATGATAGCGTCTGGCATCCGGTTTTCAGCTCTTAAATTCTCCCTATATGCATACAGATCCTATTACCTCCGGGAGAGCTCTTATTAATCTCAGTGTCAGAGCTGTTTCAACAAATCTACTGTAATAATGAAAAGTCATCTTATCACACTTGGCGCTCAGTAAATTTACCATTCTTTGATAAGGTTGCAAACAACTGGGAAGTAATTGATCTGTAATTAGTGTGGCAACTGCTGAAGAGAGTCTGTGCTGGGGTTTCATCATTTATCTGCCCAGCACAGTGCATCCTGCTCCGGAACACTGAATTATTTAGCATTCCTTTCAAATACAAATAGTCTCAATGGGTTCTCCATTATTCTAAGAACTTTCTGAAGAGGAGGCTAACATTTAAATTTGTGATTATCTGTCACCAATGCAGTGCTTAAAGGAATTGGGAGGAGAAGGGGATCATTTTTCACACATGGCTTGCCTGCTGAAGCCAGCCTGTGCTATGAATGGAGGAAGGCAGGGGCTCTTTGATCTGAACCAAACTTGCCCAATTTATCTTTCAAATGCACTAAAGCTTTTGATAAATGTCAATTTGACAATTAAATTCTTCAAGGGCCACAATATATCACCATCACAGTGTCTATTTTTGAGGGCCGGTCAGCCATAACATCTTTCAGCAGGCTGCAGCAAGCAGAAGTCAAAGGGGAGGTGATAGCTCTCAGGCCTTCTACACAGGGTATTCGCATCTGTTGCTCAGTAAAAGAGCTGTGATCTTTTCCTTCAAGATAGGGCACAACTCTTATGGCAGAGTTTAAGGTCTGCCTTGCAACCCAAAGGGATTGTGTTCAAGATGTGTTCCCTATCATTTCTCTGATAGTTCAGGGTTGAAATGACCAAACTCTACCTTGCCATGTGCTCTTTTTGACAGTCCATTGCTATATTAATACATATATTTTTTCTCCTCTCAAAGGTATTTTCCTTTGTGTTTTGTAGGAGACAAGTTAAGGCAAATCTGTCAGTCTCCGAGGTCTCAGAGTTGGTAGGAGGAGATGTAGGACAATTGAGCTGTGACTTTGGTTTTGTGTAAGACCCAGTTTATCTTTTGATTGCAAAGGACTGATAAGTCAAAAAGTGTGGACTGCAGTCGCAGGTTCAAGGGAATGGAAAAAATTAATAGGAGGCCTGACGGTTTGGGGCGACATTTCACCTTTGAGGCCATTCCAATCTCTTAGTGTACAGGAACTTCAAAGTTATTTCATACCCCCGCTTAGATCTTTCTTTGCATCTTTGAGAACTGAAATAGCCATCAGATCATGAAGAAGGACGGGTCCCTGCCTTCTCAGGGTTTACATTCAAAAGCACTTCTCTTTGCTCTTTTTGAGCCATAAAAATTCAACCCTCACTGAAAGAATAACAATTGTAATGTGACATTTTGAAATGTTTCACATGAAAGATTATTTCAAATTCCTTGGTTACGAAGAACTTTCTGAAGAGCTGACAAAGGAAGATGCTTTGGATATAGCAACAATGCCTCTGTGATAGCCTTTCAGACTCGTCCATCATCACAGATAGTGTCGCTATGGCCCACCGTGGCCCCACCACCCAGACATTTGACATGGATGTGATGCTATCTTTGGACAAAAGCGACATTTCAGTATGATTGTGAAGAAGACTAAAGCTCTCAGATTAGATGGCTGACCTGCTGAAAACACAGACATAAGATGCTGCTCTGATGTCTGCATGGTATCTTTTCTTAAGGATTGAGAAGAATCACTATAATACTGTCTCTAAGGAAAAGTGAAAAAGAACCAACTGACTGTTTTGAGGGCATCTTACTGTTTCCAACACTTATTTTTTGGATGGGCTATCATTCAGTATTGTCAGTCAAATCCTCCTAGGATTGTAATGTGACATCAGCCTTCAGTACAGCTGGAGTCACGAGTGCTGAAAGTTAGCTACAAAAGAAATGGAGGTCATTTCCCTGACCTTCAAAATGTTTGCAGTCTCTAACTTTTAGTAAAGGACTCAGGATAAGTATTATTTTGTAGTCAGGGCTACCAGAGGATGTTTGTCAGGTGCCTAAGGTTATTTCATGTTGGCAAAACTGGCTGTAATGACATGAAAAAATATCATTTCAGTCAATATGATTTCAAAATATAGTACTAACAACTCTAGATGAAATTTCCCAAGTGATCATTTAGCTTTTCTATGGCAGCCATATAACACTTAGGTCTTTGTTCTTTCATGCCTATTAATGTAAGGTACACATCTGCCCTGTAAGTAAATGCCTCTTTTGTGTTTCTCTCATATTTTCTCATATCTTATTGGATAATATGAGATCAGTGGATCTTATTGGATCCGTGGTTAGGTAAACCTCTACTTACTGATAAACAATCATCTATTTTAAGTGCTGTTAAGACATTCCATATATCATAATATATATTTTTAAGAGATTGGTCAAGTCATTTGGAATGACATTGCTGATGTAATAAACCTCTAAAATATCCTTTTCTAGATATTTGCCAATGATACATCTGATAAGGGTTTAACATCCAAAATGTTTAAGGAACTCATACAACTTAACAACAAAAAGACAAACAATCCAATTAAAAAATGGGCAGAGAACCTATATGGATAGTTCTCCAAAGAGGACATATAGATGGCCAACAGGCATGAAAAGAAAAGATGCTCAACATCACTAATCATCAGGGAAATGTATATTAAAACCACAGTGACATATTACCTCACACCTGTCAGAATGTCTATCATCAATAAATCAACAAACAACAAACGTTGGTGAGGATATGAAGAAAAGGGAACCCTTGTGCACTGTTGGTGGTGGGATTACAAATTGGTGCAGCCACTATGGAAAACAGTGTGGAGGTTCCTTAAAAAATTAAAAATAGAACTACCATATGACCCTACAATTTCACTTCTGAGTATTTATCCAAAGAAATCCAAAGCACTAATTTGAAAAGATATATGCACCTCTCTGTTCATTTACAATAGCCAAGATATGGAAGCAACCTAATTGTCCATGGATAGACAAATATATAAAGAAGTGGTACACGTATACAATGGAATATATAGAAAAGAATGAAATCTTACCCTTTGCAACAGCATGGATGGGCCTAGAGGGTATTATGCTAGAGAAATAAATCAGAGAAAGATAAATACTATATCATTTCTCTTATTTGTAAAATCTAAAAATCAAAATAAACAAGACAGAAACAAACTCATAGATACACAGAACAAATTGGTGGTCACCAAATGGGAGCAGGGTTGAGGAGGTGAAAAAAGTGAAAAGGATGGAGAAGTACAAATTGCCAGTTATTAATATAGTCATGAGGATACAAAATACAGCATAGGCAATATAGTTAATAATATCACAGTAACCACGGATGGTGTCAGACGGGTACTAGACTTACTGGGGTGATCACTTCATAAGGTATGTGTATGTCAAATCGCTATGTTGTACACCTGTAACTAATATAATATTGTATATCAACTGTAATTGAAAATAAATTAAAAAAATACCCTTCTCTGTGTAAATTGCCTTCTGAAATGTTGCTAAATGAATCATGAACATTAAACATGGGAATCAGATTGAAAAATTAATCCATAACAGAGAATTGCACCATTTACCCCAAAGTAGCACTTAGTAAGCATCTCCTGTTATGTGACACTCGCCTGCACATCACTGGATGAGCTGCTTCAAGAACTGCCCAGAGCTTTGTTTGTCCCTTTTCAGGTCAGGGATAGGCCAGGTCCATCCTGCCACTAGTTGGTAGAGTCTAAGGCAGGAGCAGAGTCTGACGTAGGACAATATATCATATGTCTAAATATTTAAAAGTTACATAGTATGTCTAAAAATTACAAAAGTTACACTTTAAAATTAGAACTCTTAATAAAGTATGTTCATTCGTCTACCTTGGTAAATATATCATGATTACAAAATTGAATAATATCCAAAGAGACATAGTTTCTGGATGACTGAAAGTAAGCAAAATATAAAAATGAGAGAATTCAGTTACTCTTGCACATGTCTGGATGTTTTGTTGATGTGCTGCTGATGTTTGGATGAATAAAATAAAATATATATAATTCATAAATTATAATACAGTCACCCCCTAAATTTTTTTTGCCTTCATTTCAGCAAAGATATATTGTTTTATTATTTAATTTTTTTTTAAATTTAGGCAAAATCAACATAACATAAAATTAACTGTTTTAAAGTGATCAACAGCACTTAGTACATTCACAATATTGTGGAACCACCACTCCTATCTAGTTCCAAAACATTTTTATGCCCCCAAAAGGAAACCCATACCTATTAGGTCCTTACCCCCCATGTATCACTCCCCAGACTCTGGCAATCGTGAACAAAATGATATTGTAATAATTAAGATTTTTTAACATAATTTTCATTCCATTGCCAAAAGTAATCTAAAGTGTTAAATGTAAAGGGTAATAGTAATCAAAGTATATTAAATTTGAATATATTTTCATCAAAACTTCAAGTCCCACATAAAAATTTAATATGTTTTTGATATTTTCAAGTTATTTTTCTTCCACAATGTTACAATTATATATTAAAATTAAAGGACAAAATATAAATTATAATTACTGAATATAAAAAAATTTAAGTAGACTTTTAAAAGTTAACTTTTAATTTAGTTTTATTATTTTTACAAAAATAAAAATATACACAATTTTACCATTCAAATTTCATGTGTGATGTTACCTACAAATTTAGCCGTAACATTAGCTATTTAATATTGCAAAATGTTCCTCAGCTACCTTATGAATCTAAATTGTAAGTGCCTCCAGAACAGTAAATAGGGACAGTGACTAGAAGAAAAAGAACAGACACTTCGACCCCATGGTGTGACTCTAAACCAGCATGGGGAGGGAGGCAAAATGCCTTGGTTAGTAGTGTTTACCAATTCTATGGTGTAAATACTTCCACAGCGGCTAATTTCAGGTTACCAGCAATTTAAAAACTGGCTTGCAAAATTCCTCCTTTTTAACAATTCACTCGGGAGTGGGTATGAGCTAGCCCCAACACATCACAGCTTTGCACCTTGGGAAGTGATTTTTCATTATGCAGGAATCTGTAACATTCATGCTACCTGACAAATTACTTAATATGTCTTTTCTTACAAGTAAGCACCCTCAGCTCAACACTCCTCGCACTCAGAAGCAGTCTCCATCTTTGATGTAAAGAGCCACACAATCCCCAAACTTTCAGATCATTTGGACACAGTTCCCTTTTGTTTCAATGACATAAGGGCAATAGATGTGGTAAAGTATTTCTCAAGAGCCTGAACAGTGTTAATGAAAAGATGGATGTTTGGGAATTTTAGCCACTGTGTGCCAAAGCTGAGCATCAGATACTGAGACAAGGAGGCACCTTGTGTTTTTAAATCATTTTTATGGGTTTGAAAAATCCAGAGTCCTTTAAAGTACAGAGCCCCAGGGTCCCTTAAAGGTGAAACTGCTTAGTGTCAATTGGATCAACTATACTAATTGGGTTTGTTAGGTCTATCTCTTTCCTTAGGTTTTGATCCACTTGAACTGTCAGATTCAGAGAAGTTAAAATCTCCTAACTTAAGGGCTTTTATCTATTTCTCCTTATATATCCTTGTGGTTTTGATATGTATTTCTTTCATGAATAATGGTGTTGAGCACCTTTTCATGTACTCATTGGCCATTTGTATTATCTTCTTTGGAGAAATGTCTATTCAAGTCCTTGTCCATTTAAAAAATTGGGTAGTCTT
Source organism: Rhinolophus sinicus (assembly GCF_057876585.1). Classification (NCBI taxonomy): domain Eukaryota; kingdom Metazoa; phylum Chordata; class Mammalia; order Chiroptera; family Rhinolophidae; genus Rhinolophus; species Rhinolophus sinicus. The sequence continues at coordinate 72,566,281 of NC_142503.1, forward strand.
TTATTACTGAGTTATAATAATTCTTTGTATCTTCTATACAAGTCCCTCATCACATATATGATTTGCAAATGTTTTTTCCATTATGGGTTCTCTTTTCACTTTATTGATGGTTGCCTCTGAGGCACGAAAGTTTCAATTTTGAATGAAGTCCAAGTTTTCTAATTTATCTTTCTTTTTCCTTTTATTTCTTATGCTTTTATGTCATGTCTAAGAAACCACTGCTTAAACAATGGCTACGAAAATTTACTTCAGTGTTCTTTTTGTTTGTTTGTTTTGTTTTCTGTATTTTATAGTTTTAGCTCTTGCATTTAGATCTATGACCCCTTTTAAGTTAATTTTTATATATGGTGTCAGATAGCAGTCAATTTCATTCTTTTGCATGAGGATATCCAGTTATCTCAGGATTGTTTATTCAAAAGACTATTCTTTCTTTCATCAAACATTCATGTCACCTTTGTCAAAAATCATTTGGCCATAAATATAAGAGTTTATTTTGGAATCTCAATTGTATTCCATTAGTCTATGTGTCTATCCTTAGGGCAGTATCACACGATCTGGATTACTGTGAATTACAGTAAATTTTGTAACTGAGATGTGTGACTCCACTCACTTTAGTCTTCTTTTTTCAAAATTGTATTGGCTATTTTGGGTCCCTAGAAAGGCTATACAAAGTTTAGGATTTGCTTGTCAATTTCTACCACAAGGTATTGGGGATTTTGATGGGAATTGCATTGAATATGTACATGAATTTTGGGATTATTACCATTTTAACTCCTAAGTCTCCTGATCCATAAACATGGGATATCTTCCCATTTAATTAGGTCTTCTTTAATTTCTTTTAATAACGGTTTGTATTCCTCATTGTTCAAATGAACTTGTACTTCTTTTGTTTAATTTATCACTAAATACTTTTTTCTTTTTGATGTTACTATAAATGGAGTAATTTTCTTAATTTCATTTTGATTGTTCATTGCTAGTACATAAAAAGTTTATTTTTATATCCTGCAATCTTGCTGAACTCATTAAATAGTTCTAATAGTTTTTTTTTTGTGTGTGTGTGTGTGTGTGTGTGTGTTTGTATTCTTTAGCATTTTCAATATACAAGATCATGTCATCTGCAAATAGAGATAATTTTTTAGAACTTTTCTAATCTCGATGTCTTTTATTTCTTTTTCTTGCCTAACTGTCCTGGCTATAATCTTCTGTACAATGTTTAATAGAAGTGGCAGAAGCAGACTTCCTCATCTTCTTCCTGTGTTTAGGGAAAAAAAGTATTTTGCCTTTCACCATTAAGATGTTAGATGTGTAGTTGTCTTTTTTTTTTAAAAATATGACCTTTATCAGGTTGAGAAAGTTCCTTTCCATTCCTAGTTATTTAAGCATTTTTGTCACAAAATGGTGGTGAATTTTGTCAAATGCTTTTTCTGCATCTATTGAGATGATATGTGGCTTTTGTCCTTTATTAGTATTACACTGGTTGATTTTCAGATATTAAACCAACACTGCACCTTTCGGATAAATCCCACTTGGTCACTAATAAAATGTGAATGGGCTCAGAATTTCAGTTGTACAAAAGGTTAGACAATGAGATAGTAAGGATAATAGAAGGAATGTCTATTAAGGTGGATTTAACTATTAATGAGTATCCTGACTTAGTTGAGATCATGTCAGAGAATTCACTTTACTGCTATAACGTTGTAATAGGATGGCACTGCTGGGAAAAACAGTTTGCACATTTTGCTGACGTATCAATGAAACTGGTACCTACATGCATGTATATAACTATGAATTCATATTTTTTGTAAAACATGCACATGGTTTTCCTGTCTAATAATGACAATATCTATGTTAATTAAGAGTAATTCTCTAATTTTATTTATTATTCTTTTTGAACTTTTTATGGTAAAGGTATTTTTTAAAATGGAGATATTATTAACTTTTTGGTCCCATTTGCAAGGCTTATGACACTTAATTCAGACTTTATTACTCCCCTCACCTTTGTCTTTCTAATGTCACAGTCTGAAAAACTGTCTAAATAGGAGACAGCCTGGAGCTTGCCCTCTTGTAATGGCACTGAAGGTGTTTTGTATGGTTTCCCTGTGTTTAGAAATGCAAACTTAATTTTTGTCCTGGCTCTAAGACAGTACTTTCCTTTCACGGCTGTTGAAATCACTATACCCAACAAAAGAATATTCAACTGTTTCTTGCTAATGTAAGTTCATGGGAAAAAATGAAGCAGAACTCCTTGAAAAATAGAAATTGTTCTTTCCCTTTGTTTCCACAAAATGACAAGAGTATCAATGAACTGACAAATGTGTAGAGTGCCAACTTCATCTGAGAATTTCACTGTTTCAGAAATGCAGGTGCAGATTAATATGACTTTAGATTTATATTTCGAGATGAAATTTTAACACTGCAATACCCTTGATATATAATAAAATATAAATAATATTCAGCTGTTATGTTCCATGCTGAAATTTTCCTACTGCTTCTCATCATTTGTCATTTCTTTCTGACTATAGACATCTATAACTCTTAAACTGGTGCGTTCTCTTTCATTTACTTTGAGACTGCAATTGTAGCAGGATTAATAAATTCATTTCTTCCCTCAGTTCAGTGGCCATCTGTAATCTAGATCTGACGTATTTTTAATCCCCTCATTTCAATAAAAAGATTCTTTGGAAATAATAAAAACAAAATAAGTGTACTATATTCACATTCATTGATTATATTCTGGAAGGTATACCTATTAAAGCCACCACTCATCTGTACTTTTGATAGAACTGCATTCTGCTAACAGTACTTTCCTTCTACTTTCATTCTATGAGGAAAAAACCCTATAGCAGCTTTTCCCCAAAGTGTTTCTTGAAATATTGGAGTTGAGCAGGATATGACAGGTCTTTAGCCAAAATAACGGGAAATAGTATTTAATGAGCAAGTGTATTTGGGAAATTCTGGGTTAATACCAGGTAAGGTGTTTGCAGCTTTTTACTACAGAATTCTCAGGGATTATATATGCTAATACATATTGTGACTTTCTGAAAAGATCATGAACTCTAAAACTTCCAAAATATTATAGAACATAAAATCATTCAAAACATATTTTTAAAAAATGAAAACAGGTCTTATCAGGTTAATGTTCAAGTTCCTTTTCTGTTGAGATATTGAAATCAATCCTAAATATATCAATTAAGGAATAACTAAATTACAGAATACACAATAGAATATTGTACAGCAATCAGAAGTAATTCTTTAAAGATGTTTTTTAACGGTATGGGGACATGCTAATGATATAATAATATTGAGTAAAAATACATAACTATAAAAAGTTGGCAATATTACTGAAAGTTATTGAAAATTACCCCAAAATTAGTAGAAAATTACTGAAAGGAAATACACACAGATTAAAAAAATAGCCATGGCTTCATGGCTGATTTTTTTCTTCCTTGTATTTCTCTATAAATTTCATTTATTAAAATATTACATGTATTAATTTTGTAATATGAAAGGAGTTAAAATTTTCTCTTCATTTGCTCTACCATTGTCAGCCCATCATTTCTCATCTGAACTTTTTTGATTCTACTTTCCTTTTACTTCCAATCAATCCTCTATATCAGGGGACAGCAAACTATAACCCACAGGCCCAGTGTGGATGCTGCCTGTTTTTATAAATAAAGTTTAAATAGAACACAGTTGTGACCACATGCTTACATGTCTATGATTGCTTTTGCTGAGTAGTTGAGTAGTTGTGACAGAGACTACATAGCCCACAAAGCCTAAAGTATTAGTGTGTCACAGGGCTGGGACTAGGGAGGCAAAAGCGGACTCCAGGGTACATTCACTGAGAGATGCACAAACATGTGCTCAAATGTATGCAGCACTGAACTGTCCATAGATGCTTGTGTCATTTTGGGCCTGTGAAGAATAAATGCAAAGAAGGAAGGCGATACACAAGAGATTTATTAGGGAAATGCCTGTGAGGAGTAAAGGGAAGAAGGAGAAGGAGTAGGTGTGGGGGGTGGGGGGTGGGGGAAGGAGGGAGGGTTGGGGTGGTCAGTAGACCAATATGCAGGTCTGAGTCCTGTGAAAGGGGAGAGGAACTGAACCCCCACTAGGAGCAATCTCAGAGCATAGCGCTTTTCTGTTAAAGTCAGCCTGGCCAATGGCGGGGCGGGGCAGGGGGGGTCGGGCAAGAGCAAAATTGACAGTGGAGGGGCCCCACAGTAAGCAAAAATGGCCTGGATTTAATACCCCTGCCTCCGCATGAACACCACTGGTGCCACAGCTAAAGGCTGTCAGCTGAATACATGCTTCACACAAAGTTCTTTTGAAGCAATATTTGAGCAGTTAACTTCCATGGCCACCAAAGTGCTTTTTAATATTTACCTATGTGATTTGAGGTGTGTGGAGAACACTGTGGTTCTTTTCCCCAAAATTTCACACACCCCCACTTTGGGCTTGGGAGAGTCTGACTCCATTTTGGACTGAGGCAATCAGAGGTAGGTCATCCCCAGGGCCATAATGATTGGGGCACAGATGGTTCAATCAGAATGAAGGTTAGGACTTTCATTCAGTGGATATAGTTAGTAGTAGGTTCTATCTACTACAAACAAGAAAACATGTAACCCTGGTTGATGCTGGTTGTCTGTGAACAAGAAAGCATGTAACCCTGGTTACATGCGAACAAGAAAGCATGTAACCCTGGTTGAGGCTGGTAGTCTGTACTAGTCAAGAATGTATTCAGCTAAAAGTAACCAACACACCTGTTTGTTTTTGTTAACGAACAAGAAGATCAGAGATGAGAATTTGCTGATATTAATTCAGTGGTTTTGAGGCAAGTCTCCATGATTCTCTTGGCCTCATTACTGCAGCAGCTCCATCCTCACACATGTATATTCAGCGGCAGGGGGCAGAGGGGCACAGGGCATTATTTCTCCTCATATGCGCTCCTCCCCTCAGGGATGACAAAGTATCATTCTCAGACACCCCCAAACCAGGATTGGGTTACACACCTACTTCCAAGTCAGACCGAGGACCCACCTTCCCTGAGATCAGGGAATCTGTTACACACAAAAGTAGGGTTCCACCTAGTGTGGAGGTACCAAGAGGTGGGAAATGGCTTATGGAAGGGCAACAGACAGAACCAGCTATGTAGTTACCTTACGAGGCCAGCCCGAAGATGAAGCTGACAGAGAGAAGTAGAGCTGAAAAAACACAGAAATAGAGCCAGAGCCCCTATCAAACAATCAAAACCAAGGAATTTTCTGTTATGTGAACCAATTGTAATCCTTTGGTGGTCAAGTCAGTTTCAATTGTTTTTTTCTTGCCTACAACTGAAGAATCCTAGTTGACTGAAGGGGAAGAGATGTTTCTTTGTTTTTAGACTTGCCAAGCAAAGTTGAAAATAACTAAGAGGGTTGGGTTGTATTAGTTACTACGTTTTTGGTTGTAAGTTAGAAACAAAAAAAATCCCTAAGTCAAAGCAACTAAACAATAACAAAATATATTATCTCTTATAACAAGAAACCTAAAAGGAGGGCAGACTCTAAGATTCAGCAGCTCAAGAACATAATCAAGAACTGAGACTCTTTCTGTCTCTCCACTCTGCCATCGGCGTCAACTTCAGCCTAAGGCAAAGATGGCTTCCATTAGCAATGGAGGCTACATCCAACAGGAGGCAGAAAGAGCACAGAACGCATGCCTTTCTCTTCACTTTAATAGGGTCTATCTGGATCAACAACACATGAGCAGCAGGGATGAGATTTGGGAATAGCTGATACGCACATACGTGTGCATGCACACACACACACATATCCATGTAGCTAGTGACTTGTTTCTTCAGTTTAGAATAATTCTAATCTCAAGTACTGCTTTCATCATCATAATTACATGCATTAGTAACTGCTAAGTGTTTACCACTTGGCTGTCACTCTTCTAAATATATTTACTTACAGTGTATCGCTAATCCCTCACAACAGCAATAGGCTTTGAGACTTTTTTATCATCCCTGCTTTACAAAGGAAGCAACTGAGGCACAGAAATGTTAAGTAATTTGGACAAAACTGCTTGCAGGAAACCTGAGTACAAGTTTTAGTATCAAACAGTCCTTGATCTGGATGCTTGGCCCTGTTATTTCTCAGCGGTGCACCCTTAGGCAGGTAAGTCACTGCGGCTGTCTGAGCTTCACGTTCCTCAGCCGGGCACTAGCGCCGTACGATAGGTCTACACCATGGATATGCATGGAGTTCTCAAGACGGCCCTCAGGTTCAATGATTCACTAAGAGGACTCACAGAACTCAAAAAAGCTGCTTTTCTTTGGACTACAGGTTATTACAGTGAACAGATACACATTAAAACAGATACACAGTACATGGAGTATGGGGGAGAGTCCGGAGGATACCAGGCACCGGCTTCCAGTTCTCTACTCTTAGTGGAGTCAGCTGGCAACGCTCAATTCTTCCAGCAATGATGCATGATGACATATACAGAGTATTGCCAACCAGGGAAGCTCATCTGAGCCTCAGTGTCCTGTGTTTCTGTGGGGGTTGGTCATGGAGGCATGGAGTACCCACATGGCTGACGGTGGTTGCTTGGTCTCCTGCCCCTACCAAGATCAAACAGATCCAGCCCACCCCAAGGCCCCCACCACAATCACAATTAGGATAAACTGTCTGGGGTGGCCCGAGGCCCCAAGCATACAAAGCACTCTTACCAAGCAGAATATGTCAAGGATTTATACGTTATCTCCCAGGAGCCAGTGAAAGGCTAGTCCTTCCTCAGGAATATGACGAGTTTGAATAACCCAGGCCTGCTAGTTAAACCTTTACTGTACAATCAGATTACATCAAATTTGTAACATTTCTTGGATCAATCTCTTGGGCCTGTTTCATGATAGTCACTCTCTACTCTCTCCTTTACCCCCATCCTCACAGACAGAAATCAGCATTTAACCATTAAAGACTTGAGAAGATCCATCCAGTTTCAACTCATTGATTACCCTAATCTAGAAGATGAATACTCACTATCCACTTCTCCCACAATTCACAAATATTAATTGAAGGGAACCAAAATTTTGCTATCCTGAAGCAGCTTTTTGGGATATTGATTTTAAGCTGTTTATTAAGAACCAAACCTCAGAAAGAACCTTCCACCCTTCCCTCCCACCCCCCACCCCCCAGCACCCCCCAAACACACACCTTGCTTTCCTGGCTAAGAGATTCAGACAGAAAATCCTGCTTCAGGAAGGAAATCTTAGGACGCTGCCTTAGCTTTAGCCTAATTTGAATTAAGTGTGGTAAATAAGAAGACTTCAGGTAGGGGCCTGTTAGCTAGATCCCCGCTGTGCCCCATTGTTTCTGAGGTGCAGAAAGAATGTTCCTGCCATGTGTTCTGCTCTTCCTCAGCTACCTGTAAATTGCGCACTCTCACTTCTGAAATCTAATACCCCGTGACCCTTCTTTCTCCTTTGTCCAAAATGTCATATCTCCCCAATGTTGACTCACTGTCTATAATTTTCATGCCTATGTAAATTTCCATGTGCATGTATTTATTTTCTTACATTAATCTGTCTCTGTTAATTTGACTATTAGTCTAACTAGAAGAACTTAGAAATTGGGAGGAAAAGTATTAACTTTTAGCCCCCACATCACAAACTGCTAGACTTCAAAATCTCAGAACCAAACACTTTTAAAAGGGAAGATTCCTCCAAAGTCATAGAATTTACCACAGCAACAAGTGTCAATGGTGTAAGGTTACATGCTATGATAAATATATTAGAAAGTTCCCTTCAAAAATCAGATTATCTCTTTTCATTTCATTCAGGAGCATGTAGACAGGACAAGATGTTTATTTTTCTTCTTGGACTCTGATGCCCATATTCTCAAAAAATTTTAAACTGCACACCCCACCTCTAAAATCATTTTGACCTAGCCCCTCCAATTTACTTGTATGCGCTATTATTTATAAATTATGCACAGCTATATTACTCTACTAATGTAACACAGGTATGATAAATCACACACACTCAAAAGAAATATTAAAAGGATGAAACTGGAAAGTAAATGTAAATAGAAATTCGAATGCTGTCTTCCCCTAACTGAGTGGATCATCTTGGGAACTCCTTGGGGTACACACCTCCAATGTGGATATCATTATTCTCCACACTGGTACCAGACTCCAATTCCTTCATGTCACATCATCCTGGTTATTCTGGACCTCTCTGAGATCCTCACTATTACCACATCATTGTAACAGTATTGAATTATGGAGAATATGTGGTAAGGTAGTAGGAGAAAGAGCTGATGAAATAACTCAGAGCAATGGAATGCTAAGCTGTGTGGCACGGGGGGATTCAAGGCAGTCTCCAAATGTTGGATTTATTGCCCTAGGAGTAAGGAAGAGTCCACAAAAGCAGGAGGGGTATGGCTAGCCTTTAAGATGGATGGGATTGGACTGGGAGATGGAAGCATGAAGTGAGCTAAGGCCTGGAGGGGAGATTAAATGTGACCGAAACTGGGGAAAATGTGAAGCCAGCCCAACTGAAAGATTACCCAGGCCAGCCCTGAAGGTCTCTACCTCCTCTCCCGTTAGGCCACTAAGGGGATTAAGTCTGGCTCCTTTCCTAACTCTGAGAAGCTCCAGGGGCTGAAGACAGTCCTCTCAGGTGCCATCTATCAAGCTAGCTAAGGACTGTCCATAGTTCTCATAGGACATCTCCCTGCAAACTCCTTTCCCCGAGCTTTATAGCCTCTGGCTGCTGTTCTGGCCATTCCCCCAGGTAATCAATCCTAGACTTTCTCTAGATGGGACTAGATTGGGTAGGTGATGTGAGGGGAGTTTTAGGCAGGATTAGGACCTCCCTGCTCTGGTAAGCAATTCATGTTTTCAAGTGAAAAATTCTGCCAATAAGCTGTGTATTATCTTGAGCTATGCACAATTTTCATTTAAAAAGTGTGTAGTGGGCTGAGGTTGAAACAACATTCCACTGATACATCAGGTCTCTCAGGGAACTTCACTAGGGATCATGCCTTGAGAATGTTCCTTGTCCTGAGAGTAGATCTGAAGGAAGATCCCCACAAAGAAAGCAAGGATGGTGGGTGGCATAGCAGGAAGTATATGTTGTTAATAGAGTTAAAAATTAATTGGCACGTGTGTGGTAACAGGAAAAATGAAGGGAACAGATGTTGAGGAGCGGCCAATTGCCAGCATACAAGGATGGATTGCCTGTCTTTCTGCCAGAGCTCAATTCGAGCTCCTGGGAGAAATGGTTTTGCTACCTTACGGTTTTAACGGAACATTAGTCAGGGCTGTGTGGACTGAGTTTCTGCCAAGGAGATGTCATTCTAGAGCAGATTTCAAAAAGGCAGTAGAAGGGCAGGGCTCTGCAACTTGTGCACTGTCTCAGACCGACCACTTCCAGGCTTGTATGCTCCTGTAGCACCTTCGTGAAAGCAAAACTCACGGAGCCTGTTGTTTTATTGGCACTCTTGCGTGTGGTCCCTGACATGTTCAAGAGCCACCAAATCTCCAGGTTCAATCCAGCCACACTCAGACTTCAGGTTGCATGCAACACCCTTACATTACAATCTATTAGGGCACTGGGGTGTCTGCAGAGATAGGCTTCCATGCATAATGAATTCATTCATTCATTCATTCATTCATTCATTCACTCACAACAAAGATACAGTGAGTGCTCCCACTCTACTTTGTGCAAGTACTTGGCTTTATACTGAAGATCTATCCATGAACAAAAACACACAAAAATTCTGCCCTTCATGGAGCTTACATTCCAGTGGCAGGAAGATAATCAATAAATAACACACATAACAAATAAATTATTGATTATGTTGGAAGGCATGTGTGCTACTCGTATGAATGAAAAGAAAAAGTAAAGAACGGTAAAGGGTGATAGGGAGTGCCAGGGCTGGACATGAATGACAATTTTAAATTGAGTGGTCAGGGCCGGCTTCTTCAATGAAGAGAGTACATGGATATTAGGGGAAAAGAGTGTTCAAGGTAGTGGAAATGGTCAGTGCCCGAGTCCAAATTTGGGGGGTCCATGAGAAGACAGAGCAAGGCAGAGAGGAGTAGGGGCTGAGAAGAACAGATGGGAATGCTGAGGCCCTTGCGAGCTTTCGCTTTGGGTCTGAGTGAAGCGGGAGCCATTGCAGCTTTGTAAGCAGAGGCGGGACATGATCGGATGACATGTTTTGAAAAGATTTCTCTGCCTGCAGTGTTGAGAGAAGGGACAATTATAGACACAGGGAGATGACTTAGGAGGTTACTACAGTGGTCCAAGCAAGAAATGATGGTGGGTTGGACCAGGGTATTAATAGTGAAGATAGGAGGAAGCGCTTGGGTTTTCGATATACTCTTTTGGGACTATCCTCCTTACGTTTGAGTGTCCTCAGGTATAAGCTCCTGTATGGCCTTCATGCGTTACCGACTCATTCTATCTTGAATTTCCCAAATATACTTTTAAACATTTAAAATGTATAGTTGACATTTAGAATTTTATCAGTCCCAGGTGTGTAACACAGTAATTCAACATTTATACCTTAGGAAGTAACCACCACAATAAGTCTAGTACTCATCTGCCACTATACATAGTTATTACAATATTATTAACTATATTCCCTATGTTCTGCATCACATCCATGTGACTTAGTTTAAGAAATTTGTACTGCTTAATCCCTTTCTCCTTTTCTAACCGCTCCTCCCCCCTCCCCCCCCCCCCGCCCACTGGCAATCATCAGCCAAACACACTTCTTCATATAACACTATGATCAATGTTGGGAAATGTTGCTTTACTGTCTAAGGCTCAGGGCAAAGAGTGGTAACTGACCATCCACAGGCTACATCTGGTATAAAGTTGTTTGTTTTTGCTTTTTAATTGAGCTAGCCATCTAAGAATGAGAGATTCATATAAAAATTGAATTTCTGGCTTCATTCAAAAAATTGGAATATCTGACAATGCATTTTCCCATGGCTACCACCAGCAGGAAATGAGCGGCTATTCCTATTGTGCCTTCCTGCCCCCCTCAGTGCCTATGTGGCTGCTTTCACATGTCGACATTACTTGCCTGGATCATGTAGATGTCAGGACATGTGAAACTGCCCTGGTCCAGAAGGAGTTCTGAGAAGAAGTTGTGACGTGGGCCAAGAGCACAGACGCTCCTGGGCCATCAGATTCTGGAGTGTGGAACACTCAAGCAAACAGAGGTTAGGGCTCATCTGACTATACAAGTACCCCCTTAGGATTTTCTCTGAAAGCACCTTGGGCTCCCTAACCTTCTCTCACACAGATAATATGATGAGAGGAGCCAGACCCCTTCCAACTTGTGAAGAAGATGGCTTCTCTCCCACTCTCCCCTGTAGAAAGACCTGTGGGTCCAAGGTGGGCTTCCATGTATCAGGACCCATGGAGTAGATGGCAGAGGCCACGTGTTCTAGGCTTTAGGGAGAAAACTCCTCTCTCTTACTCTTGTGTCTAACTTGATCTGCATTTTCTTGCCTTCTGACTAGTAAGACCTGGAGGGCCAACACTAGTATGAACTTCTAATTGACAGACTTGAGTCATAGACCTTGGGCCCGCCAGCTCTCTGGGGTCAAGTGCTCCACAGAGGCTTCTGGGACCAAATTTCTCTAAACACGAAACACGCACATTTGTTTAGAGTTTCCCTTGTGAATCTGGAGTACCTATAAACAGTCAAAGACATGGTGACTAGGGCTTCTGGCCATCTCTCCATGTAAGTGATATGAGGCCCTCAACTGAGAGTGCTTAGTCAAGGGGAAATATTCCAAAAGGCTTTATTTCTGCACTTATTAGGAAAAGACAAGGAAAGACTCGTTGTGCCCCCTTCCCTCTTGCTATGGATCCTAAGGATGGATCAACCAGGTCAACCTAACCCATCGTACAGTACAACCCCAAGCACACATTCTCCTCTGTGACCCTTATCAAAATCATCCACAGACTTGAGGAGGCTTGAAATCCCAACAGTCTTTCATTCTACAGTTAAAAATAAGATTTAAAATGCAAACTGGAGAAGCATCACACTCTGGCAGGCCCCATTAAGGTCTCAGGGCAACACAGAGAAGGCAGAGATGACAAGAAAAAGAATGCAAGTGTGTTTACTAACCACCTTTTGTCACAAAATGAGAATCAAGCAATATCTTGGTCTGGGTTGGGCTCAGAGGATGAAACATTCACAAAAGTTTTATGCATCTCTTCATCTTTTCCTAACTCCCATCCTCCCATCACCATGGCAACCCATGTGTTATAAAAGCAGGAGAAGAAATTTATGAATCTTAGCTCCTTGACCTTACGGCCACTTTAAGTTTTATTCTGTGTGTGTGAAGAGCATAAGTTACCTAACTTCCACATTTCAAGGGAGAGGCTCCCTATGGAGGGATGTGGGAAACAGCACAGAACTTCTGAGTGGTTAGCTGGAAATAGCAGGGGAACCTGGCTTGGCCACTCAAAGCTATTCTACCAAGAAAAGAAGATGCCAAGCTCCTAACTGACAACGGATGGGGCAGAGGACCAAAACGTTTATGGCTCATCTAAGTTCATTTCAGTCCTGTTTGAATGTTAGACCTTATCATAAAAAATTGCCTCTGCATGCTGAACTTATTGTTACAGATAAATAGTAACATCTGGGAGAAGTGATAGACGTACTCTAATTACTAAGGTAGAAATGACAGATTCCAGATTATTTTTGAAGAACAATTTTAAAAAGAGGAAGGGGAACACCAAATCTAAGTGCCCAGATGAACACAACAGAGAGAGGAAAATCAACTAACCTTGAAACGTCAGTAGGCAATAGGTACCGAAAACGCTGGAGTATAGCATTTAAACAGTTTGCTTCTTGATGTTTAAATGAAACTTGAGTCTGGAGTGCCCTGGGAATGTGGAGTTTCAGGGATGCTCTTTGCCCTCACAAAAGAGATTACATAGTGAGTACCGTATGATAGGGTTTTAAATTCTAATGTGTGTCCTGATTCTGGGTGAAATAAGGAGCTCAAATTGGTCTCAGCATTAAATCATTCCTTGTATGAGGCAAGTCCATCCAATGTGGTTCCCAGATGCCCCTTAACAAGCTCTAATTTCAGCCAGGTGCTCGGGCATGGTCAACTCCCTGCACCCGGCTTATCCTGAGCTGTTGCCCGAGTGGCATGTCCATTTTTCTAAGCCCCGAAAAGCAGCAGTCAGTGCATAATGGCTAACAGTAATTAGCGGCCTTGCAGAGGTCTGGCCCTCACTGAGTCTGGCGCTGTCTCCTCCCTCCTTCGTGGAGCCACATTTGTTGCTGTCCACAGGCAAAGAACTATTTGTTGTTGTTTTTTTCTTGACTCCTTTGAAATCCGAAGAGGGATTTGAACCCTAGGATGCAAATGACAAAATGTACTTTGTAGCCTTGTACATGGTTTGAGCTCCTGGAATTCAGAGTGTTCTAGTCACTGACACAAGGACACAACATTCCATCGAGGAGGAACAACCTGCTTAAGTCCCAGGGTGGTACCTGGGGACATCTGAGGGTTCTCAGACAATAGTGGCGGAAACAGAGAAACAGGAAAACAAAATCACCATCCCGGAAATCCAGGAGAGGATAAGTAGGGCGTGAGGAGGTTACGACAGCTAACATATGGAAGAGTTTTCAGTTATGGAGGAAGGAAGCCAAACACAGGGGCCATTATTTCAATTTTCTTCAGTTTCCAGCCTTAGGAGATGCCCAGGAAATATGCTAATTCTCTTTTCTTAAAAACCTGAACTATATTTCAAAACTAGAGAGAAGTAAATATGGCTTACAACTGGTTTGGCTTTTTTTTTCTTTCCTTTCTGTCCTTCAAAATAAACTGCATTTTTTTTTTTCTACCCAGGAGTTAACTAGTTCAAAGCTGTTACATGAGTGACAATTTCACTAAAATAATCAGAAATATTGGCTCTACAGAAATCCTCACGAAGTTAATACTGCATGGGAGCATTTCATACAACATGGGATTCATTCACTTTTGAATATTCTGCACACACAGAAGCTACCCTCTAATAAGAAAAGCACTCTGGGCTTTTATTAATTTCCACAGTGCTTCTTGGCCTGTTTTCACCTTTTCGTCAGTAGCATTCTCTGCAGAGAAGCAATTTAGCTGAGAAAAATAAACAGACCAGAATTTAAAGCAACTCTTTTTCTTTTCATAAACCTTACATGGCTTCTGACTGATATTTCAATAAGCATAGTCTAAAATTTTCATGGGGATAAACATCCTTTTGTAATATTTTCTAACAAAAATTTCCAAACTTCTCGCAGATTGCATTAATTTTCACAGCCATCAAAGATTGTACTACTTCTATTATGTAGTCATTTTAATCACTTAAGATAAGGTGTTGAATATTTCCTTGGATTGCAAGACAAGCAAATCAAAATAACAGAACAAAAACTAATCTCAGGTAAACAGACTGCAGGACCTCTTCATATACAGGTGCAGGTTTGTGTGTTTGTGCACCCAAGGTTCACACAGAGCAAAGTTTAATTCTCTCAATGTGTCACTTTAAAAACAAAGAAGATTAAAGGTGAAAATTTGAGAAATTTTAACAACAGCTGTACCTTTTAGTAACAGTACCTCCTTTTAATACACAGTTTTGCTTGGAAAAGAATTCTCCTAACATAGACTTTGTCTTAAAATTCATATATTAAAATTAAGTGTACCTATTACACATCTATCAGGATCACAAAACCATTGTATAGTTTGCCACAATCAAGAAATAAATATAATTATCACAAATGGTAAGAAGAATTTGGATACTCACAGTCCCACGGCTATGAAATCTGTTGTATTTTCCCAAATCCTTGTGATGTCAGAGCAAATTCTTCTAGAGGCTCCATGAAGAACCGTACCAGACCCCGTTACCAGTGTCAATGGCATGGGTGCTAGAGCCTTGGGGACCCAGGTGCAGCTGGGGAAGGACGTTGCTGAAAACCAGTGAGCCCAGCAGGGCCTGCAAAGATGGATGAGAGGGTTGAGCTCGCTGCCTAGGACCCAAAGGCTGGATCGAACCCATCTGTGGGGCTAACAATGTTTTTAAAAAGGTGAACGAGGAGCCAGCACTTAAAAATCAGTACCTTTTACCTTTTACCTAAAAATCAGAAGTTCTGGCTCCTCTTACAAAATTGGACAACCTGAAAACACAGGGCACACATTCCTACCAGGAAATGCTGGGCTCAAACGAATGGAAGAGCTCTGCCCCCTTTAGAGTCAGCGCATGTTCTGTCTGGGGTATCTCTGACACCTTGCCTTTCTCACTTAGATTATCTCCCTGACACCTGTGGGCATTTGCATGGATTCCTGCCTTAGCAAATGCATGGCCTACACCACTAATTTGGGCATGAACAGGTGAAATATCTTGACTGTGTGATGACAGAACTAGAACATACACCAGTGCCTTTCAGCTGGGAAAATTCTACCCAGTCTTAGGTGTCCTCATCCTACGAGTCTTCCGTGTGTCTCTAAAAATGAGTCTGTTGTCCTTACGCCTACAGGGCCCTGTATGTGTCTCTGTCTTTGCACTTTCTGTGTCATATTACAATGACGGCTTAATGGCTCGACTGCCCAAAGGTTTGTATACAGCCCTTACTTTCTGCCAGGTCCTCAGGGATCCTAAGATAACATATTCCTGAAAGACATGAAAAAATACAAGATGAAACAGGATAAGGGCCATATTCATGTTCAATGAACAACAAGAAGGACTTCTTGGAGAAACTGACATCTGAAATACGTTGTGAAAGTTGTCAGAGGAAAGATGAAGCACGGGATGTGTCCCAGGAGAAGGAGACAGAAATTGGAGGAGCATGTAGGGATTTATGAGTTTATAAGGTGTGTCTGAAGCACAGGAGAAGACCGTCAGTGCAGGGCTGGGGAGCTGGCACTCAGATAAATGAATAATGAGAGGCCTTGGAAGTCTTTCGGTTGTAGAGTGACTTAATCAGTGCTGAACTACCTCTGCAAAGTAGGAGGGATTGGAGAGGAGAGACATAATGTGAAAGGAGCAAGCATTTGTTGAATGTGTCAGACCTGTGGTACATGCTTTTTATCTATGATTTCATTTTATCCTCCCTGGTCTATGAAGAGGTTGCTAGGATTTTCATTTTAATTGCAGAGGGAAAAGCTCAGACACAAGTGGTTAAGTAAATTGCCAAGCTCTCTATGTATCCTTCACATCTTGCCCAATAAGTGTTGTATGAGTATAGACAAAGATGAACAAATGGATGGGTGGATGGAGCTAGTACTGAATCAGTTCTGCCTCATGCTAATCCTATAGTCTTTGCCTTCTTCTGATTGAAGATATTTCAATAGATAAGAATAGGCTCAATAAAGGTCTAAACTGGGGCTGTGGTGCAGACAGTGGATGGAGGGCCAGCAGGAGAAAGTTGCTGAGCTAGAGCCACATAAATTAATGAAGTCCTTATGAGGGAAACCAGCCACCTGATTTGCCGGGAACTAAGGGATTTGGGGAATATGAAACGTTCAGTTGAAAAACTGGGACAGTTCCAGGTAAACAAAGACTGTTGGTTCTCCTAACTGGGAGCCCAGAGAAGAGTCACACTTTCCAAGATAGGGAAGCAGAGGTGCCTGGAAACCCTCTGGAAAAGATGCAATGTTATAACTGGACAGAATTGGTTGTAAAACTGTAGCCGGTGTCAGAACCCTCTGGAGGGCTTGCTGAAACAGAGTGGTAGGCCCCACACTTTCTGGCTCAGTGGTGTTGAGTGGAAGCTGATAATTTGCATTTCTAACAGGTGGTGCTGCTGCTGGTTGAGAATCCCACTTTGAGAGACACTTGTTTTCCAGTCTGCAAAGCTCTTCTGCAGACCTCAGCTTATTTGCTCCTCACAGTGACCTTGTGCTGTGGGCTGGGACTACTGGGATGGTCTGAGGGGGACTGCTGTGCCGTGGAGCTCTAAGGTCTCAGAGCAGGGAAGAAAGAGACAGGGGTATCAGACCAGACATGGCCTTAATTCCATCCCTGGGGATTTATCTATACTTCTTAGTCAAGACCAACCCTGAGGCTCCAATACCTGATCCATCCTTGCACCCCAAGAGGGCTTTTCTGTACATGAGTGCCGTCCTGAAGTCCCAGTAGTCATGAAGTCAGTCCCCTCTAACTAGACAGGTTCATGCAAGTCCTGCCCTGACCCGCCATGTGCTATGCGTTGCTCACCCTGTGATACTGCGTAATTGGTTTCTGCTTCCCGAAAGTGCTCTCCCAGAAGCTGCCCTGTTCTGGTGTTTACAGAGATGCCTGGCTATAGGAGAGGAGCTATGCATTTGTAATTAGCAATTTTCCAAAAGCGCCCCTAAGTCTGTATCTGACAGTCTATGCACTAAGCCAGAGGCTGCTTGCATTAGCTTTTATGCCTAACCATTGAGGATGTCAGTTAGATATAGGCTACCAACTTTTACAGAAGAGATTAGAGGGACAAAAGCTTCTTCTTCTTTTTTTTTTTTTTTAGGTATTCTTTATCATTGCAAAGCACTTTCATAGGTCATGTCTTGCTTAATCCTTGTATATTCATTCCACATTTGATAAAAGAAGAGGATAAAGTGAAGTATCTTAGGGTTGTCAGCTAAGAGGCAGTGGAGTTAGGACACATCCTTACTTCTACCCATTGTCTAGCTCTACCAATTATAAAGGCAGAAAGTCAAACCAGCTGCATTCTTTCATATGTACCTCATGAAATGTACATAATTCTTTTATACATACATTTGAGTGTCAAGACTCTGAACTATTCAAACCCTAGCCAGCCCTTCAAAGTCATGCCATAGTGAACCTTTCTTCCTTTCCTGTAGCTCTTGAACCAGTTTGTATTATGGATTTCATATGTACATGTTTATTTTCTCCAATTAGATGGTAAGTCCTAGCAGACCGAGTCTCGCATTCCTTCCATTCTCCCCAAGACCCTAGGACCAGGCTGTGTACATAGCAGGAGCTCAGTGAGCATGTGCTGAACATTCAATGACAGTTAAACAACAGCGTGGCCTTGGTGCAGCTCTATAAACGCCAGTCAGAGTGAGATGTGTGTTCATTTCCCATTGCTGCTGTAACATAATACAAGTAAAGTGACTTAAAACAACACAAATGTACTATCTACAGATCTAGAGGTCAGAAGTTTGAAATGGCTTACATGGGGCTAAAAGCAAGGTGTTGGCAGGATTGCATTCCTCCTGGGGGCCCTAGGAAAGCGTCCTTTCCATGCCTATTCCAGCTTCTCCAGGCTGCCTGCATTCCTTGCCTCATGGCCGCTTCCCTCCCTCTTCAAAGTCAGCAACAGGAGTGATGAGTCCTCACATTGCATTGCTCTGACCTTCTCTTCCGCCTCCCTTTTCCATTTTTGATGACCCTTGGGATTGCACTGGGCCCATCCAGGTAATCCACGATAACGTCAGCTGGTTAGCAATCTTAATTTCATCTGAAACCGTAATGCCCCTTTGCTATGTAACAACATAGTCACAGTTTTCAGAGATTGGGCTGTGGACATCTGAGGCGGGAAGGTAGTATTACTCTGCCTGCCAAACTGAGGGCGGCCGAGAGTAAAAGATGTCCAGATACTGGTAAAATTCCATAAACAAAACTCGCTGAAAGCTCCCGCTACCACTGCCTACTGTTTGAACACTTACGAGGCATCTGGCACTGTGCTAAGGGCCTTATGTACATTTTGCTCATACATTTAATCCTCACGTCCATCTAGCGATATCAGTACTAGCCCCATTATCAGATTAGAAAACAGGCAAAGAGAAATTACATCACTTGCTTAGGGTCCACAGAAGTGCTCAGCCACTGAGCCAAGATGCAGCTGTTCTCTTCCCACCAGCCTACGCTTGCCTCCTGGGCTCCATCTCAGCTTGGCTCTGTAGGTCACACACCACCGTGGATTTCTGTAGGTTCCCCTTTCTGTAACTCCCAGCCCAGGCCCCGCTTAACTATACAATGAGAGGGTAGGGTAAACCACACCTGGCAAAACACTCCAGCAGGTACCTCAGAGGGGATTTGTTTTTCCTCTTATTCTTGTTGTTCAAGGAGACAGATGATAATTAAAATGTCAGAGCCCTTCATGCTTCCCCGATCAAGATAACTACTTTACCACAGGTGATAGAAAGAAAAGGAGAAAAATGTCTGTTGTGGGGGAAGGTAGGTGAAGATTCTGAGAAGGGGCAAAGCTGGGGAACCAACTGCCCTCTGCTCAGGGGAGAGCCGACTGCAGTTCCAACTGAACTAGGTGAGTGCTTACCCATGGGGTCTTCAGGGAGCCATCCCCGCGCCCCCCCCCCCGCCCCCCCAGCCCAAGTCCCCATCCCTCCCAGCTCGAAGGGAGCCAGTTCCCAGGAGATCCATCCGACAGCTTGCTAATTCTCTCCAGTCGCTCCAATTCAGTTAATTCCCAGTTTCAGTAACAGAAACAGCAGCTGTCAAGCTAGGCAGCTGTGTTCTTTGTCGTTCTGCCTCTGCCTCTCTCCCATCTCTCTCCAAGTTAACTGAGTGGATCACATACAACCTTCTAGGGGAAAAGAGAATAAAGATCTTGGATAAAATGAGAGAAGAAAGGAGAAATGAACTTGTAGAGCTTGAAAGTGTCAGGTTGGCTGGAGGCAATAGAGAGAATTCTTCTTCACCCTCCAAGGCCCAGTGTAACATCAGACGGTCTCCACAGTCGTGGGCTCTTTAGAACAGTCAGTTCTTGAACTTACTGGGACAAGGAGGTGGCTTTTAAAATGCCAATCTGTTGTGGATGATTCTCCTATGCAGGACTAGTGAGGAAGCTTGTTTTGCCCCATGAAGTTGCCTTTTTGAGATATTGATTTTAAGCCGTTTATTAAAAAACATGACTCACCAAGAACCTTTGGCCCTGCCCCTCTTTCCTGCCCAAGAAATTCAGACAGAAAACCCTGCTTCAGGAAGGTAATCTTAGGATGCTGCCTTAGCCTAATTGAATTAAATGTGGTAAATAAGACATCAGGCAGGGGCCTGTTAGCTAGACGCCCACCGTGCCCCATAGTTTCTGTGGTGCTCAGCAAGAATTTTCCTGCCATGTGTGTTCTGCTCTTCCTCCGCTACCTGTAAATCGCCCACTCTCACTTCTGAAATCTAATACCCCTTCACCCCCTTTCTCCTTTGTCCATAATGGGGTATCTACCCAATGTGGCCTCACTGTCTTTGGAATTTTCATGCTTATGTCAATTCCCCATGTGCATGTATTAAAATTTGATTTTTTCCCTGTTACTCTGTCTCTGCTAATTTGATTATTAGCCCAGCTAGAAGAACATAGAAGGTGGGAGGAAAAATGTTCATTTCTTTATGGCCCCACACTTGCACCACATGTAACTCGGCCTGGAGTGCAACAATACCCAGACTGGCCTATATCCTTTTCAAGAGAACACATGCGTCAATGTTGGGGCAATGTCAGGTTGCTATGAAAACTCCTGCACTCGTTCAGTGTCCGTATTTACCACTAGGCCACGTTCTTCCTAGAGGCCTCACAGAGAAAGTGTGATCTGCACAAAGATGTAAGGTGTGTTAGCCTTGTGGATTTCTGGAGGAAGAGTATTTTGGGCAGAGGAAACAAGAACAAAGGATTATAAATGAGTCAAATCCATTTGATAAATATGCACTAAGGGTAGTTACTGTCCTAGGTACTTGAATTTCAATGATGTATCTCAAGTAGGAGGTTACACATCTGTAAAACACCTGCCCAGTGGCTGACCCCAGAAGGTGCTCAGCAGATAATGCTACTTTTCTGTTCAGACTAGCAATTGCCTATGTGTGGTCTATGTGGATTCACACTCTCCTCCACTCCTTGAGACCAATTAAAATTACTTCGTGCTAATTAGTCAGGATGGGTAAGCAAGGGAATCTTTCCTTTCTCCGCCACTCCAACGATCTAGCCTAATGCTCTGATCCTCCACAGAATATGTGGATTTCTTTCTCAGGGAATAAAAAGGATCCACTTTGGGAATTAATAACAAGCCTTACCTGGGCTGACCCAAGAGGCTTCAGTGCCTGAAGTCACCCCAGGAAGGCCAATAGCCCAAAGCACACCATGTATACAACTCAGCCCCAAGCCCCACTGTCATGCCGGGCACCAGGAGGGGGCTCTGGTCCCGCTCCCCACATACAAACGCAGGATATGGTGAGTCCAAAAAGGAACACCCACGGAACCATAGATAGGGGAGTCATACCACTATAGTCTCGCTGGCAGCTGGGTTGGAGACACAGGAGGCAGGAGCCACACGATCGGCAACCCGCCGTCCACTTGTCTCTGCCAACCAACCTCACTTGCTTGCTGCAATCCACCATGCTAACTGCAATCGCTCTTGCTAGCTCAGCTACCATCTTCTTGCTAGCCCCCATTTTCTGCTAGCATAGCCACGGCAGTTATATTAGTGGCCAATGGCTCACTGGTCACAGCTGATGCCCATCCAATCACAGTTGATGGCCATTTACTACCCAAGTGAGCACCTTTCCATGTGAGGGCGAGAGCCTGGAAACTGCACTCCTGGCTCTGTCCCCATACCCACCTCCATAGCCTAGAAGGAGGTGAAGTCAAAGAGCAGTTTCCAAAAGGGAAAAGAAATCAAGGAAGAGTGGCCCAAAGTTTGTGGCCAGGAGAGCAGACCCACTGCTTTATCCCATAGAGAGGATATAGTGTGTCCCTTGCTTCCATGATCCCAGAATGTGCACACAGGTTTATGTATAGAAGTAAGACTTACTCTTCTTTTCTCCCACAAGCCAAGGGGCCAGTCACCCACTCACTGTGAGAGTGGCCCAGCAGCCTATGGCTGGAACAGCACCTTCTCCTTTCCCCGCCCTGTCTCTGATCCTCCTGTCTCCACACTGGACTTGGCAGTTGGGCTCCATGGACCAGGTATCCAAAGTTGCCCAAAGCCCCAGGAGCCCCGAGGCCTCCTTGAGGAGGCAGTCTCCATGGGGCAGCTCCGGCAGCTGTGTTCATTCTCCCCTGAGGTTGCCCGCCCATCTGGGTGGCTGCTGACTGAGGCTCCTCCAGGCTGGCTGTTTTCTTTATGACTCTGGGTGACATTGCACAGGCCTCCAGTTTCTCTCACAACACCTTTGTTTTGATCTGCAAAAGTCTGCTGAGTTACTTTTGGGCCTTGTCATGTTAACAAAAACAAATGTAATAATATGCACTTGAAAAGGCTCGCCTGTCTTGATATTTTAATAAGCTTTTGATTCTACCGGGACCTCTGAAGCTTTTAGAAGTTTAAAGTTAATAAAGAGAGTAGAAGAAAAAAAATATGAATTGTTTTTAATTATTGTTATATAGGATTAACCAAGCCAGTGGTGTATAATTAGACAGTAGCTACCTTGCATCGGAGAGGCAGTAAATAGGCCCACAGGGGGGCTGCCAGAAGGCTGAGGTGTTTACAAGGCACGGGAGATGTTTTCACCAAGCACATAATCCCCGTTGCAGTTACTATTGCTTTTCTAATGGATGTGTTCATTACAGCCAGAGACTAATATGCGTATCCATCATCTTTCCAGCACAGATGACTCTGAAGTGGGGCATGGCGGTGGAGAGTGTACGATATAATTTGGTGGTGAAATTATTAAGAGTGCCCATTAGGATGCAGCCCTTTTTGTGGTTTTTTATTTTCGTTGCCATGGCTGAGAGGAATTTGAAGAAGTTAAACAATTGCCAAAGGAGTGATGATTAAGATATTGCTAAGAAAGGTTTTTGTTTTGGTTTGGTTTGTTTTAAATACCTCCAGCCCTGGAAAGCAATGGGCCAGGAGTCCGAGGGCTTTGTCATGAACCAATCTATGACTTTAGGGAATTCATTCACTAATTTAACACTTATTGATTGCTTCCATATACCAGGCATTGTCTTAGGTGCTGGGGGGTGGAAATAATGAGCAAGAAATACTGGACCCTTCTTCCCAGGTGTTCTCAAACAAGGACATCCCTCAGAGTTACCTGGAAAGCTTTTCAAAACACGTGCACTGAGACCCCAGCCTAGACTTAATAGAGCTGGGAGCGTCTCTAGAGTATGACCTGGGAATATGAATTTTGAGAAAATGTTTCATTGATTCTGTAGGTTCCTGACTGAAGTGGGAGAGAGCTATAGTTAAACAATAAAATACGATGAGCGCTACGAAACAGGAAGTGTTGATTGTTCTGAGCTTCCAGTCCTATATTTTTTTATGGTGGGGATAATAATATCTGTCCTATATATCCATCTTCGGTCAGGAGTCCCAGGAAGCAGACTGAGACAGAGCGTGTAGGAAGCTCACTGGGGAGTGCTCTTGGGGATAAACCGTTGCTGGGAGTGAGACGGACCAATCACTGGCTGCTCCCTGGCAGGGATGTGACTTGGGGCAAGGCAGCTGTCTCCAGCCTGGAGTGAGTCAGCTGGCAGCTATCAGCATGACCTTCACCTGCACTCCAGCCAGCTGGAGAAATAAGGCCCTCAGTCCTGACGGGGGGTCTGGGTGGCATGTCACAGCATCTACTACAATATCCTATAGACACAGATATTGAAATGGAGACTGGGAAGTACTTCAGAAGATACCAAGTTACAACTCAGTTGCTATTATTAACCCATAAATAAATGTGCTCTTGACGATGCCTTTTGAATTTTATTTTTCATGTGAGAATGATCTGGTTGTGACCTATGTCACCTCATTATTACTAGTGTTGATTAGGCTGAGTCGGCTGGCGGGTCCAGTACCTGCTCCTTCCCCCAAGGCTCCCAAACCTGCACACTTGGGCTAAGAAGGTGCTTTTCCAGGCAGAGAATGACGGGCTGTTGATAAGAGACACATATGAGGCGGAGCTCCTCTACTACACACTCTAAAGAAGCTGGCAGGTTCTACTTGTACTCAAACTGCAACTACGTAAAAAGTGCTAGTCCTTTCACCTACATTTGTTAAATATTTTTCTTGGGTCTCCTACTAAGGATGAGCTGCTGGAGTTGTTGCACGCATTTGAAGAGCTGAAACCCTGTGTTTCTCCATTCCATTACAGAAATGAAAGGGTTAATGCAAATGACCTTTAAAATTTCTCTGGCTCTAACATTCTACAATTCCCCAAGTATTTATTTGGGACTGAGAGTACCAGATTTTTTCCCAGACAAGAATAGGCAATGTAAGAACACCTCCAAGTAGAAGCCTGTTTTTGAAAGAACAGCATTATAAGAAAGGGATTATTGGAAAGTTATTAGAAGAAAGCATTATAAAACTCCTGTAATATCAAAACAAAGCTGGAAGGAGAGTCTTTACACATGCATCGTCTCCAGTGCCATCTGTTCATCGTCTACACTGTGGAGTAGGGAATGTCTCCAAGTGGTTACACACAACTGCGGGAGGGGCGCAAACGGGAAGATGATAAAAGGATTGAAAGTGGGTAAAGAGTTGGGGTCTCCTCCATGGTCTTGGCTGCACACACGTTACACTTCATCCTCAAATCATGTTGACCCACATCCCTGATGTAGTCAAGCACTTGGGATGAGAAGTATCACTTTATAAAAATTTTACATTTCTTTAAAGAGCCATCTCTCCTCAAGCTGCTCCATCTCTCAGCATGTTCAAAAATATTTTATACAACAAGAAATGCCCCACGCAGCTTCACTGGAGCCTAGAACTCCCTGATCTGGGAATTGAAAACTGCAAAGCAGCTCGCTGGGGGATAGTAAGCTGAAACACAATAGTTAGCGCTAGATAGAAACTTGGAACTCGAGAGTGCTGGGAGGGAGCCGAGATGGCAAACTGGAAGGGTTTTCAGTATATTCACTTGGCAAACGTGTTTTGTAGGACATTGACCTTCAACCACAGGCCGTGGTATTAGATACACAAATAGGTATTTGTGTAAATACATGTTTATATAACATTTTCATAATTTCCTTCCTTATGGAGCTGCAGATGGGGCCATCAGGACCAACTGTGAGGCCTAGAACCAAACTACTCTGGGGACCTGAAAGGAATCGTAGCTACCAGGATCTGGGGACTAGGAAGAGTGAATTAGGTGAAAACAGTTTAAGAAAAGATGAAAGAATTACTTTGGAGCATAGTTGGCAAGGAATAATATTAATGCTCTGCCTTTATTGTGTTGCACAGAAACTGAAATACTGAGAAGCCACAAACAGTACTTATCCCCATGGTATAACTGTGAGGTGTAATAGGAGGAATTTTAAAAGAAAAAATTGGAGACAGGCATTAGGGAAGAGACAGAACTTCCATATCCCCGGGGAAGGTGAGCACACTCAAGGAATATAAAAACTGAGGTTAAATTAAACTCTAGGAAATACTTTCTATTGTCCGCAACAATTCTCTGCTGGCCCACTGGGACAGAGCACATCATCTAACAAGACGTTTTCATTTCTAATTTCTTTAACTCCATGGAAAATCCTTCCTGAATTTGCCACAACTCTCTGTGGTGTTTACCAAGTGAAATAACTTAGTGCTCTCTGCAGCCTTCACTCACTTACGATGCACTTGCTTCTCCAAATCAATAATAAACACATTAAATAACATTGGTCCCCAAACGGACCCCATATGCACCACACTATTAACCTCTTCCCTCCTGGAGACCAGCTGACGCTGTTTCCTGCTGCTTAGCTGGTTTTGTAAAAACCTCCAGCCTTCCACTGTTCCCGTGCCGCTTAAAGAAGAGTTGAACCCCGTTTCTGCTCTTTCCTGGCTAATGCTGCGTGACCGTCAGGCTGGGGGCCTGGACTCCTGGGTGCAGGAACTAGGGGTCACACCAACCCCTTTGAAAGAAGGCCCAAGATTGAGCTAGAAAGGAAAAGAAGGAAGAAAAAAAGTTTATTGTTCTGGCTGAAAACTCAGTTGCACTGCCACTTTTCTATTCCATTGAGAAATGTCAATGTTCTGTCCCACCGTCTGGCGGTGGCAGATCTGACCAGGTGTCTCCACACAGAGTGGGTTCTCACAGTCGGGCTGTGTGTGTGTCATAAAGCTAAATAAGGACCCAGTTCAGTCCGCCACCCCTCTTTGCTTCTGCTGGCCAGACACACTTCCCCATATGACAGTCTTATAAATAGCTGCTAAGCAGCTGCTCCTCCTCTCACCTCCTGACTCCTACAGATTCCTCCACCAGAAGCCCCTGGCAGTCATGCAGCTGGGGGCTCCCGCTTTCCCTTCTTCTCCCCTCTCCACCCTCCACCTCCGACATGTGGCCACCACCTCAGCTCTGTCCGCTAGAACTATTCAGAGACTGACTTATGGGAGAAGGGCTCAGAGAGGTGGGGGCTGGATTTGACCATTGAAGCAAGCTGTCACCCAACTAAACAAGGGGATGGAAGGTTGGGAGATACCACAGTGAGATATTAGTATAGATGCCAGATGGCTGACCCAGCAAAAATCCAGGGAATTATTCTGGAGTCAGTCAAATGCTATAAACATCTACAAGACTCTGCTATGCCTCTATCTATATATGTACATATTTGAGACTAGCTTTTGGGAAAATAAATAGGATAAAATGCATTTTTTACTAAGTTTTACAAAAATACCAAGAATGTGTTCAGAGTTCAAACATAAGGGTAGGATTTAGGATAAGAAAATATATGAAAGAATTAAAGATTTGGAAGCCAACATGTAATAAGGAGGTGATGTAACAGGAGTGGTGTTTTCTTCCTCAGCACTGTTGGCTTTTATGAAAACTCAGGGTGTACACTGCAGGGTATCAGAGCTGCAGGGATGGTCCAAGACAGTCAAGTCCCTCTACAGGGATTAACTGAGTGCCACTACGTGCCAGGCACAGGGAATACAGAGATATCCCCTGGCTTCGTCAGCCTCAGGGCTGCTGAGATGGCCGGACAATTAAAGGGCCAGCAGATGCTGTAGAAGGTGGTGTGGCCAGTTTGGCTTTTTAGAAAGAGTGTTGTGGATGTACCCAGAGAGGACGCAGGGCAATCTCGGGCACAGGGACAGCAAGGGGTCAGGCTGGAGGCTGTGCAGTTTCAGTGGGTCTAGGAAACAGTAACCAGTGGACAGTATCACCGATCTTGATTGTCACCTTAAGAATCCTTCTACTTTCTGGTGCATGTACACTAATCTGAATGTTTAAACCTCTCACTGTTTAAATTTATCAAGAAGTCATCCTGAACCATGGCCCCATCAAGATCATTTCCCAAAATACACGTTTCATGGGAAATACATGGACATGCCTGCCACTGAGACACCCTTCCCAAGGTGGACAAATGTTCCGGCCCCGCTAATGCCGGCCACGGTTAACCCACACCTTAAGACCATTGGGTTATTTCCTGGGTTGGGCAAAGGCCCGAGGACAGGAAGGACAGAGATTGCCAGGAAGGGGATAGGCGGATGTGTCCTGAAGGGCTCGTGGGGCCCAGTGGAGGGACAGGTAGATGGTGCTGGGCAGGAGCTGGAATGCTTCCCTCACATGCCAGCCAGCTTTCACATTCTCTGGGATGTCTTCCCAGCCCTTCATTATATATACTCAATGTACCACGTGTCTATCTATTCTTCACATACCCATGGTCATGGTGTGATTATTTATTGATATATGTTCCCTCCCCCTCAAGGACAGTCAGCAGAATGGCTTTCCTCGCCTCTGAACATCCTACTTCTTCCACCTGCCTGGCATACACTAGACACTCAGGAAATAAGTGTTTCTTAAAGGATTATATAAGCTAGTGTTTACTGAGAAGTTTGTATTAAACAATTTAATTTTCAGCAACCTGTTTTGAAATGAATAATATTAATTGATCCCATCTTACAGATGACTCAATGGAGTCAAAGGATTCAGAAAGTTGCCAAATGCTAACAACTGGCAGAGCTGGGATCTGAACTCCAGTAGTCTGGCTTTAGAGTCCATGTTTTTCCACCTTGCAGGGACTGGAAGAGAACACAGGGTGGGCGTGGTGGCAGAAGAGGAAAGCAAACTGGCCCAGAGAAGGGAAGGCAGAGAAAGTGGTGGAGAGGTGTGGGAGGGCATAAGAAAATCCTTTCTTTCATGTACACGTAAGAGGCCCAGATTTCTGCCTTCACTGCTAGCAGGCCTCCATCTCAGCTGTTTAGAGAGTATTTGGCCAGTGAATGAGGCTGGTCCTCCTTAACAGATGCTGCCCACCACTTGGACTGGTCTCCTCCAGCTAGCTGTGCACCGCGGAGCTCAAGTTGTTGAATGTTTCCTCAGACATCCCCTCAGCAGCAGGTCCCTCTAGCTCCCCAAGCAGCATCCATGCCATTACCCGACCTAGGTCACGTTCTTGGGAGCTTCTGCACAACAGGTGAGAGGCCAGGTGGCTGGGAGTTCAAGGGTCACATAGTTTCTGAGAAACACAGGAGGCGATACATAGACTGTCACTATATGCCTAAATCTGAAGCGTCCTGTAACCTCTCAGAGCCTGAGGTTTAGATGGTCCCCTGCATGTCTGATTCATTCTCTATTTCACAGCCACTTCATTACCAGTGAGTTTTAATTTGATACTAAGTGGTCACTATTTTGCCATGTCCTGAAAGTCAAGATGGCTTCCTTAGGGTAGTTTTCTTCAATAAACTGAACCCTGATCTGGGTTAAGTACTCCACAATGATGGCCTCATTTCACCCTCACAGTAACCCAACAAGCAGGTCTTAGTATCTCACATTTACGGAAGAAGAATGAAGGCTCAGAGGAGTGAAGGCACTTCCTAAATGTCACTGAGGGAGTGAATGGTGGATCTGGGATCAGAACCTAGAGGTTTCTAAACATAGACTCGAAGATCTTAGCAACTAGGGTATTCTGGGTTAATAGCCCACGATGGCTGTCAGGATACTATATGTATAATTTTTTTCCATTTTTGGCTCTTGAAATAAGATTTTTGAACAGTGAAATATTGTAAGGAGTTAATGTGAGGATTTCTTTCTTAATCAAAAATTTGATCAATGACTTTTTTTTGTTTGTTTTAGAAAATGAGGAGCTAGACTAAAAAAATCCCATTTTGGTCTGTAGTCCTAATTCTAGGAGGCCTAATCTTTATCTTCTCAGAGCAAGATGCAAGGGCAAAAAAATAAATAAAGGGTGGGGGCACCATTGTATGAATGGTTTCATTTGGGGAATTTTTTTTTTTTTTTTTTTTTTTTGGTGCTCAACTGAACAACAGCCTTTGTCTAAAAAATTAAATGTGACAAGAAATTAATCAACATTGTGATCTAATTATTTCTAGAATTATGAGAAAAATGTAAGGTGTCTCAACTATTTAATTTTGAAAAGTGTCTACGGAAATTAACTTTCATTACCTTTCACAAAGATTTTTCGTTTTCTTGCCATCTTTAAATGGCATTTTTAATAGTCACTAATGTTGCTATTGCTGTCACATAAGGTCACTAGTATATAAGGTAGGGTTTCTTGTAAAGCCTGACTTTAAAGAACATGTAACATTTGATGGTCTGGGCTTGTCCAAAATGTAATTTATCAGATTCATGAATTGGAATGCAAGGGCAAATCAAAGACCTAGCCAGATCCTTTATGTCTCTGAAGGACCAACTATTAAACAGGAAGGAACACCAAACACAGGGAGCTTCCTTGTGGGGTGTTAAAAGCAATATTAATCTAAAAATAAGACCAAAAAGGACCGAAAAGTGGTTAATGGAAATGGAATTAGTTAACTGAATTACAAACATTTGAATTGGGAAAAAATAATTCATAACTGTTACATTTTTATAACAAATGTTTTAGAGATGTTAAGGCCCTCCTGTCTTTCCCAAAATATGTCCCCCAATTGTAGTCCCCAGTAATAAAAATTCTGAGAATTGAAATTGATCTTTGGGGGAAAAGGCACCGGATCTAGAAGATACCAAACTCAAGAATGTAATCTGGGAAGGAACCTGCTTAAGTTGTCTACTCTCGGAAAAATGTGTTTATTACATCACTTAGTAGAGAACAAGTGAACTACAAGCTTTGCACCAGAAGTAGTAGAAATTCTGTTGTGGGGAAAGAGTGAGGGGAAAGTAATGAGAAAAGGAGAGAACACGTGGCCTTAAACGAGAGAGGGTGCCACAGTGAGTAGTGAATGGCAAGTGTGAAACCCCCAGTGCTGTGAGAAGGAAAGGAAGGAGCCCCAGAGATGGGGAAAGCTAGGAGATACTTTTATTTATTTAGGAATTCTGTGCGCCCCCTCCGTCATTCAAGATCAATGCTAGCACCTGACTATCTGTAATCCTGAGCATTCCTTCTTCTGAATAACACCTTTAAACCTCAAGGAACACTTGTTAATATGTCTTGTCCTTGGTCCTCGAAACAAACGGTGACCACATCAAAATACCTTCAAGTTCTATGCTAAGGTGGGAGATGGAGGGGATGGATTCTGCCCAGAATACAAGGAGGATTTCATCAGTGGAAATGCTGAGCTAAGAGAAATGATAAACTTGTCAAACTCATCCTTTCACAAAGCTTGAATGCAACAGATTCTTCCTTAACAAAGAAGCATTTCCCAGGGGTGACAAGTGTCCATTTGTTTGCTTCTCTTTTTCTCCAACTGGGGATCCCAAAGATACTCACACACTAACATGGCATTCATAGCATTAACACATGGCTGCTGCTGTTACTCTGGAATTTGTATATAAACATAGGTTTATATGTATATATGAGTGAAGCCTGATATTCTTTACATTGATAGCTAGGTGGAAATTTAATAGTAGGACAACAAATAGTTTTCTTTTTTTAATAAAACGCAAGATTTATATCTAAAAAGTTAAATAAAAATCAAGCCTTTAAATGTTTATTTAAAAGTTTAACAACTATAATTTGTATTGTGCCTTTTATATTTAATAAGGTTATTTTAAATGTTTTAAAAGAAATTTTTTTGTAAAAAACACATAAAATCTATTAACTATTTTATAGATTTAGAGCTTAACTGTTTTTGAAGTGTATAATAGTGTTACTACATGCACCTTGTTGTAGAACAGATCTGTAGAACTTTTTTATCTAGCAAAACTGAATCTCTATACTCTGAAAATCAATTCCACCCTTTCCCTTTTCTCCAGCCCGATAACCACCATTCTACTTTCTGTTAAAAGAAAGTGTTGACTGTAATAACATCTTAGTGATTTTTTTTAATGAAGGAAAAAAGTATGGACTAAATATATGATAGTCTATGAATTATGTATGTGTTTATTTTATTATTCATTCAAATATCTCCAGTTCATGAACAGAACACCCAGACATATGTGATAACAATTAATTCAGTCATTTCTGATGTTTAGCAACTTTTTAAGTCATATAAAGGCTTTAATTTTACTCATATTTTTCAATTTTGTCTCTATGAAATATATTTTTCAAGGGAGGAAAATAGAACATACTTTAACAGTTTACTAGCTTTAAACATGTAGGCATATGGTATGTGGGCCTCAATTTGTACTCTTGTCACGGCCCCCAAACTATGAGCTTGCCTGACTGTAATTGCCAGGTCTAATTATGTCTTTATCATGTTACCATAAATTTTGAAGGGGGAATTACTTGTTTTATTATTGTACCTTCAGTATTTGGTATAAACCCAATATATAGTTGACTATCCTAGGACTGTGTTAAATGTCATTGAAGTCACCTTCATTGATGACAACTACTTGAGTGTGGACCACTATAGTAAAACTTCACATAAGTACATACCAAGTGCTATGGACAATAAGTCTTGCTAAATCCCAGACTCCATTTGTAATACGGGGATGATAATAGTATCTAGCTTGCAGTGTTGTTATGAAGATTGGAAAAGATAATTCACGTGAAGCCCCTAGCACAGGGCTGACACAGAGTACCCACCAAATAAATGATAGGTGGTGGTGGTAATACACACTGTAGTTTTGATAATAGTAGTGGTTGTGAGAAGTAGTAGCAGTAGTGGTTGTGACAGTAGTAATGGTAACTGATACAGACGTTCAGTAACAACCAGTATCTATGGGCTCAGACGGACAGGAAAGGCTATAATTTTACTTCTATTTTTCAATCTTGTCTCTATGAAATATATTGGTCAAGGATGGAAAATAGAACCTATTTTCCTTAACAGTTTACAAGCCTTAAATACGTAGGCATATGGTATGTGGGCATCTATTGGTACACTTGTCCTGGCCCCCCAAATATGAGCTTGCTGTTTGCAACTGTCATGTCTAATTATGGAGGAAAATATAAAGGTATTAGACAGTTGAGGGTGCTTGAAAGAATGTAGTATTTTTGAAAAGATGTATCAAGGAAGTTACTTTGGCTAAAAAAGAACTGAACAAAGATCAAGTGAAGAAACCCACTAGTCAGTAGATGGGAGCAGTGGGAAAGGGGACAGGGTGATACAGCTGAATGGTGTAGTTCACAATGGAACTGGCGTACAGAGAAAGAAGGTGGAGGAGTGACAGTCGAAGGGCAACACAGGAAGCAAAGAGGACTGGCTCTGAGCTCTCCTGCCAACCCTGAAGCATACTGGATGGGAAAGAATTCATAGCCAGGGCTTGAAAAGGCTGCAGGGGATGCAAAATCCTTGGGGAAGATCCAAGTGTCAATTAAGGGAGAAAGTTAAAGAGAACACTCTGAGAAAAGATGATAGACCAATTTTTCTGGAATATGGCAACTACAGACAGCAAGGTAGAAGCATTGGTGGAGCTGGGTTGAGAATCAGGGAGCTGAGTCAGGAGCAAGGAAGAAAACAGATGATGGAGCAACTCAGCAGGATGTGAAGATCTGAGTTTGTGGAGAATCCATGCACTGTGAGAGGTATTGCAAGTTTACTTCTACAAGTTTCCTTGGAAATAAATAATATATTATTTCAATTCTGTCACCAAATGTGTACGAACTTAGATAAATGACTCAACTTTCTGTGTCGATCTCTTCACTTAAAATATAAACTCAGTTAATACTTGCCTTGTGTACCAATAAAAATTGATAAGTAGGTAGGTAGATAGATAGATGATAGACAGATAGACAGACAGACAGACAGATTTTGGAGGCTTGGAAAAGTGACAAATACTTTGAAAATATAAGGTGTGATTTTGATACCCATATGAGGTCCAACAATTAAGTTCGTGAACTCATCCTAGAAAAAGTGCTACATACCTCATTGCTGAATACCACTATGGCCACCTTTGAAGTACTCCCCTTGGGAAGCTATGCACTGACGCCAGCACCTAGTCCACCCTTCAAAGCAATTTTGGAACTCTTTTTCTGGAATGGTCATCAGAGCTGTCATCGTATTACCCTTGATGTCCTGAATGTCATCAAAATGTCTTCCTTTCAATATTTCCTTTATCTTCGGGTAAAGAAAGAAGTCGTTGGGGGCCAGATCAGGTGAGTAGGAAGGGTGTTCCAATACAGTTATTTGTTTACTGGCTGAAAACTCCCTCACAGACAGTCCCATGTGAGCTGGTGCATTGTCGTGATGCAAGAGCCATGAATTGTTGGCGAAAAGTTCAGGTCATCTAACTTTTTCATACAGCCTTTCCAGCACTTCCAAATAGTAAACTTGGTTAACTGTTTGTCCAGTTGGTATAAATATATAATGAATAATCTCTCTGATATCAAAACAGGTTAGCATCATTGTTGTAGCAAGTTCACAAACTTCCTTGTCAGATCTCGTATATCAAGTCAGACTGGGTTTTCAGTCCAAATATTACAAATACAATAAGTGTTGTAAATATGTAGACACACGGGGCACTGCCTTCACTACTTGTTAGATTTTTGTGAGACACAGTGGATTCAGAGTATTGGTCCTAACAATAATCTCAACTGCTGGCATGCTGCAAGTCAAGCTGGATGAAGAGGTACATAAAGAAAGAAAAGAAGGGATTAGAAGAAAGCGAGGCCAGACAGCTGGATGGTTCCATGGAGCCACAGAAAAGACTGGTGGTGGAGAACAGCCCTCCATAGACAGGGCTTCCACTTCCTGACTGGAGCCGTGGTTCCATTACGTGCTATATAACGCAGAGGTCTTGAGTGGGGAAACAAAGAGTGACTTAACAGAATATAAATTAAATTAGCACCATGGAAGGATCTGAGGCATATTTAAGCACAATAGTGATATTCTTCCCTGGCTCTAGCGATGTTTTTCCCCTAAAACTTGGCTGTGTACAGTTTTAGTCATACATCTCTCCAGAAAGTTGTAATTCACTGCAGATTCTCACGTGTTAATATATCACATTGAGTGTTGACAGGCTGGGCATTTACTTATCTAAGGATTGCTGTACTTTCTTTGCTCCTTGAGTAATGGAATGGATTCAAAGTGTGAGGACTTACAGCTTCTCCGAGATACCAAGGACTCCTTAAGTTGCACAGGGATTTAGCGAGTCACATATATCCCGAGAGGGTAAGTGAAGCAATTATTTGGACATTTCAGGAAAACCACTGACTCATCTTAATTATCTGGCTATACATAAAATCCAATTTTTAAAAACTTTAAGACACTGTTTTAATTACTCTGTATATTGAATACTGTCTGCAAGAAGTGAGTCATTGTTTGGGCATTAGGCCTCAGTTATATAGGCTGTTATCCTTGCAATAGTGTCTGTTATAATCAGATTTAACCTGCTTGAATTATCTAGAAAATGGCCTAAATTATCACTTCACTTTTTGTTGTTGTTGTTAAGTATGTAATGTACCTTGAGTAGAGATAGGCAGAAAATGCCCGTATCAGTAATGAATGTGGGTTTGCTGACCATGAACTCTGCCATAGTCAAATTATGGTTCTTGTGAAACAATTTATTCAGAATTCACCAGAATGAAGGCAGCAGTGGGTGTGGGCTCCTTGCCCTAGTCAGTTCTGCAATCCGGGCTGCTTGTTTAGATCAGCTTGCACACGGTGCAGCGCAATCGTTTCTGAGCATTGCCTTTCCTTAGCCTGTCCCTTCTTATGGGCTGGTTGTAAGATCTGCATCATTTACCAAGGTCATCCCTCCCAGGTCTGGCCCTTCCTCTGGCCATGGTTAGTACTACAGGAGGGTATGAGGTCTTGTAACCTTACATTTTCACACAATTACAAAAGCTTTAATTACTATAAGGCCACCAGAGGTTGAGCCCCATTAAGAAACAGAAGGCAACACACCAAATTACTACCTGAAGGCCTTCTGTAGTGTCTTGTACACAGAAGGTGCTCGAATATTTACTAAGTAAATGAGAATGCATCAATCTATGGCATGCCCCATATTCAAACACAGCTGCCAGCGATCGCTAAAAAAACTGCCTCACACAATTATACTTGACCCAACGCTCCTTTTCAACTTCAAACCTATACTTTCAACTACCCAACTGACACCAGAATCTTAAGGTCCCAGAGGCAGCTGGAAACCAACATTCTAAAAGGCTGGTGTGGTAGGCAGCCCCTAAACTGGCTCCCAATGATCTTGCTTCCTGCTATTCATGCCCACGTGTTATCCCCTCCCCTTGAGTAGGCTGGACCTGGTGACTCACTTCCAACAAATAGAATAAAACTAACAGGATATTAACTGTCAAGTTGGTTCCCCAAAGACTCTGGTACCTATCTCACTTGCCTTTTCTTCCTCTCTCACCTTCTCTGTCTCTTCCTCTTTCTCTCTCTCTCTACCCTTGCTCTGGGAGGAAGCCAACTTCCATGTTCTATGTAGCCCTGTGGAGAGACCCTTGTGGCGAGGAACTGATGTCTTGGCCAACAACCAATGTGGACCTGAGGCCCGGCAACAGCCATACAAGTGAGTTTGGAAATGGGTCTTTTGAGACCTTCCAACCGCCATGTGAATGAGCTTAGAAGTGGATCCTCCCCCAGCCAAGTTTTGAGATGACTGCAGCTGATATCCTGATTGCAGCCTTGTGAGAGATTCTGAGTCAGAGATACCCAGCTAAGCCATTCCTGGATTCCTGACCCATAGAAATGATAATAAGCATTTGTTGTTTTAAGCTTCTAAATTTTAGGGTAATTTGTTACACAGCATAGATAACTAATACAGATAGTCCTGTATTTTCTAGGTATTACAACTGTCTGATAAATGGTATCTTTGCTCTATGTGCTTTTTCTCACCAGAAATCCAACCATACTCACCTTACTAAAAAATATTTTGTAAGTCCTTATTGCTCCAAAAGAAACAAATTCTAAAATACAGAACATCCTAGGTCGTTTGTAACCTGACATATACCCATAGCTTTTCAATCTATTTTCTATCACAGCTCCCCCTCCTACGTGTCTCTGCTTTAACACCACCAAATTACTTGGAATTCCCAAGTACGCCACACATTTTTTTTCTTCTGTTTTTATCCTGGCTGTTTCTTCTGCCTAAAATGCCCTCTCCACTTCACCTTACCCTCCTGGAGAACTGCTACCCATCTTTCAGGCCTCAGCCCCTAGTATTCCTCTTTGTAAAGCTTTCTCTGTTACAGGGAAAGTGAGATACTCCATTCTCTGTGTTCCCACAGTTCTCTGCTCACTTACACCATTCTCCCTCTGACTGGACCGCAGGTTTCTCACATGGATGAATGTGATTCCTAGAGCATGATCATTAAAAGCAAAGGATTCGGAGCCAACTGACTGAGTTCAAAAATCCTGACCCCACCTTTTTATTTAGCTGCGAGCCTTGGACAAGTTTTTTAACCTAAGTCTCAATTTCCTAATCTGTAAAATAAGGACATTAATAGAATCTACCTATGTACTGTTTTGTAGTTAAATGAGATACGTGAAAAGTGCTCAGCATAGTGTCTGGTGGTACTGAGGATTAATACATGCTATTATTATTTGTTTCTATAACCACAGGGACTCGCATATAGCACAATTTCCATTAATGTTTCCTGATTCTCTGCGAATTATTTACATTTCCACTGGGAACAAAGGTAGGCAAATAATACATGGTACAGTGGTAGCATTTCAGGCATCATGGACACTTGTTTTGCCTCCTCCCAAGGTCGGCCCTGGGTATTAATATGAAAACAGCTAATAAATTAGCAGGTAGGAGAGAGAGCAGTATTCAGTTATTCACTGGAAACTATTTGTCAAGAATCTAGAAATAAGATTTCCCCATTAATATGATGAAGTGATTGTAGTAGTCTTGAGGTTGAAGAAACCATTTCCATTTTTTTTTTTTTTTTTTTTTGAAAGCAATATTGCCAGGGAAACAACTTGAGGGGTCTGTAGTCTTTGACAGACAAGCTCTTGCAGGCAGCAGGATGCATCAGAAGGGGTCTAGGATGAGAAGGCTGAAGAGAGGGGTTCTAAATCCAACTCTGCATGGACTGGTGTGTCTTAGGGCAGGACACATTCCCGCCATCTGTGAGGGGGATGGTAATACCCATCCTCCCTAATTCACAGCACTGTTGGGAGGAACAAATGAGATCATGTACTTGAAGAAAACGTCTGAAAGTTTAAGAAAACAGAAATGCATAATGTGTATATATTTGTGGTTTCCTATTTAAATACGAAATAGTTAAGCACGTGTAAAGACAGCAATGGAAGACATAATTGATTCTGCTTATGTAAATGTGTTTTTCTTAGACGCTTTCTAAAAACTCAAAAGGAAGTCATAAGACTAAAAGTCATTTGAAGGAACTTTTTTTTTTTTTTGATTGGAGTAAAAGTGATTTTTCTTTTTTGGAACTAACAGAACACGACTTAAAGAAAAAGAAACCCCAAGGGAGCCAATATTTAACATGAAGGAACTAAACGTTAAGAACCAGGAACTAGCTTCCTTACTTAGTGCTTGAGTTCTAGCAGATATCATTGGGCGAGGCAGATCAACTCCTAAATATTGGTAAGTCTCTGGATTTCCCCAGGGTCTACTTGGAATTTGCCCAGAGTCAGTTAACAACTTGTCTTGAAAGGGGCAACCCATCTGATCTTCTTCAAAACCTCTGTTATAAGTGGGGAAAAAAATCAAATGCAGAAGACAACTCTAAGACTTTAGGTAAACATAATGGTCCTTAAAGAGTGATTCATTCCAATAGGAAAAAAATAATGAAAGAAAATGGTAGATGACCAACATGGTCCACACATTAATCAGGTGTTCCAATTCCAGAGGTTTCTTCTTTGATGATCTCTCAGAGCTGAAAACCACTCTTCACAATTTGAAACAAAAGTAAATAGAACTTTGCAATGCTAAGAACACCAGTGGAAATAAGGCGAAATAAGACAAGGCCTTCAGACCTGTGAGAAAAATCAATCTGATGGAAAATTGACAACCTTGTGTAATGTGAGGCACAAGGGCTGAGGGCTGACCCCAGAGGCCTCCAGTGAGACACCCGTGAAGTTCCCATCAGTTCCCTTAATCCATTCAGTTACACAACAGCATGGCAAAGGGAACCTTTTTTTTTTTTTTTAAACCAAACATCACTTTAAATTAACTTTTTTGCCATTGTGTTTTAAATTCTAATTTTCTCTTCATTCTCTCCTCTCTACTAAATTATTAAAATCACCAACTGCTCTACAATCAAAAATATTTCAGAAAGCAGTGATGCCAAATTTGGATTGACTAAAGTGAAATCAGACAGAAGGAAAGATATTTTGAACATTTCCATGCTTGGTGCATTGTTTAAAGATATGGCAACAAGTAATTAAAATCGACTTCTTGGCTTTTCCCCATGAAACCAATGCTAAGCTCAGTGTTTAGCCCCATTACAACCTAATTCAGACCAGGGAGGCATCTAAATGAAATGAAACACACAAATATGTTTATAAATAGACTGATTTTTTCCCTACATCTATAACTTGTTTCTTTTTTAAATATTTATAAGCTAAGTTAAGATGATAAAATAAGTAAAATCAGATTTTAATTTGAAAGACAAATTGGAAAGTCAGATGAAAAGCAGATTAACTTTCACAGCTAGAGAAAGGAAAAGGTGCTTGATTTATTTTTTAAGGACAGTTTTTACTAAAAATGTCGCATAAAAGGATCTGCATGTGTAGCTAGCCATCGAAATTCTCACCTGTGTACTTTTCATTTACCATCATCTATCTATCTAAACCTTTACACAAATAAACCTCACAGAGGAAGAACTGCACTCTAACTGCCTTTCCCCCCCAATAACAAACATACTTCCCACCTGGCCCCGCTGCCTTCTGATGGGTTATCACTGAGCAAGCTGTCCCCAGGCCAGGCATTCCTAGTCAATGCCTGTCACCTCCTGGCCTCACCCTCAGTTTACTACACTGTCCTATGTATCTGCCATCCCAATTCCACCCAGTTCAAGAGCCGAGTTCAGCCAGCACTTACTACACTTTGTGCCAAGCCCTGTGCTATGTGCTGGAGATGCAAAAATGGTCCCTGCTCTGAATAAGTTCATGGACTAGTGAGTCCTTTAAAGTTCCTTCGTGGAAGGGTCCTGTATTACAGGTAGTACTGAACAGAATTTTGGGGAAATAGGTGAATCCCCAGCTAACAAGTAGGCTTTGTTGAAAAAGGAAAATAGGGGGGTTATTGTTTAATTGGAACTCAATTCATATCTTTTTTTTCTATGAAAAAATGTTCAAAACGCTGGTGGTGGTTACCTGCCTGGACATATGAAAGCTTATTTAACTCCCAATGTTCTTGAAATTCCCTACGATGGCAAAGGAAAGTGCAATTAAAGGCAACAGCATTGTTGTAAATGTGTGCCATTTCAGATATTAGTTTCATATTTCTTTTTATTTGTACTTTTAGAATATAGTAAACAAACATTAGCTTGTTTGACCCCAGGAGATGAAAAGCTTACTGATCTCAGTTTTTATAAGTTAGGAAACCAGTCTCTCTGAGGTCAAGCAACTCACTAGTGATGACCTGGTTAGGAAGTGGCAGTTCCAGGCCTGGAATTCTCCCGCTATAAGATCTCATGAATTTCTTCTGTCTGAGACTGTATCAGGCACCTCTGGGGTAATACAAGATATTGTACCAAAGCACTGAATTTTATTTAAAATTAGAAACAAAACGTTCACCTAGAACTTTCCAGTGTTCCTGGTAAATATGATTTCTTCTTCGTGACTTCAAAAAGTAACTGTACCTTGGAGATGGACAAATTTATCCTGAAGCAGTTTTTCTGGCAGTGGCTGAATAGCTGGTTAAACAAAAAGTGCTAGGTTTACTACTTTTTGGTTCCATTTCTAGATAATGACAATCTTAAAAATTTCCCTTCACTATGAAGGCTTGGAAATCAACATACTGATTAATTAGAAAAGGGAGAAAGGAAATGCTGCTAAAAGAAAAGGAAATGAGTGGCCGTTAGCTCAATGGTTACAGCACAGTGCTCATAACACCAAGGTCGCTGGTTCGATTCCCACATGGGCCAGTGAGCTGCACCCTCCACAACTAGACTGAAAACAACGATTTGACATGGAGCTAATGGGTGCTGGAAAAACACACTGTTCCCCAATAATGCCCAATAAAAAAAAAGAAAAAGAAAAAGAAAAAAAGAAAAGGAAATGCTTGTAAAGACTGGTCCTATTGGGTTTAGACATGGGTCATCTAAACTTTTTATTTCTTCAATGCAAGAGTAAAAAACAAATCTAACCAGTTGTTAAGGCATTGGTTGTATGGCATTACATATTTTATCAAGTATTTTATGTGAAACATTAGATCTTCAAGAAAGTAAGACTTAAGTAGATTTTATTTCTTTGCTAAGGGACCACAAATGAGTGACACTTGTAAAAACTGATTTTAAAATTAAAACATATGAATTCTAGTCCTGTGCTAAAGATAAATAAACAAAGGCATTTAGACTACAAATTGCTGAGTGTCAGAAGCGAATCTGTTACGAGAAATGCAGTATCTTCTGCTATTTTTAAGTTCACAATATAGCCTCTGTATGAAGACTTCCTCCTGCCCCCTCCGCCCAACTCCATTTCACTTATAATACACACATAGTTTATTACTGTACCATGCAATGGTGACATATTACTTTTACTTTGTGAGTAGAAAATTGCACTTTCCCACATGTAACCAAGCTGCAAGTTTTTGTTAGCTCTCGTGGGAAATTTGTGATGGTGTGAAGTGAACTCCTGTCACCACTCAATGGATTGCAAAAATAGCGTAGCACTTGCTAAAGACCTGGATCATATCTTGAAAGATTGCACTGATCAAATCAATACCTTCAGCAAGATTTGTTATAGCCAGGCTTGTGTCAATGTGTGAAATGGATATAGTATGTTTAAGAACATACAGTTGGCTATCCCCTTCTATTGTGCTCCTGCTAGCTAATCCTTTGGCATGGATTTTTGTAAGTATTAAAAACACAAGGTAAGTGTGCCCAGACACCTATGTTGGCACTCTCTGAGCACTCAACTGACCACAACCAGGTGTTGCTGTGAAAAGAGGATGTTGTGAAGTCCCACAGACTTAAATTCAAAGCCAAGCTCTGTTGCTAAGTAGACATGTGACCTTGGACAAACTCCCTAACCCTCTGAGCCTTGGTTTCTTTCGTGTAAAACGGAGGTAATAATGTGTGCACCACAGGCTTGAGAAGGACCAGACACAGGGCAGAACCCCCTGTCTGTTAATTTACTCTCTTTTTCCCCTCCTGGGCACCATTCTCCTTTCGGCTCCATGATCCACACATTACCCATCTCAACATTAACCCACTCGTGAGTATATCTGTATATTTATAGGTGTTTGTGCACATGTGTGGATTTATGTCTTTACTCACATACCACTGAATATTGAGCTTAGCAGTGATTTTTCCTACACTACATTTAAGGAATTTCAAAATAACATTTCTTTTTATATTACTTAATATAGGTCCATTTTAAATAATTTAATAGCTATTTTTATTTCTAATTGGTACAATCAATAAAAGGAAATATCCCTTTTGAAATGGGATTCCTGACCCCAAAATGTGTAAAAAAGAACTTGTAATTAGAAAGAAAACTCTAAGTGAGTTCCTTTTACTTGACGCTTATCCAGCAATATGCTGAAAAGTTAAGCATATTAAAAAAATAGAGCATCTATTACAAATTTACTAACATAACAAAGTAAATATTAAATTCTAAACAGGAAAAATACTAAGAAGTGATGTTAGGGAAGAAAAAAAGAACAAATTCTTTCTGAAGGCCACACTCCATTTGCATATGAATTTTGCCCTCGGGAGTTACCAGGAAGAACAGGGCAGACAGAGAACTAGACAGATCTTGCTAGAAGGAGTCCTGGTGTTCATTACCATATTGGTAATATGACTTTAGAACATGTCTGCGGTCCTTAAGCCAGGATGTTAGAACACAACCATTTCTGAAAAGAGGAAAAAAAACCTTAGTGTGCCGAAAAGTAGCCACGTTAGAAAAATGAGTGTCAAAATTTAGAGAGTTTGGACAGGGACTTTATCCTAATACACTGCTAGGTTTCACCCTTCAGCAAGCAGGCATCAGGGGCTGCATCGGAGAGACCCTTCCAGGAGAGATTTCTGTTTATTAAGCTATTTTATCATGTGGCAGAATAGTGTTTGAAATATTAATCCATGTATTTCATACCCATTCAAGCAGCTGGGCCACTTCAGCATCGCTGCTTTAAGGAGAGGATGCTACACAGGGTGGAAACCAAAACTGCATTCCTGGCTTTTGTCATCCAAAAGCCTGGGCCCCTGAGTGTCCTTAGAAGAGGAAGTGACTATAAAGAGTCGTGGATTTGAGTGGGGAAAATGTAGAAATGTATTATTCCTCTCTACCTTTAACTCTTCAGACTAGAAAAATTCCCTAGGTTGGAGAAGGTGAAAGAGAGATAGGGAGGAATCCATAAGAAGACAGATGCTGATGCTCCTCATTAGGAGGGAGCCTCTTTTGGTTCTGTCTCCTGGGCTGAGCAGGAAACCCACAGTGCTTTCCAAAATCTGAGACCAGAGGGCAGCTGCGTCCTATCCGCAAGGGATGAAATGGCAGTGCAGTGAATCAAGCATGGCACCAAGAAGCAGAGACATCATCGGGACAGGTGAATGGGAGGGAAGGACTTAAGACAGAGACAGAGAGCTGACAGACTCCTCCACAGAAACCCAAGTGGCAGACACGACAAGGAAAAGAAGCGTTTCCTCCCACCCTCTTTCCACACTGCCCCTCTGTGCCCTCTGTAAAGCCCTGGCCCACAGATGCCATCCCAGAGAGAAAGGCAAAGCAGAG
Organism: Rhinolophus sinicus; assembly: GCF_057876585.1. Lineage (NCBI taxonomy): Eukaryota > Metazoa > Chordata > Mammalia > Chiroptera > Rhinolophidae > Rhinolophus > Rhinolophus sinicus. The sequence goes on from NC_142503.1 coordinate 72,609,304, forward strand.
CCTAAGATTAACAGAGGGCAATTTTCTTCCATCTCAGCAGAGCCAGGGCTTAATATAAAATTAGCCAGAATTAAAGAAAAATAACCTATTACCACTCTTGCACACCTGATTCGTGATATGCAGTCTTATCAAAGCCTAATGAGAAGTCCAGAGATGAAACCAGACAGCCTGCCTGAGAGAGATTCGCAGGTGGGAGGAGTAGCTGGAACTTGGATGGGGCAAGAATGTCTCCTCTGGTCACAAAGTGCATCCTCCTTGCTCTCTTCCTGAGTCTCATTTACAGTTCTGTTCCAGTGGTGAAGCTGAGAGAAAAGAAGGCACGACAGAGGGAATGGGGACCTCTAATGCTGTGACTGCAGCGAGTTCTTGAAGCAGAGTAACTCTGCCGAGGCGTTTAAAACTGAAGTGCAGTCCTCAGCTCTCAGAGGCTCGCATTCAGGAACTTCAGTGCGCTCACGCTCCTTTCACATTTGTCCCTTACACCTGAGGGTAAAGTTCTTTTCTTTCCCTTTTTTGCGACTGTTCAAATGCAGTGTTTGGAGCTGGGCACACAGTTTCCATTCCAAAGCAGGAGCAGTGGAGGATGGAGCCTGAGGCACATCAAGTCTTTCTGGCCAGGTCCCAAGCAATGTCAGGTCCCCCAGAAGGCAGCCTGCAAGGAACTGTGGACTCAGACCTTCCAACTGGAGCCAGAAAGAGCCCGAGTCCAAAGGGGAGACTTTGCTCACGGAAATACTGAACAGCTGAGCTGAAAAGACTCCATGTCACTAAGTCACAATACAGCAGGCTTTATTTTACAGTAAAGCATGGGTGTTGGTCCCTAATTCTGAGGGCAGCCGACTGATAAGCCTTCTATATATATCCCAGGAAGGAAATAGGACTGACTGAATTTTAAGCAAAAACCTTGGAATGACAAAAACAAATATGTTAAGGGCTGTCCAAGGGCGAGCCAAGAAATAAAAAGGGAAAGACACACTCCGTGGTGTGGCTGCCAGAGGTGAAGATTGATGCCTTTGCATGTGTTATAATAGAATTTGCATGTAATGCACTTCATATTTTTGCTTCTAACCACACCAGTTCTGGCTTACAGAGGAGTACTCTGATCCTAGACACGCATTGCCAGGCCTGGCAGGTAAGGGAAATGTATTCCTTCTGGACAGCCTGCCTGTAATTTGTGGTCACTATGAAATCACTTGTACTGTCTGTGGATTCCTTTGAGAGTGTGGGAAGGAAGATGACAGGAGCATCTCCTGAGGTCTGCAGGGTCGTTATCCCTGAAAGCGGGGCCTTAGAAGGTACAGATCTACCCGGTACTATTTCAGGGATGCCTGGAAGGCTCCTTTTGCCTGCTTCTCCCAATTGCTCCCAGATGCTCAAAAATCTTTTAAATAAATACAATCTTTCGTCCCACTGTTAGAAAGAATTTCATATTAAGGTATAAATGACTGATATCGATTCTTTCCCAAAGATGGGTTTTGATAACAGAAAAGTAAGAAGGGAACATGGAGTTATTGATAGCGGTAGTAGTGCCGTGGGGGAAGAGAAGGGATGCTGTGTTGGGGGGATTGATGAAAAATGGGAAGGGAGAGGTTGCCAAAAGGTCATCACTTCAGAATTTTCCAAAGGGCCAGTCTTATCCAAAAGTAATGAAATAGCTTTGCTGAGCTACGTGGAGGTGTCATTTAGAATAATCTACCAGTTGAAAGATCTAATATGTTTCACATTATTAACAACAATGTAGGTGGAACTCCCACCAAAACACACTAAAAACACTTGGCCTCCTCCAGCTCTGGCTTTCTGGGTTACTCAGTCTTCCGGTAAATCACAGTCCCAGTATCTGTCCAGCAGAGCTCACGGTTGAGCCTGAGGGCAGTGGTAGGAAATCATCAGAATCCCTTTAGACCTTTTACAAGTGAGGGATCCAAAGTATTCTTGATTAAAAGAAATCTTTTCATCATAAATATCTCAATTCTTCCTAAGCTAAGTTACAAATTTAACATGACCTCGATGAAAGTACTAACAGCACTTTTCTGCATCGAAACAAGCTGATTTTAAAGTTAATATGGAAAAGTAACCAAAGTAATCTAAGAAATTTCTGCAAAGCAGTTGTCCAGGGCAGGGAGTATTAGAGACCAGCTGAAGATTTTAGAACATAATAAAAAGCCTCAATATTTAAATAGTGTGGTGCTGCCATGTAAAAAGACAGAACCTTTGGAACAGACTAGAAAGTACAGGAGAAGAATAAAATATACAGAGAATTTGGTATATGATAAAAATGGACCTCTTATATAGGGTGTTGGGACAACTGAATGATGTATACTAGAGGATAAAATTGGATGGACCCATACTTTACATTATACACTACGATTAATGATTTAAATCTGAAAAATGGGGAGTTTTCGTTAAGATGGCACAGTAGGTGAATGTTGTCCTTATGTTCTCTCACGACATCAAAATTACAACTAAACTATAGAACAACCATCTCTGAGAATCACCTGAATCTTGCTGAACCAAAGCCCCACAACTAATGGCACACAGAATAAGCCAACTTGAGACTGGTAGGAGAGGCGGAGATGCAGAATGGGCTGGTCCCACACCCACATCTGACCATTAAAAATTGGGAGGGGTATCTCGGCTGTGGAGGTCCCCCTTCCTGGAGGAGCTAGGCATCCCAGACCCTCCCCAGCCCAGGGTTCCAGTACTGGGGAGAGAAGTCCCCATAACTTCTGGTTGTGAAAACCAGTGGAGATTGTGACTGAGTGAGCGGGAGGGAGGCTGGAGTCCCAGAAGCTCCTCTTAAAGGGACCGTGCACAGGCATACTCATCATCAGAATCACTGGCTCTGAGCTCTAGCCCTGTGGCAGCAGCTGGAGAGGCAGCAGGGACATATGGTGGGGAACAGAGGTGTCTGGCTTGGGACGGGGGCTGGAGGGGCAGCTTTCTGGATGGAGGAACTGGTGGAGGCCATTGTTACCTTGTTGAGCCCTCCCCCCTTCACAGCGTGCAGACACAGGTGGCTGCCCTACCTGAGTCTCTACCGTTCCTTCATCACACCCTGGTGATTCAAGACCCTGCCCTGTACAACTTTCAGGCATACCCAAACTATTTCCAGCGGATTACTCATACAAACCGCTTGCCTTGGCTTATGCTGCAGACTTTCCTATGGTCTCTCAAAGGTTCACAAAACACAGACAAGCAGCATCTGGCTTGAACGTGTCCTGTACCTCTAGCTTAACAGCCCTAAGCCTGGCACTAGCAGCAGCCAGCATTGGTTTGCGGCTTGGCTTCTCAAGGCAATTCTAAGCACAGCACTGGCAGTGGCCATCTGCAGATTGCTTTGTTGCTCCTGCCGGGTGGTCCCCGGTGGGGCATGGGCTGTGGCTGAACTTGACCTGCAGCAGGTCCCCTCCCAGGTAGTCCTGGGGCTTGTGCCTCCAGTGGCCAGCTTCGAAATGAGCTGAAGCATGACCCAATCACCTCTAAGGACGACACACCCAAGGGGCAGATTGGGCAGGCACCAGAATCCTGCTGAGGCAGATCCTGCTCTGTAGGGTCAGCTCCTGCACAACTCCTCCGCTACAGTCAGAGCCAGTCCTCACAACCAATAAGACTGAGAGTCAATCCCTCCCATTTATGTGCAAATAGTAACCAAAGCTCAACTACAAGAGGAGGACACACACAACCCATACAGGGGACACACCTGGAGAACACAGCTCGAGTAACCAGGAAGACTGTGCCACTGAACCCCACAGCACACCTACTATGTAAGGCCACTCGATTAAGATGAGGAGATATAGCAGACCTACTTAATACATACAAACAAACACAGGAACACAGCCAAAATGAGGATACAAACATGTCTCAAGTGAAAGAATATAACAAAATGCCAGAAAAAGAACTAAACAAAATCGAGACAAGCAATTTACCAGATGCAGAGTTCCAAGCACCGGTTATAAAGATGCTCAATGATCTCAGGGAGAGCTTCAACAAAGAGATAGAAAACATGAAAAAGAAACAGTCAAAAATAAAGAACACAATAAAGGAAATAAAGAACACATTAGAGGGAATCGACAGATTAGATGAAGCAGAGGATCAAATCAATAATTTAGAAGATAAGGTAGCAGAAAACACCCAATCAGAACAGAAAAAAAAAAAATCCAAAAAAACTGAGGAGAGTTTAATGGGCCTCTGGAAGAACATCAAGCATACCAAGATTCATATCATAGGTTTACCAGAAGGAGAAGCGACACAGCATGGAATTGGAAACCTACTTGAAGAAATAATGATGGAAAACTTTCCTAACCTGGCAAAGGAAATATATATACTAGCCCAGGAAGTGCAGAGTACCAAACAAGATGAACCCAATGAGGTCCACACCTATACACATCATAATTACGAATGGATTAAATGCTCCAATTGAAAGACAGGGGGACTAAATAGGTAAGAAAACAAGACCCTTACATATGCTGCTTACAACAGACTCACTTCAGATCAAAAGACACACACAGACTGATAGCAAAGGGATGGAAAAAGATATTTCATGAAAATGGAAACAAAATCTGGAATAGCAATACTTATACCTAACAAAATAGACGTTAAAACAAAACTGTAACAAGGGACAAAGAAGGACCTAGTAATCCCACTTCTGGGTATTTATCCAAAGAAACCCAAAATGCTACTTTGAGGGGACATGCTCATCCATATGTTGTTCAGTGAGCGTTATTTACAATACCCAGGATATGAAGGCAACCTCGGTGTCCCTGAATGGATGAATGGATAAAGAAGAGGTGGCACATATATGCAATGGAATATTACTCAGACATAGAAAAGAAGGAAATCTTGCCATCTGTGACAACATCGATGGACCTAGAGGGTATTGTGCTAAGTGTAGTGAGTCAGACAGCGAAAGACAAATGTCATATGATTTCACTTATAAGTGGAATCTAAAGAACAAAACAAACAAATGAAACAGAAACAAACTCATAGATACAGAGAACATTTTAATGATTGCCAGATGGGAGAGGTGTTGGGGACGGGCAAAAAGGGGAAGGGATTAAGAAATACAAATTGGTAGTTACAAAATAGTCATGGAGACATAAAGTAAAGCATAGGGAATATAATCAATTATATGGTAATAATTATGTATCGTGCCAGGTGGGTACTAGTCAGGGGGATCACTTCCTAAATTATATAAATGTCTAACCACTATGCTACACACCTGAAATTAATATAAAATAATATTGAATGTTAACTCTAATTGAAAAATTTAAAAGGGGGGGGGTAATAAAGAATAAGAGGTTCAAAGTTCCAGATAGAAAACAAGTCTTGGGGATGTAATGTACAGCATAGGAAATGTAGCCAATAATATTGTGATAATGTGGTACAGCGTCAGGTGGTCCTGGACTTACCAAGGTGATCACTTCTTTAGCATAGGAAATATAATCAATAACATAGTAATAAGTATGTATAGTGTCAAGCGGGTATTGTTAAATAACCATGATGTACACCTAAAACTAATATAATATTTTATGTTACTATATTTCAATAAAAATGTTTTAAAAAATGTGAAAAATGAAACCACAAACGTACTAGAAGAAAACCTAGGACAATTCTTTTATAATCTTGGTATAGGAAAGGCCTTTCTAACTGTGACTAAAAATTCAGAATCCAGGAAAGAAAAGATTGATAAATTCAGCAACATCTAAAGAAAGTGAAACTATTTCCATGCAAAAGTAGCTTAAAGAAAATCAAAGAGAAAAAATAATTGCAACTCATATATATACTAAGTGATAATTTCTCTATATAAAGATACCCTGGGAAAGAAAAAAGCAGTCTAACAACCCAAAATAGAAAAATGAACAAATGACATGAGCAAACAGTTTGTAGAAAAAGGAACACAAATGCCAAACATGTATGAAGATTACAAGTATCACTCATTACAAGAGAAAACAAAATTAAAACTGCACAGAGAAGGCATTTTTTCTCCCCATGAGACTGACAACAACCCAAAAGTCAGACAATATATTTTGTTGGTGAGGCAGGAAAAAGGGAGCTCATATTCATTGCTGGTCAAGGAGCAAAATGGTAAACTCTAGAGGTAGGTAATTTTACAGTGTCCTTCAAAATAGCAATGCATCTGCCAGATTTCCACTGTTAACCATGACAGAGTAAGTAAAACTAAATGTACTCTCTCATTTAAACAACAAAAATAAATATCTGAAGCAAAAATTTTTAGACACTTGGACAATAAACAGCACAAGATAGTTACGATGGTTAATTTTATGTGTGAACCTGACTAGTCATGGGGTGCCTAGATATTTGGTGGAACATTTTGGAGGTGCCTGTGAGGGTGTTTCTGAATGTGATTCACATTTGAATCAGTTGAGTGAATAAAGCACATTGCCCTCCCTACTGTGGGTGGGCCTCATCCGATAGGTTGAACTCCTGAATAGAACAAAAAGCCTCCTGTACATAAGAGGAAACTCCTCTTTCCGGACTTCCTTCCAGGTGGGACGTAGGGCTTATTCTTCTTCTTGTTCTTCTTTTTTTTTTTTTTTTTTCCTATTTTCAGACTGGAATGAAATCTTGGCTCTTCCTGGATCTCAAGACTGCTGGCCTTCAGACTAGAATTATACCATCTGCTCTCCTGGGTTTCCTCCAGCTTGCCCACTGCAGATCTTGGGGTTTGTGAGCCTTCATAATCATGCAAGCCAATTCCTTATAATAAATCTGTTTTTGTGTATATATCTCCTGTTTGTTCTGTTTCTTTGGAGAATCCTCAGGTGAGCCTAGCCTATGGTTGCCACAGCCTGCTGCCTGGAGAGAGACTCCAGTTTATAGTCCAAAGAGGGGGATCTCAAAGAGCCTGCATCCTTGCTAAGCTGTGGAGACAGAGTTCAGAATTCAGAGAAACCAAGGAGACTAGGCTACATAAGACAAACTACCAGAGAGGTAAGAGCTCTTGGAGAGAAAGCTTCAATGATTGCAGTGTTCCCCTTGAGTCTTTGCATATGGACTCTCTTGATCCATAAGTTGGTCTCAATTCTAGGTGCCTCTCATAATGCAAGCATCCTTACAGACTGTGATTCTTGACTTTAAAGACTCCTCTTCCACATAACAGGGCCTCTAAGCCCCAGCCCACTACTTCATTTGGTGCATAACTCAAGAAACAATGGTCTATTCTTAAGAAAAATTGTGTTGGACTCAATGGAAGATGTGTTTGTTTCCAGCATGATGCCTTTCTAAGAGATTTTCAGAAGTTATTCTGTCCATCTGCTATTTTCACCTGGTGTTGACTTCATCTCTGTGCAAAATGCAAATTAAGTAAAATGGCAAGAGTACTAGATTTTGAGTCAGGAGACTTGTTGTAGGCTTTAGTCTGTCACATAACCTCTCTGGGTTTGTTCTCATCTTCATAAAGGAAGTTGCTCAATTACATGATTTCTAAAGCCCCTGGAGTTCTAGAATTCTATGAAAATTTCTGATACCTCACAGTCTAAGGAATTTACAACACTCTAAGATAAGGCATAATTGGACTAGTTCTAAAATATAAAGTTATGCTACTTAAATTTACAATGATATTTAATTAATTCTCATTTTCCACTGTCAAAAACCTCAATGGAATAATTGTCTTGGCAAGTCATGCAGCGCTTTGGTGCCCTGCTTGGACACTCTGGATTCCAATTTGTTCTCATAGCAGCAGGAAAAAATCCTTGGAAGGCAGCCGTGCTTTATTCACTAGAGAAAAAGACAGTGCAGAGTCATGTGCTACTTAACGATGGGGGTACATCCTGAGAAATGCATCATTAGGCGATTCTGTCGTGCGAACATCATAGAGTGTACACTAACACAAACCTAGAGGGTATACCTATTACTGTAATTGCATGAGCCCTCCTTTTGTAGATCTGGCAGCACAAGTTTGTTTACACCAGCATCACCACAAACACATCAGTAATGCATTGTGTTATGACGTTCAGAAAGCTATGACATCACTAGGTAATAGGAATTTTTCAGCTCCATTATAATCTTATGGGACCCTCATCATATATATATGCAGTCCATTTTTGACCGAAACATCGTTATGTGGTGCATGACTATAGTTTCCACAGGAAAAGCTACCTTCATCCTCCTTTTAGAAAAGCCCTCCCAGAAGAGCTGTGACACCAGGTGCTGGCTAAGTGCCATGGGAAGGATTTAGCCCAATGGATAAATTTTGTTTTTTCGGCTGCCTCAAACAGGTGGATCCATCTGAAGCAAATGTTACGAATTGGACTTTTTCATATAGCCTTGTTGAAAGAACCAGTGCCCCTAGGCACCCCTCAGCCACCAGGGAACGTCTGACTTAACCACAGTTTTACGCATCTCTCAGTGGAAGCTGACCTTCAAACATAAACCTGAGTCATTGGGGGCACTGAGTGCATTTGTGACCCTCCCTAGAGGCAGTTGGCTCCAAACCCCAGGAATGTGTTATATGAAAAAACAAATGCTTTTTTTTTTACCATCTGTGAATGAAAAACATACTTCATAAGTTTAACTGTTTCAAATTGCCATATGTCTCACACACACACACACACACACACACACACACACACACGCCTATTTTGGTGCTGAGATCAAGTTGGTACTATAGACTTTAGACTCCTCTTCCAATCCTCTGCTTTTTCTTTCAAGGAGGCTATAGGTAAAAAGCTTCCAGGTTTGGACCCACCCAGAAACAGAGCAATTTTAATCTCAGTGGGAGTGCTGTGGCTGACTTTTCTGGAATTTCAGCCATCTGCTGCAATACTCACCCCCCCACACCCCTCTCCCCGTTCAACCATTCACTTAAACTGCCCCCATGCTGCTACAGAATCATAAACATCTGAGGCCAACACTTTATGTAGTTTTATTTTATGAGAGGGGTGGATGGGTAGAGAGAAAGGGGAGAAGAAACTGAAAAAAACCTTCTGAATTCAACTGTCCCTCATTAACTCTGAATAAGACAACTAATTGGCTTCTCTCAAAGACTTTTTGTCTGGTTGTTTGCTTGAATCAGTTTTTCTGGAAAAACTAACAAACCAGAGCTTTTATTATTAACTAAAGTTCATCATTCACCTCTCAAAGCCATGAGAAAATAAAGGCAAAATCCTTAACAGTACTCACTGTAGGGCCTCCTTTGGTCTGATCCTACTATGGCGACTAAGGAATTGTCAGCAAGCAAGGTGCTAACCCATCGCAGCCATTATTTTCTAAATCTAAAAGGAAACTCTCTTATTCTGAAGGACCTTTGTGATCAACACACAGGTATTGCCAAATAAATCCTTTTACAGAAAGTGGTGGGTACTGATGTTTGTCTTCCCAGATCAAGCCCCTTCTTGACTCACAGCACAAATGCTTCTTTGCCCTGGAGGTTGAGAGTGATTCCATTCCCCCTGGATAGGGTTTTCATTTAGTCATGATCACGTGACCCAATTCTAGACAGAGATGCAAGAGACTTGGGGCTTCTGGAACAAGCTGTTTTGGAAGACATGGCTAATGTGTATTAATGTCTGGTTCTCCTCTACATCTGGACACATGGTATTGTGCCTTCCTCCCCCAACTAAAGTGAGGCAGGGCCATGTAGAGTTCTGGCCAGTGAAATCTAATGGCATATGTATCACTTACATGTAACATGTTACATGTACCACTTACATGTAACATGCATCACTTCAGGACAAATGATTTAACAGCAGAAGCCAGACATTCCAGCCTCCGCTTCCCTTGTCACCACTAAATCTGAAGTTTTTTTAAGATGAGAGCCTCAATCAGCCTGGGTCCTTAAGGAGAGCCAGCCATGGGACATGTGCAAGCTATGTGCTTGTATTGTTTTAAGTCAGTAAGATTTAGAGGTTTATTTGTTACCACAGTGTAATCTATTCTGTCATGACCATACAGTTTTCCTTGCTCTTGAGAAATAGACCTAATATCAAGAAGGAATAGCCCCTTTTCTTACCCTGGAGACTATTACATGATGATATGACACTTGGGGCTGCTGCTGTCATCTTGCAACCACAAGGGGACAAACTGTGGATCAACTCAAGTCAGAGGAGGAGCCAACATATAAAAACATAGAGAAACTGGGCCCTTGATATCATTAAACCACAAAATTTAACCTGGAAGAGTCTGTCACCAGACTTCTTATGCAAGGTAATAAATATCTCATTTTTATGCCACTTTCAGTAAGATTTGCTCTTATTTGCAGTCAAAAGCATCCTAATTGATACAGTGCAGAAGAAGTTATCTGCCTTTCTCCTCTCTGGATCTTTCTTTGTCTCCATCTATCTATCTATCCATCCACCCATCTATCCATCCACTCATCCATCCATGTGACCAAAAAATATTAACACTTACTTTTCAGGCTATGTCTACCACAGGAAACAGAACAAAAGACCCCATAGTTTTAACTAAAGCCATTAACCTATTTCCTGGCACTCTGGCTCCATCAATCACTCCAGTGATTAGTGATGCTGCCCTCATCACTGACCACCTCCAGGAGGCCACACTGACTCTTTTAAGGTAGTGCTGCAAATTCAGGCTCCTCTGAGCTGTAAGACCTCTTTGTTTGCTACTTCCAGTTTTTAAATTTAGTTCTTCTACAAATATGTGTATAAGTTCTACACTAGGTACTGCAGTGACCACAGGGAACGAAGCATAGTCACTGCCCTGAAGAAGAGACAGGGCGGTTGGGCGGAGGTGAGACAGACAAATCAAAAGACCACATGAATATAGGGCCAGCCACTGTGACCTGCAGACCCCCTGCAGGTTCTCATGACGTTCTCTCTGGACACCACTCTGCCCACCACATCTGCCCAATGCTGGTCACTCATGTCAGCTGGTCACTCATGTCAGCAGCTGTGCCTGTCCCATAAGCTCCAAACCTTCACAGTCAAGGATCCGTCAAGCCCTGAAAGTAGCTGCTCTGTGAGGTCTAGACTGATGCCCAGAAGGGGGGGTTACACTTTTTCTTTAACTTCCCACTTGCCATATTGGAGCCCTGCTTTGCCCACCTTTAACTAGTGATTGCTTTAGGATAGTCCCTTACCTGTAAGGTGGCTCCCTAAGCATCTGTCTCAGAATTGGAAGACGATCTTCAGTTTCATTCCTTGATGCCTGGCTCTGGGAGCAAAAATCCTTTTAAAGCTTGAAATGGAAAGAAACCATCCAGACGCAGATGCTTAGATGGCATTTTGGGTTCAAGATTTTTTTAGGGAATAATGGCTGTGAATGGAAGGCAGAGAAGGCAGGATTAGGCAGAAAAAAGAAGTGAAACTATAATGCAAGACCAACCAACTCAGCCAACCCAGTGTGAGAACAGCTCAGCAGAGTATACCGAAATGGTCAGGCCTTTATACTGATCTGCCTAGATCACTCACCAAATGAGAGCTGCCCCAGCGTGACCTCTGCAGCTGAGGCAGACCATGACAAAGGTGACAGCTGAAGCTGTGTCCAATGTGATCCCCACAGCTGGATGGTGAGTGTTTTTCCAGAGGGGTTCTGGGAGGCACTTCTCATGTTCCACTATAGTCCACCCTTTGGGCTGCTTGGATCAACTTCTCCATATATGTTCAGGGGGCAGCTCCTCCAGGACTCCCATGGGCTTCTTTCAGAAAGGGGAAATCTGCAGACAGTAGTGTGATCCCAGATAGATCATGCCCATCTTATGATGGATTGTTGCTGGGCCTACCCAACCTTCTGATGTGGTGGGTCTAATGAGACCGAAACCCTGATGGGCAGTGCAGGCTGCTTGGTTACTAAGTGTCCTGTGCTTAGGTGACCAGTTGTCCCAGTTTGCACAGCACTGAGGGTTTCCCATGATGAGAGACTCCCAGTGCTAAAACTGAAAAGTTGGGGAAGTCTTGGGCAAACTGGGATGTGTTGGTCATCCTACCCATGGTAAGACATTCTGTCTCTATGTTAGAAGCTGTATTTCAAAAGCTGTTTAATTCTCCACTAAAGATAACATGGCTTTGTTCCAGAACTCCAGGTAGCTTCACTGTTGTTCTCCCACTGGGATTTGCCATAAATTATTTGAACACATCCACTCAGACCTTCTTATTCCACGTGTCAAGGTCCCAGCTTTCTCAGCCAGGGCCATGACTTTGGGTTAACAGACCTGTCCCGGTTGGTTGAGCCTCTCTGACCTGAAGTCCTGGGCTTGGTCCTCGGTTTGCTGTGCTCTCCAGCCAGAGAAGATGAGAGCTTCATTGCACGCGAGCAAAGAGGCTTCCATCCCTGGCTTTGTTTTCTGTTACTCATCCTCAGGTGTTCATGATCTTTCTGTGAAGCAGCAACAGTACTTAGCAACAGCCATTTTGTCCCATCATCTTTAGGTCTGCATCTTCGTAAGTTTCAGGTGCCTTATATATTGTCTTATTGTATGTAGTACATTCCCCGCTATGAATACACCATCCCAACTCACCACTGAGGAAAGTTTTAACCATGGGACCACCACTTGCTGCCAGAACACGGGCTCTTCTTGCCAGCCAGGCCGTGAGTGATTTGACTTTCAAACTCCATCTTATCATCCCATTTCTCAGACTGGTCTCTGTACCAGCTGTTGCAGGGGTGACTCTTCAGAAGACGTCACTGACAGTTTGGGGAGCAAGATATGTATTCGGAATTTAATACCTATAAAGGCAAGGGGGAAGAGACAGGACTGGTCCACAGAAGAAGGTGATCGGTGATGCCGGCCTGACAAAGCTTTGGCTAACCTGGCGAAGCGCTCTGGAAAGTGTTGTGTGTGGTCTACAGCGGGCTGCCCCGGAAGAAGACGACGGGTCCAGTGGCTTCTGCAGCGGAGGCTGACGCCGAAGGAACCGACAGCAGGAGGCTGGCTGCTAACTGCATTCACACCCTGCGTCCAGTCAGGGAGTCCGCATAGGGCGGGGTCTGTGCAGCGCACGTCCCAGTGCGTCATGCGCACGTCCGAGTGCGTCATCCGCACCGCGCATGTCTGCGTGCAGCACCTAGTTGTGCTCGGGCGACTTAGAGACTTCACGAAATAGGGCCCGAAGGGGGCACAGGCTGAGCCGCACTGACTTTCCTGGCTCATGGAGTCTACAGACTGAGCCCTTTATTTTCCCACTGTAGAAGGAGGGGGAAGATTGTGGGAAGGATCAATGAATAATTATGGATTAATTAGAAAGTAAAAAGAAAAAAAGCACCCAGCAGTCTGAGGAAAAGAAAAACAGAAGCTTTTCCTTCTCCAGATCCTTCTCCAGATACCCTCTTTCATTGTCTTTTCTTCTCCACCTTTTCCAGTTCAAGACCCAGAAGAAAAACATCTGGGCTAGGAATTTCCTTAAAGTCTCCTGGAAAAGAATCAGACACGTCTGTGTGAACCTTTCTTCCAGATTTCTGCCAGAAATGTCCAAATGATGTTTGCGCTTCCTTGTACTTAGAAGTCCAAACAGGAAAAGAAAAGTCTTTTATCTTGTTCCATAAATGCCACTGGTCCCATGTCCCACCCTTTCCCCAGCTGCCGTGTGCCCTCCCCACACTGACCGTCCTGCAGAGAACCGACCAAGGGCACTAGCCCTTTGGTGTGACCAGCTATGAGAATATAGTGAGACCACTTTCTACAGGTCTACAACAGTGTGTTTTAAAAAGTTAAGAGCAATTGAAAGTACAAGTATTACGCTGAAAATGCTCCCTAATTAATAAATGTTCTACATTTTTATGTGGGAATGTTTAATATTTAATTTTTCAATAATTTTATCATTTATAATTTATTAAATTTATTTTGTGGCTTGTATTTATTAAAAATTGATATACTTCCTATTTCTGTTACTCCAATGTTAGATTATTTTTATGGGAAATGAAAAAAAAATTGATGCTTTTAAGTCATTGGACTCTTTTTTTTTAAAGCCTCAGTTGCATCGTGTTAAGACTCCAATATCCTAGGCCTTCTTTATGGTATCTCTCCCAACGTTTTCTCCATGACTGTTGCATTTGTATAGATCAGGGGGTCAGCCACCCTTTAGAAGTGGACTGAGATGGATAGCTTTCTTCTCTGATGAGCTGGGAGTAGAGCTTATCGCAGTGCTAAATTTCATGTCATAGGAATGACACAGGCTTATAGCCAAAATGGTCTAAATGCCCTTAAAAATTCAGTGTGAAGATGGGTTGAGTCCAGGATTGCTGGCACTTGGGGATTGACAGCTCAAGTGTGTTCAGTTTCCAGTCAGGTAATATAAAAGAAGGGAGGCAGCTGGCAGAGAATACTAGAAGTGGAGTTGGTGGTAAATGTCTTAACCATTCAAAGCCAAATGTTTTCAAAGAAACAGAACATGTCTGATGTCTGTAGTCTGGATTTTGCAAGTTTGTAACCTCTGCAAAGGAGCCCTTAAGACTTAAATTGAAGTCTGAATACAGGGCCATATGTCCTCCTAGTTGGAGTGAATGCTATTCTTAAACTCGTTTCATACTGTGGATTTTAGGCAGCTTGACTTGTGATTAATTTAAGGTCAGGAGAACACGTGTGTGTTAAGTGGACTGGGATACTAGGATATATCTGCAAGCACACAGCAAGTCTAGTTCATTCAGTGCACACGTGTTTATTGCGTATTTACTGTGGGAGGTGCCCATGAGGCCAGATAAAAAGAGAGGTGCAAGGGGTGAGAAGGGCATATCAATGAGAATTGACAGCATGAACAGGGGTGAAGCATGACCTTTGCTATTTTGTTAGTCACCAAAAGTCTATGAATAAAAGCCCATCAAACAAGTCTGTGAACTGTTTAAAAATATGATATAAAATCATTAATGCCAAAATCTACCACTGATCACAGTTGATAGTTTTTATGACAACTTGTGAACATGTTTTCTCACCCATTAGAACCGAGGGCCGAATTCACATCTGTTTTATCTTTATTTCCCAGCATTCAGCACAGTGCTTTGCTCAAAGTAACTCCCATAAAGATAGGCCAAATGAATTTATACCTAGACCATCTCTAGCTTGCAAGCCATAGGAAGATAGGTTGGATGTATTTTTCATCCGTATATCTTCCAAGGAACTTAGACTAGTGCTTTGCACTGAAGGTGCTGAATAAATGCTGATTCAATTGAAGAGAAACCTCTGATATCCAATTCTTTTTCTGACCTAGGCCTCCCCCAGTGCCCTTCTTCCAACCTGGCAATGCTGAGTTGGGTCTCCTTTAGTGCCAGACACAGCTAGCTCCTGTAATCTAGTTGCTGAGTTTATGTAACATTTTGATATAATGCATTAAAACATTTCCTTAGCCAAATGTTTTACACAACATAAAATATTTTCCTATGCTAATGTTTCTTTTATTGAGTTTTTTTACAAAAAAATTATCACACATTCTACAGATATTCAGCAACACTTACTCAACTGAAACATAAAATAAAATTACAGAAACGCCAAATACATTCTCTCAAATTAACTGAAAAGAACTGATTGTTAGTGAGAAATAAACTCCACAAAGTAAATGGCAGCACAGCCCTTGCCTAGGGTTCTCTTCCATCAAACATCACATTAGCGGGGCGCTTTACAGGTGGGTCAGCTTTTCTGTCCCTTTACCTGCTGACTTAGCAATCAGGTTGGAGACCAGAGCATTCCAAGTTTAAGTTCATAGAAGAGGGCTTATGTTGTAGACCCAGGAGTCCCAAAGCAGACAGACACTACAACACTGCACAGCCCCACATTAATGAAAGCAAGAAGGACATGTAGACTCAGAAGAGCTACTGAGTTGAGAGACATATCCTGCCAGAAGAAAGTGGAAGATGCCTCAACCTGGGGAAGGACCATAGCCTGGGAAAAAGGTGATGTGGAGATGTCAGAGGAGAGTGGATAATGAAGGTCTGGGCATGGAGGTGAGTGTGTGAGAAGGACGAAGTGTAGGAAGGATGTCAGGTAGGAAATCAGTGATGGGAGGTCACGTGAGGCCCCTCTGTGCTGGGAAGTGAGGCCACAGCTGTGTACCGTACTCAGGGAAGATTGGAATGACCCTGCAAAGCTCAACTCTTTATACTTCCAGTTGAAACTCATAATGACTCCAATTTGGTTTCCCTGTGAGCCATAGGCAAAGGGCCAAGTAGCCTTGACCCTGGCTAATAGGGTGACTATCACTCATGTATATAAGCATCATAATGACCTTTGAAAGCATGATTTTATTTTCACTCCTAGTTGACATATGAGGAGACCAAGGGCCAGAAAAATTAAGTAGCTTGTAAAATGTTGTCCTCCACAGAGAGGGTAAGTCCCAGGACTGGAATTCAGGTCCCCTGACCACCCATCCACTGGTTTTCTCCCTTGTTTCCTTCCCATCTCTGTTCAAATTTCACTGTCAGTGAAGGTTTTCCTGATCACTACTTATAAGTAGGAATCCTCACTCCAAATCAACACCCCTTTTCCCCTTTCTGTACCCTAACATTTAAACACCATTAGAAACATGACATACTTGTCTGCTTGTTTGTCGATCTCTTCCACTCCCCACATTATAATGTAAGCTCAATGAGAGCAGAATTTGCCTGTTATATTCATTGCTGTAGCCTCCAAACCCAGAACTGAGCCTGGTATATTATCTTTGTCTAATCTTATTTGATATGTGTGGACCAAGACTTCTGAATTATCAGGGGATCTTGTTCAAAAGCAGATTCTGATGCCTGGGGTAGGACCTGTGAGCTGATGTTGCTGCCCTGGGGACCATGCAATAGGACATTTGGTCTTCTTTTAGCTTTGATTTCGCGGTGGGTGGAGTTGGCTTTAGAGGAGGGCAAGGCAGAGAGCCGGAATGGAGGGGAACAGCTGAAAAGAATCTCTTCTAGGTAATCTCTTATCCTCAGTAATTCATCTTTGATCTCATGCGCATCTTGAATGTGTAATATTTCTAAATTGTACTTACGAACTTCTGTCTCATAGATCTTCTAACTCATGTCCATCAGGCCTCCCTCACGAACACTCTAAGAGCAGCACTGCAGTTGAAAACCTGGTTCAGTTCCCAAGCATACCTTAAAACAGAAAAGCCTCAAAGGCTGCAGCTGAAGGAATCAACTCTCTCACACAGGGATTTTCTTTAGGATCTGTTTGGCAAACAAGTATGTTTCTTACTTTGAGGCAAGCCATGTCAGCAGTTTAATTTAAGACATCAAATGAGAAACAATCTGTCTGGTGTAACCTTTTGCTGGTGAAATGAACAGCCTCTGAGCCAGTTCCCAGAGAACACTCTCATTATCCTGGTCTCCGTGACATGGGACACATTGTCTCTTTTCTTGACTTGACCTTAACACATCACTGATGCAAAACATATTTCTAGTTTGAAAAATAATCATTTAGAAAATAAAACCATTTCATCATCTCAGCCACAGTCCTGAGCCTCAGCACTGTGGAAAATGTGTTTTATTTGAGTTGTACCACTGACTAGATCTAGCCTCTTAAAAATTTAAGGAAATATTTATAAGCAGAGAGGTACCCGGCAAAAATGTATTCTTTCCATTCACAACATAAAGTCAAGAGGCTAAGATCAATGGGAACATGGAGTCTTTGATTTTGGTCACAATATGTTCTTGAAACTAAGGGACAAAGGGAGTTTTGTTTATAAGACTCATGATCACATTAAAGAAAAAAAATACATATAATCTCCCTAACGCTTGAAAATAGCAAAAATGTGTTTCAGTGGAATGGGGGGAAGGAAAATTAGGGACAATTTAAGGAGACATTTTCAAAGATGAGGAAACTATGGCCTGGAGAGAGAGACTTGCTCAAAAATATATGGCTATAGTTGGAAGAGGTAGGACTAGAATTCAGGTCTCCTGGTTTGCAGGCTAACGACCTCTCCACCTCACTACTTTCTTCCCTGATAAAAGTCCTATACAATGGATATACTTGTACTTATTGGTACACTTCTTACATGAGGCCTCATTGCACTCATATCAGCATCAACCACGACTAACAGTCCTCACTGGCTAGAACAAGATAAACATATATGTCTCATTCACTTAAAAGCTTAGTGGTAGGCAGACCTGGTGTAGTAGCTCTGTAGAAACTAAGAACCCACTCTTCTTTTAAATTTTTTGCTTCATCTTTCCATTTTCAATTCATGATTCAATATGGATGATGCAATTTCAACCATTTTGTCCACACCACATGCTGGAAGAGAATCAAGATAGAGGGGGAAAGGGCTTTTCTTCTGCTGTCTCTCTTTTAAGGAGACGTCCATAAATTTCCTCCTAACAATTTACACTTACATCTCACTAGCCAGAACTTATATTGCCACAAGGAAGACTGAGAACCACGCATTGTGACTCTACATCAAATTGGGGCTTTACTCCTGAGGAAGAAATAAAATGTGAGTATTGGGAGGCAATGAGCTGTCTCTGTCACTGCACTAAGTGTTTCTGTAGCTCTAGAAGCACTCCTCTGGTATGTCTATATGTGGTCTCTTTAAAACCAACACATTCTTGGGAGTTCTGGTGCTGGTAATGGTAAAACAGCTTGTATTGGACTAACCCTCCCATATATAATAATGCAATTCTGGGGAAAAAACAAAAACAAAAAAATCTCTCTTCCTGTCACCGCGGAACAACCAAAAGTGGGCAGCTAAGAATTCAACCAATTAAAGAAGGAATCCACGGTCCTTGGGTAAGATCCACTTTTACATGGCTTTTCCCTTGGGAGCACTCTCCCATCTACATGGTCCCAGGGAGGGTTAGAACCTGCGCAGAAAGCTGCAGTCTATAGACTTGGAGGGTCAGAGAAGAGTTAGAGAGGTGGAAAATTGAGTGGGGGAAGCCTGGAAATGACAGAGGCCCGACAGACTCTACATAGAACTCTCTACTAATCCTTGGGTGTCTCCTGTTCTGAGCACACGTGAGGAAGATTTTTCATACAGATCCCTGTGAAAGCAACAACTGGAAGGCTGAAAAGAGGAAAAAAGATATTTCAACTCTGTCAACACAGGCAAGAAAGAATTAGGAGTTTAAGTCTCTCCAAGTTAGAGGGACTTGGCTATCATGTTTTCAAATATTTTTCTCCCCCATTCTTTTCTTCATCTGTCTGGGATTCCAATTGCACATATATTAGGCCCCTTGTTGTACTACAGGCTCCTGAAGCTTTGTTCTCCCTCCCCTAACCCCAACTTTTTTTTCTTCCGATTAAATAATTTCTCTTGCTATATATATTCACATCCACTGACTCTTCTGCCAATTTACATTTGCTCTTAAGCTCATATTCAATGGATTTTCTATTTCAGATATTACACTTTTGAGTTCCAGAATTTCCATTTTTTAAATATAGCTTCCATTTCTTTGCTGAGATTCCCCATCTGTTCACTCATTATGACCATTTTTCTTCCAAACACTTGGGCTTATTTACAATAGTTCCTTTAAAGTCCTTGTCTGCTAATTACAATATCTGGATTATATCAGGTCTATGTCAACTGATTTTTTTTTTTCCTTGAACATGAGTTGGATTTTCCTTTTCCTTCACGTATCTATTAGTTTTTGATTGTACACAGGACATTGCAGATGATATGTTGTAAGATTCTGGCTTCTGTTATATTTTATCAAGTTTTTCACGTTTATCCATTAGGAAGTTAGATCATTAGCTGATGACCTTGAATTTATGGAGACTTGTTTGGAGACAAAACACAAAATCACTACTAGCAGAGTGAAAAAGGGTATCATTATAGATCTTAGAAAAATTTAAAGATAACAAGGGATTATGAACAACTTCATGCCAATATATTCTGTAACTCTGAGGCAATGGAAACAATTCCTTGTGTTGTTCTTATACAAAAACGAACAAAACACCCAGAGAGAAAACCTTCCCACAGAAAAATTTCAGGCCCTGTAATTTCACTGGGGTAATTCTCTAAAACATTTAAGAAATAAATAATACCAATTTTACATAAGCTCTTTCAGAAAATAAATGAATATTAGGAGGTCATAGTATAACAACAAAATAAATAAGGGAATCTATATGATCACATCACTTGATTTTAAAAATACTAAAAAGAAGTTCTTCAGGATGAAGAAAAATAGTATCAGAAAAAACTTAATAAATATGAAGGAATGAAGACTAATAGCAATGGTAAATATGAAGGTAGATATTAAAAGATTAAGAAAAACATTTGACAAAGTTCAACACCCACTTGTAATAAAAAAAAATTCAGCAAACTGAAAACAAAAGTAAATATTTTCAATCTTATGACGGGCATCTACAAAATTCTACACCTGGATCAAACTTAACTGTGAAAGATTAAATGCTTTCCCACTAATCTCAGGAGCAAGGAGGTCAGCTCTCACTGTGTCTATTCAATATTGCACTGGAGGTGATAGCCAGTGCGATAAATCAAGTAAACGAAATAAGAGGCATACAGATTGGAAATAAATAAACACTACCCTTATTATTGTGTATTTCTTGGATAAAAAAATCCTAGAAATCTGCAAAACAACTATTAAGAACTACGAAGTGAATTTCGCAAGTTTGCTGAGTAAAAAGACAATACATCAAAATAATTGCACTTTTATATACTAGCAACAAACAATTTAAAAGTGAAAAAAATTAAGTTACATTCATAGTAGATCAAAGTGCATACGATACACAGGAATAAATTTAATAAAATCAGTACAAGACCTCTATTCTAAAAGCTACAAAACATTGTTGATAGTAATTAAAGAAGACATTTAATAGAGCAATATACCTTGTTTATGGACTACAAAATCCGATATTGTTAAGATGTCAATTATCCTCAAATTTATCTAGACATTGAAGTAAAATCCCAATTAAAGTTCTAATGGGCTCTTAAAATGGCTAATTTTAAAAGACTGACAACATCAAATGTTGGTGTGGATGTGGAATAACTGGAACTCTCTTTCATTGAAACTAGTAGTATTGGAAAATGGTATAACCACCTTAGACAACAGTTTGACAGTTTCTTATAAGGTCTGTTAATACACATATCCTGTGGCTCAGCAATTCCAATCCTAGGAATATATCCCATAAAAAGAGTTGTACAAATATATTTATAGCTGCTTTTTTATAATACTCAAAAACTGGTAATGACTCAAGTGTCTATTAACAGAATGGATACATAAATTGTATCATTTTTGTACAACTACAACTACTCAGCAACAATTGATATATACAATGGAATGGATGAATCTCAAAAACAATCACGGGAAGACATTAGGCACAAAGAATACAAACTGTATGTTTTCATTTATAAGATGTTCAAAACAGGTAAAAATAGTATGGAATAGAAATCAGAATAGTGGTTGTCTATGGTGGGATGAGGGGATTGGGAAAATTCTCTGGGTAGTATATACACATACACACACATACATTGCATATCTTGTGTTGTATATGTTGTACAGTTTGGAGTATTTGTTACAAAAGTCTACACATTTGTCAAAATGCAAAAACTATATTTTAATATATGTGTATTTTATTGTAGGTAAATTATACCTCAATTGAAAAAAATGCTTTTAAAAACATGATTTCCCACCAGTTGGGTATCTGTTTTGGTTGAAGCAAGTATAGCAAAAGCCCTCTTAACAGCACAGTCAAGATAGGTACCCTGTTTCCCCAAAAATAAGACCTAGCCAGACAATCAGCTCTAATGTCTTTTGGAGCAAAGATTAATATAAGACCCGGTCTTATTTTACTATCATATAAGACTGGGTATAATATAATATAATATAATATAATATAATATAATATAATATAATATAATATAATATAATATAGTATAATATAATATCTAGTCTTATATAAGACTGGGTCTTATATTAATTTTTGCTCCGAAAGACGCATTAGAACTGATGGCCCAGCAGGTCTTATTTTCTCGGATATACAGTAGTTGGCTATTATAATTGAGTTTACTTAAAATCATTATATATATATATATATATATATATATATATATATATATATATACACACACACATATATATGTACATACATTTTTATGTACACATTTTATTTGTATGTACGTACATACAAATAAAATGTAGATATATATGTACATACATTTTTCAACATTTTGTTTTTAACATAAAAACATATATAAATTCATTTGCTACTCTTTGGCTGTATAGCCAAAGCCTTCTTTCTTTGATTTACTTTCTGCATCGTCACTCTTGTACAACACATTTCCTTAACATATTATTTATGATTTCTAGTTTTAATTTCTTTAAAAAGGAGAAAAAAATTAATTTTTGAAGCATTCTAAATGCAAAATCCCTCTAGGTTTTAATCATTTTTTCCCCACATTCTACATCTTGTGTGCCCTACAACTAAATGAAAGATATTCTGTGACTCTCCTTTCATCTAAATTTCCAAAGCATTCAATGTTATTTTCATAATAGAGAAATGACAACTTCCCCCCCCCCCATTTCTTCTATCATCAGTTTACATGATATTTAATTACATCATCACTTTAACCATAAAATCTTCCATTTAGGCACTGCTCAGACCCTTATCATTTAAATACAAGATAATGGCCTGTTTCCATATATCAAGATGTAATCAAGTCACAGGAAGGGGAAGAAAACGCTGTGTTTTGTTTTTGTTTTTAATCTATAAACCTCTTAAAGGGTCATCCTTGCCCTCTTTTCATAGCTTTTGCACTAATGCGATAATCCACAGTTCATTTAACTATAACAATCCTATCAACCCTTTCTGTCTACATTCTTTCTTTTCTCTGAAACCAGAAGGTAAATATTGGTTCAAAGGTCTTACAATCATTATTTCGTTAAATGGCCAATAAACATATGAAATGGTACCCAGCTTTTTTAATATTCTGGAAAATGCAGACTAAAACCATGATTTGTTACCACCACATGGCAATCAGAAGCAAATAGGTGACGGGTAAGGACCTCCATACTCTGCTGGTGAGGTCAAATGTGAACTGGTTCAACCCCTTTGAAAAACAATGTGGCATCACTTAATAAAGTTGAAAATAAGAAAATACTAGCAGTTCCTATCCTAGGGATGTACCCTAGAGATGGGTGCTTATGTGTGCTATGACACATGTACAAGAATGATTTGGGCAGCACGATTTGTAATTGTCCCAAATTGAAGCAAACCAAATGCTTTTCAATAGTAGAGTGGATATATAGTGGTATATCAATACAACAGAATAGTATGTAGCAACGAAACTGTATAACTTAAGTCATACACAATAAAATGGTTGGATCCTACAAACACTATCTTGTAAAAAACAAAGTCACAAAATAATACAGACAGTATGATTCTTCCATATAAAGTTCAAAACCAGGTAAAACCCAACTACATCTTTAAGGACGCATATAGGTGGTACAACAAAAATGAAATCAAGAAAATTATTTCCTTATGGGCTGGAGTGTGGTTACATCTGGAAGGAGGGAGAGGCCTGGGCCTGGAGGGTACTTAGGATGGAAACTTTTGAGGTATCAGTGATGCTCTATTCCTTAAGTGGTATTTGCTTTGCACCCATATTCGAACCATACATATATGTGTTATGTGCTTTTCTCTGTTTTATTCACAAAAAATGTTTTGAAACACAAGAGTGTTTGACATAATTCATTTAATTCTCCCCATCCCACTCTATGTCTACACCACACCCCACTCCACATGTGTGAATCACTTTCAAATGTACCATTAATCCTTGGAAGTATGAAGATTCTGATCACTAATTTTCTTAGATTCTTTGGGTAACCATAAGAATGAAGTAAATCTAGGAAAAAATGGGACGATAACATTCAATGGTAGCCACAGGGAAACAGTAGAGAAGTGGAATAAACATCCCTTAGCATACAGTTAGCAAATTATCTAAATTATCTAATAATGAGTGGTGTCAGTAAGAAAGAACAGAATACTGAATGGACTACATTCAGTAGACATCATTTAAGATGAGATGGCGTATGTGGGCATGCCTGCACACACACAGCCACTCTGCTGGAAGATTTCAGGCTAGAGAAAGGGATTCAGTGAGTCCCCATCACCCTGGTCTAGCCATGTATCCTCAGGCCATTTGACATTGATGAGTCTCATCTCCAGATCTCTCAAGTGATGTCCAACTATGGAAAACATACAAGAAACATCCATCCACATTCACAATATGAATACAAGAGACAAAACAAAGGTTTGTCCCTTGGATGTTTCCCTTTTCCTGGGCTGATGGCATCCATGAATGCGAAGGTCGGATAATTACATTTGCAAACTTTCCACCGTGTAAGTTCGTGAACGTTAACTGTCCGACCTTCGTAGTTTCATTAGCCAAGCAGAATCACAGGAAAAGGAATGCTTTTTAGGGTTATTTCTTAAGAGATGATTTTAGTTTTCTGAAGTTTATTTCCTGGAGATGGTTGCATTTCAAGGACTAAGGAAGTACATTGCCGCTATTATTATTGATAAAATATCTCAAAAAGCTGGGATTGATTTTAATAAGTATAATAATGCCCCAAACAGAAGGGTAAACTGTGGTTTATTCATAAAGTGAAATAGATAGACTTGACCCTAACTGACTGTTCATTTCAACTATTTATTATCACATTATCAGACAAGCCTCTGTATTACTCAAAGGTTTTAATACCAGATTTATCTTTGTAATTTAAAATGAAGTGATAATGAAAGGGCCCCCAACTGCTTTACAAAATAGTGTAGTTGTCCTTTGATTCTTGTGATAATGACAGGATAGTTAGGCCACAAGAATATTCACAGCTGTCTCAGCACCGCACCAACAGCTGTTTCGCTTAGACTTCCAATGATGGTTAGATAGAAACCAGGAAGTTAGGCAATGGTATCCTCCCAGCACGGTGCCAAGGACAAGGGTCAAACTGGTGTGTTGTCCCACCTCTGCCACCTGCTTAGACATGGCATTTGCATACTCTGCTTCACACAGAGCCAGCCTCCACAACCAAACGGGTTGGGAACCTTGCATCTAGGTTCAGCAGTTCTTGATAATTAATCTATTTAAACAAGGTATCAAATTTTTCTTTTAAAATTTTAATAAAATATTTGATACAAAGCACAGCATATTAATAAAACAAATACTGGCCAAGCTACCCTTCCACTTATAAAATAGAACCTACAGATTCACCTGAAGCCCTCTGTGGGGTCTTACAGTCCCAGCCCATGGCCTGCCCACCCAAAGGTAACCACCACTCTGAAATTTGGCAGTTGTTACCTTTTCATAAATATACTCATGTCCCTAAATAATAGCTTATTTTATTTTGCTTGTTTTCACTTGATTCTAGGACAGAACACACTCCTCATTTTCTTCCTACCATTCAGAGTATTCCTGCTCAGCTTCCTCTGAAGAGTTTCCTTCCTTTCCCTAACTTTCAAATACTGATGTGCCCAAGACAGTCCTTAGGCTTCTCTTTGTATCAAACTAATGGATGATAATTGAGGATAATTTCAGACAGGCTCATGGTTTTAAATGCCACCTACAGACCATCTATTTCTCTCTCCTCTGAACTGAATTCCTATAACCAACTGCATATTCAACATACTCACTTAGACATCTAATGAGCACCTCAAAATTAACTCATCTAAAATCTTTTTCCTTCTCCACAAACAAATGGAAACTCCATTATCTCCTTAAACATTGCCTTTCCCCTATTGGTTTTTCTTCTGCAAGGTTAGATACATATGTTGGAAAGGAAAGTCTCCTACTATGTCCCATGTGTCGTAACCTCTCAGTCTTCCATATGGAAATTATCCATGCAAAAGAACAAGCCTGTTCTTTTTTCCAATTTTCCATTTACTTTGCTCAGATCTACATTTCAGTTTACAAATTCTCCCTTTAGCTGAATCACCTATGGTACTCAAGCCTTCCATTTTCATTTTCAATTATTATTTAATTTCTAAAAATTCTACTTCTTTTTAAAGTGTATCTGTTCAGTTTTGGTAGTTTCTTTTATTCTTATACACATTTTATAACAACTTTTTTATATCTTTGAATGTATCAAACATTAATTTTGTATTATGTGTCAAAATCTAATGATGAAGTCTTTGAGGATGTGGATCTATTGTTGGTTTCTTTCTGTTGACTTGCAATAACGCTGGCTTAATCCTGTTGTTCTCAGTGATTTTTAGATTGAGTTTATATTTGCCGTCACTCTATTTGTGGGGTTTCTTTTGAGGCCTAGACTGAGGGTACCTTTCTCCAGAGATGATTTTTGTTTGCTTTTAACAGGCCATGAGCACACCAGAAATGAATCCTTTCAAAAATACAATTGTGACCAATACAAACTATGCAAATCGTGCATAGAGTCAGGCACTCGACTCATGTGAAGGTTGGCTAGTGGCTATTCATTTTCAAGGGAACTAGTGGCTATTCATTTTCAAGGGAACCTTTAACAAAAACAACCCATAAATAGCCAAGGCTGAAAATAGTAATTTTCCTTCCTGTCTACCTCTTTGATTTTTTATTTTAGTTCATTGTTTGTAAAAGGGTATTGCCTTTCAGGAATCCTGGCTTTATGTGAGGTGGTCTCTGATTCGACTCCCCATTGTTCACTGGCCCAAAGATCTTTACATGTTCTCTAGGCGATGGTGATCAATAGAGTGTCCCACATTCTGGTAGTTTCCAAGCTTATCTCTCTATAGGTAAAACACTAACATGCATCAGCATCACCTGGAGGATTTTCTAAAACAGATTGCTGGGCCTTATTCCGAGTTTCTAATTATTTATTAGATCTGAGGTGGGGTTCAAGAATTTGTATTTCTAGCACATTCTCAGGTGATGCTGATGTGATTGGTCTGGGGACCACACTTTGAGAACCACTCCTCTAGACCAGGGGTCAGCAAAACCCTGTAAAGGGCTAGATAGTAACATTTTTGACTTTATGGTCATTTTCACATGGCCTTTGTGAAAATGATTGGACTATTGTAGCATGAAAGCAGCCATAGAAAAATACATAAACAAATGAGTGTGGTTGGGTTCCAATAAAACTTTATTTACAAAAATATGCATTGGCCATATTTGGCGAGGGGCCATAGTTTGCTGACTTCTGGTCTAGATAGATGTTCCCACTCCCATCCTAGCCACAAGAGGGTCCTTTTGCTTCCCTGCAGTCACATCTACTCAATTAACAGGGTTTAAAATATCTCAATGAAAAATTTTAGATGTTACATAGCAGAAAATCTTGCAGGATCATCATCGCACCATATTACCAGAAAAAAAAAAAAAAAAGTCCTGCATTTAAATTTCTACCTGTTGAAAGACTTTAGAGCAAGAATTTTCTAGTGGATCTGATTTTTTCTATAAGTCAATCTCTTTAGTAGGCCATGAAAAGTTTATGATTGACCCTAGAATTTTTTTCCACCCTCTAACCCTACAGAACATACCTGCCTATATTACTCAGTTACCTCAAAAGCCCAGAACTTGCCTTTCTGTCTCATTCTCTCATACCTTTATACATATTTTTTCCATTTTCCAGGTTGCCCCACAGTAAGTTTCGTAAATTCCTGCTATTCCTCTAGCCCTCCTTAAAAGCTCCTCCTTGGAATATGTCCTAACTCATTTTATGAGTCCAACATTTTGATACCAAAACCAGGAAAGGACATCATAAAAAAAGAAAATCACAGGTCAATATCTCTGGTGAACACAGATGCAAAAATACTTGCAAATAGACTACAACAATGCATTAAAAAGATAATACATCACGATCAAGTGGGATTAATTCCAGGGATGCAAGGATGGTTCAACATACACAAACCAATCAATGTGATACACCACATTAACAAAAGATAAATATCATATGATCATACCAATAGATGCAGAAAAAGAATTGGACAAGATACAATATTTATGTATGATTAAGACATTCAATAAAATTGCTACAGAAGGAACATACCTCAACATAATAAAGGCCATGTGTGACAAACCCTCAGCTAATGTCATACTCAATGGTAAAAAACTGAAACTTACTCTAAAATAAGGAATAAGCAAGGATGCCCACTTTTACCACTGTTATTCAACATAGTATTGGAAGTCCTAGCCAGAGTAATCAGGAAAGAGAAAGAAATAAAAGGCATCCAAGTTGGGAATGAAGAAGTAAACCTGTCACTATTTGCAGATGACATAATTCTATCTATATTAAACTCTAAAGACTCTGCTAAAAAATTAATAGACACGAGAAAACAAATACAGTAAAGTTGCAGGATACAAAATCAGTGTACAAAAATCCATTGGGTTCCTATATACTAACAACGAAATATCAGAAAAAGAAACTCAGAAAACAATTCTATTTGCAATTGCAACAAAAAGAAAAAAAAATACCTACAAATAAACTTAACATAGGAAGTGAAGGATCTATATACTGAAAACCATAAGACATCATTGAAAGAAACTGAAGAAGACACAAAGAAATAGAAAGATATTCCATTTTCATGGATTGAAAGAATTAACATACTTAAAATGGCTATATTACCCAAATACACAAATTTAATGCAATCCCCATCAAAATTCCCAAAGGAATTTCTTTGTTAAAGAAATAGAACAATTTTCAAACTTGTATGGAAACACAAAACCCCCGCGTAGACAAAGCAATCCTGAGAAAAAAGAACAAAACCAGAGGTATCACACTCCCTGACTTCAAATTATACTTCAAGGCTACAACAATCAAAACGACATGGTATTGGCAGAAAAACAGACACGCAGACCGATGAAACAGAACTGAGTCCAGAAATAAACCCACACGTATATGCACAACTAATTTTTGACAAAGGAGACAAAAATATACAATGGAGAAAGGAAAGTTTCTTCAATAAATGGTGCTGGGACAATTGGAAAGCCACATGAAAAAGGATGAAACTAGACTGCTACTCTATCCTATATGTGCTCCCTCTAATCTTGCCCATTGTTACATCTGTTGTACTCCACTGCTATTGCTGCTTTTCAAGAATGTCTCCTTGCTTGGCTATGAGCAACTTGAGATGGGACCTTTAAATGCCCAGTGCCTGGCACATGATTTTTACTCAATAAATGTATCTATTTACTTTTGAAAATTAAAAGAAAAAGGCTAAGTAAATGAATGAGCATTTAGGGAATGGAATTTTAAACAAACCACTTATTTAAATCCTTGAGGTTTTAATTTTATCTCAGTAATCACTAGCCAACTTAGAGTCTCCTAAACCCAGTCTTGTTTATCATTCTTGGTAAGTCAAACCTACATACAATCCACAGTAAAACAGACCAGGACACAAACTACTGCATGTCTCACACCCAACCAGCATCTGGGAGGCCATTTATTGTCTCTAAAATAAAACAAAAGACACAGTGTTTTGTTTCTCTTTTATTGCAACTCATTGCAAGGTCAAAAGAGTCACAGAAATATAGAAATTGGGTGAATTGCCTTTATCCACTCAAAAAGACATTAAAGACAAAGGACCAGAATTTTCTACTACAGCAATATATTTCATAGTCTTTATTCTGAAAATACTGTTGATATTTTGGAGAGGATGAAGCCCTGCATTAAACGTGTTCACATATGTTTATGACATTCTAAGCAAAAGAAAAAAAAAGAAAAAGAAAAAGAAAAAAAAAGAAACGCTATATTGCCCAGAAAAATCATTTTAAGCCTCATTTCAAAGCATCTAATGAGAACACATTCAACAACCATCACAGGATCACTGAAGGTAACTCTTTTTCTGGTTGTTTTCTGAGATTAATGCTTTTGAGGCTGGATATGATATTTCTATAGATTTCTACAAATATACCAAAGCAATTTTCCAGGTTATGTTGCATCAGGCTTTCTGAATTAGTCAACATCTTAAAGAATAAGTGCAAGTCCCCCCACCCCCCACCCCAAGCTAAAGCATGTTATAGTGCTGTACTTTAGATTCAAACACCGCAACATTAAACAAAAAATTAATTATACACTTCTGAAACCATGTGACAACCAAACTGTAACACTCCAAAGATTATCACAATTTTGAACTGAAATGGCACCATCTATATCATTGATGGCTCTCCCTTCTTTTGTCTTTTTTAACTATTTAAAATATAGTATGACATATATAAAAATTAAACTTTTGCTTATTCACTCAAGCTACTATTACTATACATACTGTCTTATAAATTAGTTTTGGATTAAAAACCAGTTAAAATATTATGATTTAAGATATTTTTTCAATGGAGGGGAATGAATATGAAAATGATATGGTTTGATGTGTAAGAAGAACTACTGTTTATGAATAGTAAACAGCTTTTTTCCTTATACAAATTTTATTTCCTTCAAATTAGATCAGTAACCCATTTAGTGATGGAAAAAGATACCTTTGGTGGTCACTGACTAGATTTTCCTAACTGATTGGGATTAAAAGCTAAAAAATGCCATATCAGAAACATGTTGACATAATCAAAAGAAACAGTTGTTTATATTTTTTGGAGCCATTATAAATAAGTGAATGGCATTTGAATGTAAAGCTATTCTTTGTTTCTTACAGCTAGTCTCATTTCAACAATATGGTTTAACAACTCAAACCTTAGTATACCTGTTAAAGACCAAAAAACAGCTATGACCACATTGGGGAAGAATAAATAGCAAAATCACAAGTCAGGGTTTTGTATCTAGCTCTACTGGGAAAGATAATCACTCTTTAGTGTAAAAAGGCTCCCTGCTGTCTTGATTATAAATCTAGACACAAGAAAAGGTTATGTGAGCCTGAGTCCCTACTATGAATTCATTGTAAAGATGTGTGAAATCAAAACATTCATTTACTGATAGGTATTTTCTTAAGTAAAAGGTGTCAAGTTTTACACAAAGAAATGCTTATTTCTGACAAGTGTAAACAGAATCTTAATGAAAAGATTTTATAATTTTTCTTCTTAACTCATACATTAACCAGCAATAGATCTTTGCAGTAGCATAAGAACTATTCAAAAAACAACATGCAAATATCCAAAAACCTGTTCTAAAGCCCAAAGCAAAACAAAAAAAAAAAAAAAAAGGAAAAAAAAAAGAAAACAAAAAACAAGATTGTCTACTTATATCTCACTCATTAATCTGCTCTTAATGTGACTACTCCCAAATCTCTGAAATATAGTTTCATAATTATCCAAATTAACAAAAAATAATTAAATGATCTGTAGATTTTTAAAAAATAACTTCACACCATTAATTACATTGGTGGCTTTAATGTAGATAATGCTAAGATTAGCTCCAAATATCAATTAAATATATCCGGAACAGTTACTATCCATGAAATAAAAGCTAACATAATGTTAACGTAAAACTCAATTACGATATTTAGTACTCAACACAACACATTTGTAGAATAATGAATACTTAACTTCGTGAGCTGGCCAGGGGAGTTCAGATTGTTGCCTCCATATAAAAATTTCACAAAAGGCTTTATCCTCTCTAGTCCCTAAGTTATCGACCAGATATCAAGTTGGCCACCTGTGGAAACACTGAGTTAGGCAGAGCCACAGTGAGTGACATCCTGGAGGAAGGCCCCTCAGTTAGAAAATGATCTAGAGAGAAACTGCCTTGGTGTGCATGTACGTGAGAAAGTGTGAGAACCTATATATGTGTATGTGCTTGAAATTTTGAAAAGGACTGGTTTCCCGGCTTCTAATTAGTGTAACATCACTTATGCTCTGGTTGCAGTAGAAGTACACAATTTTATCTCATCAGAAAAGAAGGCTGTTGCCTTCAATTTGGGGCATCACCAAGTGGCAGTAATTAGAAGCTCAAAATAATAGATTTCATTTATTTTTTTTTTTCAATTCCATCGTAGGAACATTTTTTTTTTTTTTTTTAGAGAAATAAGCCTTTGAATTTAAAAACTAAAAGGTTTGTGGCTTTCAAAATCTTTAATTTTAAAGGAAAAAAAAAACAGCTCACCTGCGAATAAATAGCAATTGCGCTTATGCTATGCAACAGGCAAATGAGACACAAATATACACACTCGGGTACACACACAGACATGTGACAGTTAAAACCTTTCCAAGAGATCACCCACCCCAAATCAACACTTCCTCTCTGCCCTGCTGAATGGTCCCAGTGGACCTGAGCTTCGGCTGGAGTGTTAGGAGGAGGCGGCAGACATATTGGGGGTCCAGCCCATCTGATAGGCTCTCTCCAACGTCCTCTTGCAGTCCTGCAGGACGGTGCTGAAGGTGATGTGAGGGTACTGCTGCACCAGCTGTTCCACCGTCACTTCATTGACCTGTAACCAGAGAAGAGCCACCATCATGCACAGGACCACTGAAATTGCCAGCTGCCCAGGCTCATGGGCGCACCTGTCATGGTACTAGGAACCACCCCCATCCCTCTCAGCAGTGTGAGGAAGTGTCTAGTGAGAAGATGCGTGTCCCGTTTTGTCTGACCGCCCTGGTTTCCTAAGTACTACATTTGCCCTTAGGGACCTTTTAAAAGACATAGGACATCGAGAAATCAAATGTGTTTTCCAGAAGCATACATGACTGTGACTCGCCAAGATCCTAAGGTGTCCATTGAAAATCTAGTTCCTGGGAGGTGAGGCTGCAGTGAGATAGCATTCGAGTGTGCGTTTGACTTTGTCATCACCCTGACAGGCTTTTTAGGATGAAACTGTAGATTGGTGGAGAGGATACACAAGATTCTAGATAGAAGTGTTGGGGGAAATGTTTATTTTTCTTCCTGTAAAATGTTAAGGTATTGCAAACTTCAAGTCCCTTTGTGAAAAGGGCTGAAATGTGAGGAATCAATAATTAAAACATACATGGCTGGCAGGTCAGGGATGGCCCCACTAGACCTTAACCATCAAAGATACCACCTTGATTCTTGATTAGACAAGGCAATCAGACAGACCTAATTAAAACTAACACCTTTACAATTGCTGTGCTGTGAAGGGATTAATTTGTCAATTATTTTT
Organism: Rhinolophus sinicus; assembly: GCF_057876585.1. NCBI lineage: Eukaryota > Metazoa > Chordata > Mammalia > Chiroptera > Rhinolophidae > Rhinolophus > Rhinolophus sinicus. The sequence continues at coordinate 72,642,134 of NC_142503.1, forward strand.
AAGCTGATTGCAGTTCATATCACAGAAGTAGACAGCTTCCTTCATCCTTTAGATAAATAAATGATTAACCTAAGGACCACAACTTTTAGGTAGCTTTATTTAAAATCTTTATTGACCACTTGGGCATTTTTCAAATACATCAATGTTTCATTTATACTAAGTAAGCTGGTCTGAAAGTAGGGGGCTGTGATACACGATTTTGTGCTCCCTCTCCATGTCTGTCCATTATCGACAAAGATCAGGACTGCCAGGAAAAACCTAAGACCGCATCAAACCCTTGCTGTTTGCTTGGAAAGCCTGCTTAGAAGTATGATGACCATGACCTTCAGTCGTCTGCACTATTCTGAAATAATCTGGAGTTCTCTGGGTGAATTGGAAAACTGTTATACATAATATTTTTTTAAAACTGAGAGTTGATGTTTCAGCATTGTGTTGATGATAATCTTTGTCAGCATATCTCTCTATTCAAGACTCGCTTGTATTTAAATCAATTTTCATTCTAAATCCAACAAAGCCATGTACTTAATTCTTTCTGTGATATAGATATGATATATAACGTTTTGTTTTCAAAAACAAGAAAATAATTTTGACTAAAAAGGAAAACTGATATACAAATTAGAGTTAAGAATATGAATTCATGGTCTTAAGAGGATTTTTAAGCAACATAATGTTTTTTCTGAAATTAAATTTATGTATGTTCTAAGTCTTGCTTAAGGTGAGGCAGCTTACAACAGTGTACTTAGAAGGTCATGCATCATCCAGCCCTGTCTCCCTCTCTAGCATATTTTTGATACTATCCAGTCACCGGATCTAATTTCAGATAACCAAGGTGTCCAAGCTCTGTCTGGCCTCAGGTTCTTGGCACATGCTGTTCTCTTTACCTGGAATTCTTTTAAATTCACTTCCCCCTTGAAAACCACCTTCTCCTGCCAACTTCCTACTCATTCTTTACATTTTTTTAAATTAAAGTATATAGTTGGTATACAATATTATATTAGTTTCAGGTGTACAGCATAGTGATTTGATATTTATCTATTTTATGATTTGATCACCATGATGCCTAATAACTGTCTGTTACCACGCAGTTATCACAATATCATTGACTACATTCTCCTTCATCGTCTTCACCCTACTCATTCTTGAGTTCTTAGTTTCAATGTCATTTCCCCAGGTAATTTTGATCACGCCGTATCCCTGCTCCCCTCCCTATATTAGGTAAGGCTTCCAGGTTGTTTACTCTTCCAGCATTTTCCTACACAGCACTTATATTATAAAGTCAGTTTATAATTGCTTTGTTTAATGTCTATTTCGCCTGTTCTAACGTAAGATCCATCAGAGCCATGATCATTTTTGTATCCATGAGCCCAGCCTAGTTATTTGTGAATGAATAATAAAGCAATAACAAACTACAAATAAAAAACAGAAACCCAAGAGCAAGACAAAGCCAGACACCAATGTAATCACAAAGACCAGCAATTGCCTGAGGAACTCATGTTCAGCTTAGGAATTCCCTCCTTCAGGAAGCCTATCTCTCCATGAGGCTGGAATAGGTATCCTTTGTCTGTGCACCCGTGGTTGGCACCCTGCAAGATTTGTCTTTTATTTAAGCACTCTCACACTGCACTGCAATCACCTCTTTACTTGCCTATCTCTTCCACCTGAACAAAAGCGTCAGCCTTTTATTTTTAAGGCTATTGGGCTGTGCACAAAGTAGAGGAGAAATATGGCAACTGTGGTTCACACCATGGACTTTAGAGTCAATCAGAAACAGGTCTGAATCCCGGTTTCATTTTACTTCTTTAAGATTTGGTTTCCTCAACTGTAAAACAGGATAAAAGTACTTATATCATAGGATTATTATAAAGGATTGAATGTCATGATATGCCTAATACTTTGACGGACTCAAAAAAAAAAAGGTCAACCAATGGGAGCCCTTATTATTACAGAAGGCACAGTCATCAAATGCATGAGTTAATTAACAATATGTTAGGGTGACAAATTATCTACAGTGATGCTCAATATTGTTCCGCTCCTGAGATATTTCAGAAACAAACCTTTATAACGTATGTTATAATGTTCAAAATAAAATAATCACAGAACAAGAAGTAACTTTTAAATATACTTCATATACAAGAAGAATCTATTTTATTTTAATGCTCTCTGGAGGAGATTCCCCTCAACTTTCCCTAATAGCACACATTAGGTTTTAAATGATCCATTCTCTGGAAATCCTCCCTTTTCTTTCTTTTTTTTTTTTTTCTCTCTTTTTTTTACTGGATGTTCCCCATGTTACAGCTACCTTCCATTCTCTTGCCATAAACAAATCGGGGAGGATGTAGATCTCATTAAGGGAGAGCTAAAGTCACTCGGTCGGAGAGGACTCTCAGAAAGTCTGCACCACAGTGCAAAAGAAGTAAACATGCTCTAAGCCACTTAACATTCAAGGAACAACTAACTGAAAATAGATTGGAAAAAAAGGACGGAGAAGAGAAAACATGTAAACCCACCACAGGGATGGGGACTGTCTTCTGTGGTACATTTTTTCTAAACTACACAAGGGCCTATGCAAAGTTTTATACCTAGGGTTGACAGGTAATTTGTTTTGGAGGTCCAATTTTTAAAAACAGGAAATACCTCCATGTGATGTGTTTTGTAGGAAGAGATACAATTTGCCTTAAACAAACCGGATACACGAAGCTATGGATTTATGAAGTATATAAACTAGAGAATAATTGTTCACTTTAAGATTTTCATGGCAGGGTTAACTTATTTTGACAGCTCTCCTAATGTGTTTCATATATCCTTTTATTTACCGAAATTCAATTTACCTATTTCTCTTGTATAAAGTAAGATAGACCTATAATAGTTGAGCATATAGGCTGTGTTAATTCTCTGGCTTTCATAGATTATGGGAAAGAATAGACAGTACTTCGGCTTTGTATAGCTGTATGAAAAACAGAACTGGTAATTCTCTGTGGATATAATGTGTCTTCTAAACAACCTTTTTGCTAACTGTGCTGTGTAAATTCTGTGAAAACAAAGCAGTGGGGGAAATGCAAATATTCCATTTTAGAGCTTTGTTGGGTAGAAGTTATTCAGAGAAATACATGTGCTCCCAGTAGGGAAAGCTCTATCTCTTACTTATAGTGTCCCCTGGCTATAGAGTGTGATACATTTTATACTGAAGTTATTTTCATTTACTCAGAAGTACAAATTATGCCCACCTCTTTGTATAGATTCTATGAGTTGTGGTGCCTTAGAGAAGGAGTTCAGTGTAAGACCCAGGAGGGTCCACATCATTTTAAATCATCATGCCTACATACAGATTTTGCAGATTTTTTGTCATGCACGCCTCCATTTGCTAGAAAGAAAAGAACCGCTCTCTGTTCCAACTCATAAAATGCATGTAATGTAAAAAAGGAACATAAAGATGAATTAAAAAAAAATTCTCCATGATTCCTGGTTTTCTATGTTCAATTTCTTTTCCTCTTGCAGAAAACTACCAATGGCAACTCCTATATTACACATGCACTTTGACAAATACAGTGTATCTTCCTAAAGAAATACGCAGTGGTGTCATTTGAAGAAATTACTGTGATTAAAGGGAAAAAAGAACGTACCACAGGTTTTTGTTTTATTTTAAATGTAAGAAAGATTGGATTTTATAGTTCTTTCCAAAGACTGCATAACCATAATTTACATTTTCAAAATTATAACTCTTTTTAAGGTAGTAGCAATTTGTCTAGTATTTTAATCTATTTTGCATTAACATCTATTAGCACTTCTTGAAAATGTGAGGCAAATTGGTGTGGTAATTAAGGTAAATCACACCATAGTTTCATTCTGTTACTGCTGCTATTGTGGAAGGATGACGAGAGCACCTTCAATCTTTTCCAAATTCAGTTTTTAACTAACTTATCTAGACCATCACCCTGTTTCTTTCCCTCCTTTGGTGTACTTTCCCCAGAAGTTTCCAGATAAGTGTAAGTGTAGGCCTGAATTATCTCCCAAAACTATTGTTCAAAATATAGAATTTCTGATAAAATTTGCTGAAGAAACCATTTATAATAAGTGATTCTTAATTCTTCTTTGACTCAAGTTTTAAAATTGGATGTGTTTCTTTTTAAGGGGAAATATTTGACATGAGTACATTAAAACCACACTTAGGAATATAATACAGACAAATCTTGTTTTATTGCTCTTCCCTATATTGCACTTCAAAGGTGGTGTGTTTTTTACCAACTGAAGGCAAGACCTTCACCAGCAAAAGATTAAGACTCGCTTTGTCGTGACACTCACTTGAATGCAGTGGTCTGCAACCAAAACCGCACTATCTCCAAAGTATGCCTGTAAACCACTTAAAATCACTTTTTTTTTTTGGTGTTTTTTTTTTTTTTGAGAAAAGTTTCCCTGCAAAAAGCGAACACTATTTAAAAGACCAACAACAATGACATGTATTGCATTATTCCTAGACAGTAAATTCCTTGACAACAAGAAGTGCTATAGTCATCTCTTAGTTTTCAGTCTTACACACACTGTCTGGAATATCCTTGCCCCATTAAAATATTAGGTCATGAGATAGTACTTTTGGCTGTTTCTGTTCACTGGCAAATCCCTAGCACCTACAGAATGCAAGCACATAGCAAATATTCAACAAATATTTGTTGGCTAAATTAATACAGTAGTGTCATGAATAGATATTGAGTAAATTAAAAAGCACCAAATAGTGCTGCATCAGAAATCGTGAAGATAAGCTCACCTTGTTCCCAGACTGTTCCAGCTACAGTGGTAGTAGCAATCTTTAAAGTCTTGACATTATGGCAGCTCCAAATTCCTTTAATCCTTTGAAGTGTATACCCACGGTGGTTCTTTGTGCTACTCTCCTTTCCATCTCACATCACTGGGTACTTCTTTCCAGATATACCTTTCCTGGGGTTTCCAGTGATTTTGCACAGGAGACCAAAGTGGCTCATGATGGTGGTTCAGCAATTTTGGCTGAACCATGTGGCCGTCAGGCAGTACTCAGGAAATGACTAGGCTATTATACTTCATATTAATTGATGGCAGCCTTCCTTACTGGAGATCAGTGACGCACTACACTGGCTGACTAACACTGAGAAACATGTTAGTGGTCACTGGACATGAGTAGGTTTCTAAAACTTTGCAAAAATCCACATGGTTCAGAAGATTTAATACTTTAGCTTGCAGTATCAGTAGTCTGCTCAGGGTGGCAGGCCCAGGAGGGCCCCACAGATTGTAATATTTTGTGACAGGTAAGGTCCCTTCTGATGTCACAGTTATCTGGTAGCATAGGGGGAACTTTGGACAGATCTCCTAATTCGAAACAATGCTATTTCCACCTTCTTATTGCTTGGGCTTCAGCAATTCCACATGCTTTCACTGATACCTGGATGCAAATGGAAATCTGAGGCCTTTTGTTATTGTTGGTTTTATTGTCACAGTGGTGTATGACATTTGTTGTCTCAGGAAGCATGTAGATAATACTGCAACAGGATGGTACAGTCACAGAGGAGGGAAGATGGTCCCTCCAACCAAACCTGCCCTGTGCTCTCCACTGAGAAACACTGTACTCGTCAGTATCAGGCTTTCATGTTGTAGGGGAGAAATCAAACACATTTTTCCCCCTCTTCAGCATGGTTTATTTTGGTGAAATACTTGAAAATAATTTGCTAATTTTTCATCCAAATGACTAATAAATGGCAAAATAAAAGTATGTTCACATTCCAGTAAGAGTGGAGGAAGAGGGGAAGGGGAAAATATTCAATGAGCATCTATTATGTTCCAGGCATCTAAGCCTTAATACCTCTTACTGCAGATGAACTGTGGCTCAGACAGAATTGGTATTACACACAGGGTCACACAGTGTCACTGACATTGATTTTCCATCTAGCGTTAGGAAAAATGATTGCAGTTTACATACACTACATTTCAAAGCCCTGTATAAGCTCTTCAGAACGGCTGCACGGTGGGCAAATAAATTGTAATGGATCTTACTTGGCCTGCAGAGCATTCTGTCATGGAGCTGTGCAAATATGATGAAGCTGCAAGACTAACAAGGGGCCTTTTGGCAGGGCCACTGCCCACGCCATATACTGTATTGCTTTCTCTCTTCTCCCCGACCCATCGAAACGTTTTTCTGTGTCTCGGGTGTAAAATGATCAGCTTGACAAACATGGTCCCCACCCTCTTAGAGCAAGTGAGACGAACAATTAAATCAGTAGCAGCAGCAAAGCTTGAGGAGTGCTTCCTAGGGGAAGTGCAGGTTACTGTGGATGGAAGGATTTTGCGGGCACTTGACCTTCTCCAGGAAGGCCGGAAAGGGCTTTCCAAAAGAAGTAACATTTGGGTGGACTTCTGAAGGACAAGGAGGCATCAGCCTGGGTACCACGTGCACTAAATGTACACACCTTATTCAGGGAAGAAAGGAAACCCACTCATAAGTTAGAATAAAACAGTCAATCTGTCCTTTACTTCATAAGCTTTGTAAACCAATGTTAATCCAGCCCGTCTAACACATTCAAGTGTGTAACTGCAGCAAGCTCATTTTTCAAATAGCACTGCTGGGGGTGGGAGGGCTAAGAAAATGGGTGCCCCATCTGCAGGTGGAAAAAGTCAGGAGCCCAGAGTATGCCTGTGAAGGTGTCACAGATAGCACACTCAGCTCCTGCCTCCTCATTCAGGGCTCTTGCCTTCTCACTGGTCTGTCATTCTCCACAGGATCCCTGGGCAATGTCACTCACGGCTAACAGCCCCAGAGGCGGACTTCTGGAGGCCCAGAGGCAGAGTGTTGTCTCCCAGGCAATACGCCTCACCTCCGGAGCCTGTTTCTCTCTGCGTTTCCGGGCTCTCTGGGAAGCTGTACTGGCTGTCGGTAGCACCTGGCATTCATCAGGGGCTGCTCAGTCACCCTGGACAACAAAGATCCGAACGAGACACAACTGCTCTTTCAGCAAGTGCCCATGGGCCCCAAGATGGGCACATATTAAAATGGGTAAAATAAGGGTAATGTGAATTTTAGTACTACCTCAAACTTGTATGTAAATGAGATAAGTCATCTAAATGCAGTTACAAAATTTAAATAGGACACTAAAAATAAGTAAATAAATAAAAAGGCAGACGATACATTTGATTTTTCCAGGACCCTGCTCAGCCAACAGTATGCACCAGTTCTCTGCAGGCGCGGGTAGATTTTTATGATTCTATTTCACTCCCTTCATGGTAGGACTTCTCATGTCCATGTTTGGGTGACAGGCCACACATCCTGGTGCTGTTTCTCTATGGTTAGAAGTCCAAGATACCAGGAATTTTACAATCTCTCACCTCACCTCTTTTGCTTCCTCTTCAGCAGCAAGGCTAAGCTTGCCAGCTGCCTGGAGGAGGATAAGGCTCAACAGGCATGAACAGGCTGCAGGCAGAGCCCACAGTGAGGGTAAAGGGTCTTCCCAGCATGGTGAAAAGATTTCTAGGTGTGAACTAGAGCGTGCTGGCTGTTCCTTTTCTCTACTCTGCAGGCAACTTCTCATTCCCGTCCTTCCCTCTTCCTTTCTCAGTCACACCCAGGCCTTTCTCTGTGAACCCCACAGTGACTCATCCGTAACAAATATCTGAGACATTTCTACTGATGTGGCAAGAATTGAACTGTATCTGCAACCGAGAATACAAACAAGAATACAGTGGTCTTCAGCCTGGCTGTTCATTAGAATCTCCTGGGGAATCTTTAACACCTCCCAACGTCCAGGCCATATCCCAGACTAACTGTATCCGAATCTTGAAGGAATGGTGCCCAGGCATCAGTATTTTTGAAAGCTCCTAGGAGATTCTCAGATGCAGCACCGGTTGAGACCTCCTGGTCTGAACCTTCTGACTGAAGAGCCCCTAGAGGGTGCAGATGATTTCTGCACTTGGGAATCTGAAGGCAAGATCTGAACTAAGATTACTGAAAGGTAACAGGTACTCACCCACCTCCTGCGCTGCCCCCTACATTAAACTCTAAGTCAGGGGTTCTGGAGAAAAGAAACTGTTACGCCTATAGCTTATTAGTCCACCCCCCCCACACCCCGCCACCCCAAATATTCGTCACTGACCGAAACAAAAGGTAGATTTTTCGAATATGGTAAAAACAGACTGGTTTCTCCTCCTTCAGCATTTGTCTTAGATTTCTAGTTGGGCGTAGCCAAAGGAGGCCGCTACCTGAACTTCCCAACAGCTAGTGGAAGGAAAAATTCCCCTGAACCCATCCCTCACAGGGACTTAAGTGTTTCTTCAAGGGACCACCCGTGAAGTAGGAGGAGAGGACATACATAACTAAGTTATTTATTATAAATTTAAGAAGAAAAATAGATTATCTTATTGTTGCCTCAAAGCCACCTGCTATGGGAGTCAGCTGATTACAGGTCACCCATAATGCACTCTGCTTCAGGCATAAACCTCATATGAATAGCCTGAGGCCTTCAAGGGCGTTATTTTTAAACATTGAGGTAAGAAAGATTACACTAGGGTGGCAAAAACTCATCTAAAAATTCCAAAGCACAGAAAGAGACAGATACTGAGAACGCAATGAACCGGACAGGGGCAGGTTCATAAATTCAGCCAACTTTGTCAAATGCAGTCATTCCATTTCACAATCTGCTATGATTAGAAGTGCTATGCACTGTCAATATCACAACAGGCCTGGCTTCATGCTGTCTCTTTTTCATGAAATGTGGCTTGCCTGCTAACACTAGCATTGCTTCTACTGTGTTTTCCTGAAAACAAGACCTAACTAGAAAATAAGCCCTAGTATGAGTTTTCAGGATGACATCCCCTGAACATAAGCCCTAATGCGTCTTTTGGAGCAAACCTCATATATAAGACCCGGTTTTATTTGTGGGGAAACACGGTATTCACTTGAATTAGCACACTGAGAAAGTAGCGAAGGACCTGGGAGGATGGGGATCACAGAAACGCCTGCACTGTCAAGTGAGAATCAGGGCTCGTCATCCTGAAGTCTCTAGAGATTAGGAGACACGAGTCTAACAACCAGACTGTCAGAGAGAAAAATTAGTGACATTTTCATTCCCTGTTTCACCAAACAATCCTCCACCAAAAAAGATGTTTCAAGCCAAGTGTAAGCTCTAGGTACTCAGCCTTCCACAGGCCATTCTGAGGCCACAACCGACAGTCGTGGGATTGACCCATCACGCAAATCAATGCATTTGTTTTGTATAGATTTGCACTATGTGAAAGCCAAAACGGATATGTGTGGGACACCGGGATGGAGAAAGGCCCTGGGGGAGTCATCTGCAGTGCCCTAAATGGTTTGGCAAAAGATGGACTATTTGAGAAAACCTGGCCCCTAATAAAATAATCAACGTAGTCACTAAGCGAGTGGTAAGTGCAATGTATTTATGGAACACATCTGGGTGTTTCTAAATTAAACTCGCAAAATTAAGCTGAAAAACACAATTGAGAGAGAAAACTCTCAGAACTGAAAAATGTTTTCTCTTATGCTTAAATGGCTTTCTGGATTTCAGTTTTTATTTTCTTAGACAAAGCCTAGACCACTGGTAATCATCAGTGGATACCTGATGAAAAAAAATTCTAAAATTGTAGTCTCCATTAGGTAGAATTTATGGATTTGACCAGTTTCCTAAAACAAATTTATTATCAGCAAAAGTTTAGTCTTCATAGAAGTGATCTGTTTATCTGTAGATTAAAAAACAAAAACAAAAAACAACTATTAGGTTGGTGCAAAAGTAATTGTGGTTTTTGCAATTTTTTTTTTAACCTTTTAAACCACAATTACTTTTGTACCAACCTAATAAAAACAAGTAATATTTTTGGTTTTCAGAAGAGCGACTACATAAATCAGAGCATTTCAGGGTTCGCATCTGAAGGATGCCGAGTCCAGTCACACATCAGATGCCTGAACTCTGTGATTGTCCTCAGTCTCAGGGGCTTTCGGCTACACTCAGAATCCCCCAGCTACAGGAAACTGATATTAAATGCACGGTGTCATCTTTCTTCCTCATTTATTTATTCCCCTCTGCCTAGGTACTTTTTATAATCTATCAAATTATTAAGAGGCAGTGGGACCTAATGGTTTTCAAACTTGCTTTTGTCTGTGTAACACTTCCACAAACCCAAATATTAAATATTAAATAAGCAAACCAAATAAACAAAAGCAATAAAACAATAAAAGTGAGGTTGCTCTGATGGATGCCAGGCGCGAGAGCCTGGCAGAGACTCTGAGAAACCTCCTCAGAACCTTGGAGCTACACAGAATTCAGATGAGAAACACACTCCAATTCATCCATCTGTCCATCAGTCCGTCCTTCCATTGGTTCACCCATCCATCCATCCATCCACCCACCCATCCATCCATTATCCAATATACATTTGTTTAGCAACTATTACATACTATTACATACTAGCCTGGCAATATAACCCAGAAGGAGAAACCCAAGGAGCTTAACATTCTAACAAGGAGTGTGATGAGGATGAAAAAGGTAAGGATTTCCCAGCATCAGGAAGAGCTAATATTTATCGCTTACTTCATGTAAAGAACTTTACATGTATTCGCTCACTTAACCCTTTCAATTACCTGAGCTAGGGGCTATTTTTATTTCCACTTTACAGATGAGGGAACGGAGGCACAGAAAGCCGTATGGGATAGGAAGCCAGGAAAACCAGGAGCATGGTGGCGTGGAAGACAAGATAGAAGCCTCTCAGGAAGGAGGGAATGGTTGCCACGTGGATGCAGCTGCTAAGAGATGGAGCAAGTTGTGCACAGAGAAGTGGCCACTGGATTTGATGACATGGAAGTTGCTGTTGATCTTGAAAAGACCAGAAGCCAGTGGCATGGTGAGGATGGAAACAGATTGTAAGGAGCAGTGTAAAAGTAAGGACAACTGTTCATAGTCAATCCTTTGTTCAGGAAGTTTAACAGTAGAGTGGTAGAAAGATTGGACTCTGGAGGACAGTAGCTGAAAGCAGATGTGGGATATAAGTGAGGTTCTTTATGCAGAAGAAATATAATTTGGGGTGCCATTTTTGAAAATTAATTTTCAGTCTTACAGCACTGTTTGTCCGTTTGCTTGTCTGTCTCTCCCAGGAGGCTGCAGGCTCCATGCAGTAGGAACTCTATCTTGCACACCATTTTTTCTGACCTGTTCCCTTATCATGGTGACTAGAACAGAGTAAGCAGCTCAGTAGATATTTCTTAAATAAAGGATTAAAATATATGATAAAAATTGAGGGATGAAGTTTAGCTTTTCTCTTTGAAAACCTATGTGGCAAACAAAATTTTCACTAGGCCCAGTGTGGCAGGCTGTGAAAACCTGCTGCTGGATGGCCAGGCCGCACACACGGGCTGGGCTGCCGTTCCATTCCCAAAGGGCAGCATCCCCCAGTGTCCTGAGCTGCTGCGGCCGTCCTGGTTTCTGCTTTGTGCAGTCAGGTGCTCAGGAGTTCTGGGAATCTAATCTGAGCCCTGTTAAGAAATTGCTGTTACCTTTTTGATTTGTAAATTTGAAAAATAATATGATCCTGCAACCTAAGTCTTTCGTATAATTACTTAAGCCAAATCAAAATTCCAAGGAGAATATTTACTGCAAAGCAAGGAGGCTCCAGGGTGCCTTCAGGCAAACTCCAACAGAACATTTTACAGCATTTGGGGAACAGTGGGCCTTCTCCTTCCTCCTTAAAACAACAACAACAACAATTTCACCATACATCAATCCTTTAACAGAAATGAGCAAAACATGAGCAGCTAGTTGCAGCACACTCCCTTAAAAGGTTCTAAGAGATGTTGATTTTCGTGAAGAAGCAGACCAGGCGAGTTCCAGCCTGGACACGGACTGGCTGGCTGACTTGGCAAATCTTTACTCTCTCTGTTCACAAGGAAGAACTGAGACCTGCTGGTCTCTAGGATTCTTCTTACTCTATAAATTTAACTATAAATTAATGGGTCTTATTTAAAATCCATGGCTAGGATACTCTGAACCAGTGGTTCATATCAAGGCTAAATATCAGATTCCAAAGCAGGTATGGATACATGAGTAAATAATAATGATAATAATAAGCATGAGTTTGGGCTAAGTACTTTATTGCCGTATCTCATTTAATCTCGTAACAATTCTATGGGGTAAATATTATCCCTATTTTCAGATGGTGAAACGAAGGCTTTTAGAAATTAAGTTGTTCAAAGTCCCACAGATAGTGACGTGATGGAAGTAGAATTTGAAAACACTAGTACTCCCCAGTTAAACCTGTCACAAAGCTCCATGCCAGTGTTTTCCTGGTTTAATATTTAAAAACAGTAAAGCCCTTCCAAGTTACCACTTCATAGCAGTTCAGGTGAATAGGGTTGGGAGAAGAGATGGAAACACTTTGGCTAAAATGAGGCTGAGAGGTAACCTGTGAGTTTCAGCTGATGTGTTTTCCTCTGTTTCAATTACCAGGAATAATCAGGACAGGGTTATAAAAATGTGTTTTAAAGTGCTCCTGTGTGAAAATCACCCGGAGAAACTGTTTTATCAGCAAAAGGAACAAGATGCTGATACTTCAGGTGAAGGACTTAAGTTCAGAGTTTAGAGCCCCCGCCGCACTCTCTCACTGTTTTTCATCGTCCCTTTCTTTTTTGGAGCACATGGTATTATGGGCTGTTCATGTAACGGTTACGGTCGCTCGCTCGCGGCCTAGAACTGCACGATCAGATACAGCCAGACCACTCCTGCCTTATTAGGAAAGAATGTTTTGTTTTTCACTTTATTTTGTTTGATAAGACATACATTTCCAGTCTTAAATTCTGGCTATGGGCAATCTGGAAACAGCTGTGCATACGTTGCAGGGGAGAGGCGGAGTCCCTGCAGGTACCCACTTTGTTTCATGGCTGGATTGCTACCCAAACAGTCCCGGACACAGGGCCCCACAAATTATTTTCCCTTAAACTGATTTTTCCAGTTAGTTCTGTATATTAGTTACAGAGTCCTCTATTATTTTCCCCATAGGGCTTTCCTGCTCAGGATTCCTAAAACAAGCTGATAAAAACTCCATTTTCTTCACAGAAATATTTAGGTTGTTGAGGCTTTCTCTTACCATAATTACTTCCTGAAAAATGCAGCGGTCCATTTTTCCTGAATATTTTTACATTAAATTGGGCACACGAAACTTGGCCCTCGGTAGTTTAAGGTTGTAAAGCAGATTCCTGGCTTTAAAGAGCTGACTGGTTTCCATTACTTGCTTTCTGCATTGGCTTCTCGCTGATTTGATTAAATGGAATTTCTCTACCATTTAAATGAGGAACTTGTGTGAAAAACAAGGATTTCTTATGACCTCAAGAAATAATTTCTGATTTAAAAAAAAAATCATCTATTTTACTCCTCAACTAAGTACTTCAGAAATTGGGGCAGGTGAGGAGAAAGGTCTCGGCGGTGGCAGTTTGATGAGAAATGAAGTAATTTGATTATTTCTACGGTGTGGATCAATAGTAGTCGGCCTCCAAAGAGGCCCCTGGCCTGAAGGCAGCGGGACAATCAATAGGCTCACGCAGGGGCGCTCTCCTCCCCCAGCAGCCTCTCTGATTTTTTCTGGGAAGACTCTTCACGCCTGTGTAATTCTAATTTATGTCAACTAGAAATCAAAGAAATTCCAAGAGGCTTTGGTCATAGGACGTTGGGGTGGACCTTTCAAAATCTATTTATGTCTGTTCCTTAAGTACCGTGCCCCCAAGGCCCTCCTGGCGCCTCGGGGCCAAGGGGAAGGAGCTTCCCAGCAGGCGGGCAGCTACCTGCTCCGGACAAAGGTGGGGCAGCGGGGCTAGGTAAGCGGGAGAAACTCTCTCGGTCCTGTCTACAACACTGCAGGGACCCGAGAGCTAATAAGCATTTTAAGCAAAATGCTTTGCCAAGAGTGGCTCTCTCAATAACGCTCTTTAATGATACCCCAGACGCTGGCATTTTCAAATCAAATGAACAGTGTATAAAATTAGTTCTGCATGAAGTTAAAAAAAAAATGTAAGTGAAAGGGAGCTTTTAAAAGCTCCAGCATTTCTCCATCCAACTGCTTTTCACAAGGGTTTGGCATATTGCTACATTTATGATGTTATTCACTGCTCATAATTCAGGCCCTATGTCTCCAAACTTCTGTATTAACACACCCTGCAGAGGTTTCCACCACGACATTTTATCACCGAGGTTTCCCAAACCAGCCAGGCTGCCTCTGGCGAGGTCTGGTTTCTCAGCCAATGCCATGCCACTGGGCTCCCTCCCTTTTCATCAACCTTGTTACCCCAAACATTTTTCATTAACCTTGAACACTGCATTTCCATTTGCCCTACAGCTTTTCCATAAATTTTTTTGTCCTTTTCACTTTTGTTCTCCATCCAAACTGCCTTGTAAGAAATGAGGAAAATATATTATTAGAAGAAATGCATCTATATGGAATCTAGAATTTACTGAAGTTGTGAAAATGATTTCTATGACCAAAGCCACTGTCTGTAATTGTGGAAAGCAGAGTAAACATATTGCTCTTATTAGAGAGTCCCGTTGATTATACAAGTAGTTTTAACTAAATCACCAAATAAATGCGTGTTAAGTTGATAGGTGATTTCGGGTCAACTCTAATTCCCAAGGTCAAGTAAGCCTTTGAACAGTCTTTAAGAATATAAGTTCACCCCAATTCATCAAAGCCGTCTCACACAGCGTTTTCTTCTCTTGGTTCTTACAATGCACTAAAGTATAGGAGATTAAGCGGCGTTGGCTTCAAAACCCAAAGTAATGCCTCTAACATGCTTATCCATCCAGCAATCAGAAAAGCCACTCAAGCAGGGGCTTCTTAATGCACTTCCTAATTTTACAAGTGCTTGGGAATATGCTGTGTTTGTCCAATGGCTGCAGGACTCCGCCCTAGGAGTCAGCCATGTTGCAGCCAAACAAATTGGCTGCAGTTTTGCTCAGACACTGTCTGATAATCTAAGCACATGTTGCTTTCATCTGCAAAGAATTTGTTTAATGATTTTCATCTAATGAGAGAAAGAGAGACGGAGGAAAAACACTTTTTCCTTCAAAAAATACACTGCATTTTGTTATTCTTACAGTTCCTCAAAAGCTCAAGTGAGGAAAAAAGCAGAAGTTTGGTACCGTATAGCTTTCAAATTAAGTACAAGTGGCCCAAATGAAACTGACTGCATGTGAAAGAAAATATAGCCAGGCTTCAACCTTCCTCAGAACCATAGGATCACAGGACACGAGCCCTGGGACACAAAGACGCCACAAACCCCATCTCTCCCCAGCGCAGGGATCTCACCGACCATGTTCCTGACACAGGGGTAACTGTGCAAGAAAGGGGAAGGAGAACTCAAGTTAATGAGTTAGAAGTGGTTAGCAGATTGGGTTAAGAACAGTGTGAGGCCCAAATTAATCTTCTTCTTTGATTCTTTGTTGGCACAGATGATCACATTGACATAGAGTGTCTTCATCTCCACGTCCTAATCATAATTTCTGTTTCCTGTTTCTGTTCTTATTCTTTTTGTTTTTCTTTTTGTTTCCCTACCTATTTAAATGGTTTTACCTTCAACCCACCCTTTTCTCTTCATCGCTATGCCTGGGTTAGTAAGTTGATTTCAAATACAGCGTGTCCTATGGAGGCATAAGTTGTCCTATGTAAAGTGTGTAGAAAATGTAATTACTGATATCTTTGCATAGAAAATAGTCTCAATTTTAAACTTAAGTGAAGAAAAAGTAAAAGGGCAAAATTTTCTCTGAGTTTTTTCCCCTCATTTTTTTTCATTTCCTTTCAAAATGGGTAGCAGGCAATACATTTTTTGTCTCATTTGGAAATTCAAATATGAACCCACAGGCTAATGTAGTGATATTGATAAGAATAACACAGCATTTTATATATAACTGTTAGTAACATTATTCTAAGGGCTTGATATATGTTCACTCATTTAATGCTCACAACAATTCTACAAGACAGGTATTATTATCATCCTGATTTCACAAATGAGAAAACAGAAGTACTGAGAGGTTAAATAACTGCCCAAGATGACAGAGATAAGTTCAGAGCCCAGATTTGAATGCTAACTCCGATTCCAGAGTCCATGCCCTCAACTATTAACCTCTTTTCTTTGCTTCTCAAATCTTTCTTAGAATCCTGATAAAATGTTAAAATCTGGAGATGGATAGCATAATGTAAATTTTGAAAGCTGAATAGTGACTTATTCTAGATTTCCATCCAACTAAATCAACCAGCAGGCTTTTTATGTGCAAGGCTTTACTTGTACTTTGTGTGTGGTTTGGAAACTTCTTCCGTCCTCACAGAACCTCACGTGTTTGGCTCTGAGCTGCCTGAGGCCTGAGGGCGCAGGCAGCAAGACTGAGCCCAGGATACCCTGGGCTGGGCCACGGGCTACGGTCAGAGGCATGGTGCTAGAGACAAGTCCTCTCAGGTTGAGGAGGGATCCAGAGTCCGCCTGAGGAAAAGGCTAAAACCTTCAGGGATACCTACAAACAGAACAGCCTCCACCTCTCATTTTGAACTAACTTGTATCTGGGTAGAAAAGAATTCATTTCTTAACTCGAAATTAGCAAAATGCTGGTCAGCAAATATATCTGGACTAATCATCCCCTGTACTAACTGGAATATACATTTCTACAGTTCATCTCTGAAGGTGGAGCAGACCTCAATGCATCTAGATAGCATAGACTAGAAATACGGTGATTTCCGAGCATGGTTGTGGATACGTCTATTTTGAACACATACATTCTGGTGTCCTTGGTTAGGTAGCACTCAGGTAGCAGTTTCGTCTAGTGGATGCTGAGGGGCTCTGCTGTATTCATTTCATGTTTCTAGAATATTCTGCCTACTGTGGACCCTTTAACTTGTTTGAAAAGAATTCCATTTTAAAGTGACAGGGTTAGTGGTAGTGTTAGGTTAGTAGTTAGTGAAATTTGAGGGAGACTTGCAACCCCTGGGTCTCAGTCTGTTGCTTAGTAACAGAGTCAGTGGCTTTCCAGGCTGGGCTGAGAATAGATAATGAAATCTCTCTAAACATAACTAACTGGCAGAGGCCTGGTATAAGTTGGGATTTTAAAGCATTTGGAGAAAAGAACTAGGTCAATTAACAAAAATCACAAAGCACACAAACGGTTTTCTACTTGCCCCCAAATCTGCTACAGTTAGAAAACGCATGTCCTTTGAGAGGCATATATATTTAGTTTCCACTCCATTTTGCTAGATATGTCCCTGATCATCATTTGCAAAAGGAGCACACACGTGTAAATTATTATAAGATGCCAGAATTTTCTGAATAAGTATCTGAGGTGGACCTTCTCCAAGGAAGCAGCTCCTATGCCTGGAGATGACACAGGAACTGACCATGAACTCTGACGGACAGGGTGACATCTGGGAGGTGTGGACCAGTGCCTGGTCTTTCGGGGCCTCCATTTTCGCCCCTTCATAGCACAAATAACTATTTCTTTCTTATAGGGAAAACATGGAATTAACAATGAGGAAAAGAGGTGATCAATACAGATTTTGTCATCTTTGTTCTCAGTCTTCAAAGGGCACCATGTTGAATGTGGTACAATTTCCCAAATTCATGCCCACGTCTCTGGGCAGCTCAAAGACCTTCAGTGGGACCCCGGGGAACGTTTCTCATCATGTGCTCAAAGTGGCATCTAAAGTATGGGAAGAGGCAGACTCTCATCTCAAAGCCCCACACTGGCCCTTTCTTGACCTCACAGGCCCAGAGTACATTGGTGCTGAGAACTGAAATTGTACACTTCAAATGTTGAAGAAAACAATTTGGTACTGCTCTTTTCACTTTACTATTGCAGGGAACTTGGAACCCGGGACAGAATTTTACTGTTAGACCCTGTACACTGCAGTGTGCCATGCAAACATTATAAGTTTTGTTCCATGGGCTTATGGATAAATGGTCGAAATCTAAGTTGACTGTATGTATGATTTCTTTTTTTCTTTCCGCACACGCACAAAATTCATTTTTAAACAGAGAAATACAAAACTAATCTCCGATTAGTTTAGAAAGCCAGGCATCTTACAATGTATATCTGTAACAGTACATGTATGTGCGTGTATACATATATACATACATGTAGGGAGAGAGAGAGAATATGGTATCAAGCTACTAAGTATTAGGTTGGTGCAAAAGTAATCGCAGTTTCTGCAATTGTTTTTAACCTCTTAAACCGCAATTCCTTGTGCACCAACCTAATATACGGATATGTAGAAAGCAAAACTTGAAAGGTAACTCTTACTTTATCGCATCTCATCAGCCCCAAATATCTCAGAGACTTGCTGCTCTGAGCAATGAGGGTGGCTCCTTGATCTGTAATTTCTTTACACCATCCAACATCCACAGTCTCTATGGTCATGCTGTATCGCCCAATGGCTATCAGTGCTGCAAGGAGGGACAGAGAGAAAGAGAGCAAAGCACAAATGTTAGTAGTGTAAGGGATCTCTATCTTATTATGACTGTTTCTCTCATTTCCTCACAAAATTTGTTCCTGAAATGTTGTCTGTAGATGAACATTTTAGAAACTAAATTAAATTTGAAATGCTTTAGGAAAGCTTACCCTAAGACAAACTCTATCACAAAGTGAATAATCATTCCATAATTTCCCTTTCATTGGAACACAACCTTTTATCAGTTTCACTCATTGCAAGGTTACTCGTACTTTCAAACATTCATATCTGCGGAAGGAATAAATTAAATTACACATATGATATTACAGAAAACCCCAAATAGTAACTAAGCTTTACCCAAGATAACCTTAATGATTTTTTAAAAAAAGAAAAACCCATGAAACAACATTTTGAGGTGTGTGTGGTACTGCATATGAATTTCTTTATCGATTGGCATAATTTTTCAATCTGTTCATGATCTGTAAAATGTAAGAGTATATAACATTTTTCACATTAGTCTTTCTTGGGACTGTTAGGAATTAAGAGTATATTATGCATACAGTTGAATTTAATTGGTGCCATACTAGAGTGCAGTAAAGGGAATGCATTTGTTATGGTGAATTTCCTCACCATATCACAAGTCTTCCTTCTATTAACATATAAAATGAAACCTGTCATCTGAAAAGGATGACAGTATCTCTAGTCTTCCTGACTGTTCAGCATTGTACCACTATTAAAGATTATCCCATAATCTTTGACGTGCACTACTTATCACGGCTCCAGGAGACCCATCACCCCGTCAGAGCGACCAACTAGTGAATGTGGTTCTTTGCTGTGGACTTCTGATTTGATAGCCATGTACACCTCTACGTTTGTGGAGCAGAAAAGCAGATTTCAGTAACTCCAGCCAGAATAAGTTTATGGTGCATTGGTTTATAAATGAAAACCCTGAAAACAATGCCACAGATACTAAAAAGGAAGAAGAAATTGTTTGCTAATTATTTCCGCAGGCTAAGATAGGATGAATTGATTTCTGTGACATTAAAGATAGATGATATTTTCCGATTGACTAGATTAATTAGAGTGAATTACTCATGTAAAGAAATGTTAACTCTCACAGCTCACAGAAAAGTACACTTGGCAACATCTCTTTGCTAAATACCTCAGTAATTTTTTTTATTTTCTAGAAAACTCATACCCTTTCATTCAAATATCAAAGCCAGATATTTAAAGCTTACAAAAACAATAATCATGATCCGAGTGTTTTCCAGTGAAAATGTTATAATGGAAGAAAAGAAACATTTCCTGGGAAGTTCATCATGCCACCGATTTGCAGATGTTCTCATTTTTGCACATGCTATTTTTTTGGCATTTAGTTTTCCAAGGAGGTGGAGCTGGGAAGGGGGGGTCTGCCAAAGGTTTGCTGAATGGTCCGAGTGATACTTTTGTGTAGTAGAAGCAATAGCCCAGGTTAATCCCACTGGTGTCCCCGACCTAAGAAAATTGTTATCTCCGGTATTGTCATAACTTTCACTGGTTATCATGTCCTGAGGATCTCTCAGGATGAATGCAGTAGAAGACACATAAAAGAAATGCCTTTCAATACAAAGTACTCAAACTGTGATTTCAAAAGATGACAAAACACAAGTGGTAGGATGACCCCGGGTCACCAGACTGTGTACTTTTATTGAGGTTTGAGGCTAGAACACGAAAGCCCTGCACTAGCCAGAAAAAAAAAAAAGGTAAACCAAATGATCTGTGGAGTTTTTAGAAGCTGCTTTAAAAGTAAATGAACAGTCCATAGCTATTGATTCTAGGTGCTAAAATCATTGGTATTTGCTTTCTCTTTCCTTTCTTGTCCAAATTAAAATAAACAGTAAACAAGACTACTGAAGATAAATCAGGATATTCAGGTTTTGTTTGGACATAGTTCTGTTTACTGAAGAATTATACTTTACTATTGCTTAACTCATTCATTCATTCATTCAAAAAAACCATCTCATGAGCACTCATCCGAGCATACTCCCCGGGACTTACTGATGCCCTGGGTTAGGCACTGGGCTAAGAATTTTAGGTGCATGATCTCATTGAATCCTCACAGCAACCTTATGAAGTTTTATTGTTATTTTTCTTTTAGAGATAAGGAAGCAGAATCACAGCAAGACTGAATAACTTTCCCAGAATAGTAAGACAGTGAGTGAGAAGTGGGTACTAAGCTGAGAGCTCGCTTTTAGGCCTGGGTGCACGTCAGCTCCCCTGAATTGGAATCCTGGGGCCAGGCACCTGGCAATTCTAACGTGCAGCACTACTAGTGTGTGGAACTGTGATGTGACACATGGGGTGTGTGTTGACTACTGGGGACAGAACAAACCACAGAGCTCAGAGGCCAGCTGAGTGGGGGTGAGGGATGGGAGGGTCGGGTGGAAATGAGGAACGACCCAGTAAACCGTCAATGTTCATCCCCGCCTCTCTTCCCATTCCTAACTCTTCACTTTTCAGATCTCAAGTCAAAGGTCAGCTTCTCAGAACGGATCATCCTGTCAATTATGGTTATTGGAAATGTTATACTTTATTTATTTGCTTCTTTATTTCCTTTTTTGTGACCCATCTCCTCCATTAGAATGACAGCTCCTATTCACCACGGTATGTCTAGCATCTTGCATGTGCTTAGGACAGAGTTGGCTCTTAAAAATAATGAGCTGAAAACACCAATGACTATACTATGTTTAGGTCTATGATGGAGACATGCCGAGGGGGTACGGGAACCCTTCACTCTTCAGGGGAGGAGAGGTATCATGGAAGAGCTAAGGTGGGTCTTGAGGGATAAGTAAGGATTCTCCAGAAAAACCAAGGAGTTAGGCCAAGTATGTTGGGCTAAGGAAAAGCATGTGTAAAGGTGGAGAGATGAGAAAGGACAGGAAGTTGCAGGGCATTCTGTGTGGCTGAAACAAGGACAAAGAAGCAGCAATATTTATTCTAGAAATACTTAGTCAATAATTAGTAGCAGTGGCGTAGGCCTAAGTGACGCAAACAAGCAGCAAAAATAAGCACAGTCCTTGAAGTGATGACGTTTATATTCTAGTAGGAGAGCGAGATGTGAAACAAACACGGAAGTACACATAATTCTAAATGGCAACAAGTGCTCTGAAGGAAAGGGACTGATCACTGTAAGAATAACATTCAGATTGGGGGGAGGGAGGGTACTAGGGAGAGTCTTTCCGATGAAGTTATTTTTAATCCCTCTAATAGCTCTGCAAAAACAACCCCCATTTTAGAGGTAAGAAAACTGAGGTTAAATACCTCACCAAGGCTCCATCCCTAATAAGTGGCAGAAACAGGGTGCAAACAGAGACAGTTTGTTTCGCTCCAAAGCCAGTTGCTCCTTCTGTCAATAGCGGCAGCACCCAGGGTGGCTGAGGAGCCTGCCTATATTCGTTCAGGATGTGTTTCCCTTCATCACAATTCAGGAGTGAAACGCTGCAGCTTATAGGCAGCTAGGTATTCACCCTGCAACTATAGAATAGAGGGTCCAATAGAATCTTTAAATTCCAAAATATGTATATACTGAGTAATTTCCTTCTCTGTACAATAGCCTAGCTTTGGATATTTTTACATTGTTGTCCATGAGCCAGCTGTGAAACCTGTCATGTGGCATAGCCTCAAATTCATTTCCAGCCTTCACAACATAGTACATGTCTGACCTCGGGGTGACATTTAACTTTTCTGAGTCTCAGCTTCCTCGCCAGCACAATGTCCTGCCTACTTCACAGTGTTGGTTTGAGGTTCAAATGAGATAATACAGATAAGGGGCCTTGTACTACATAAACGTCATTTCCCCAAAGCATTCTACAGTGGTGCAGGTGATAAAAAATTAAAAGACTTGAAACAGTTTTGAAAAATAAAAAGCTCTGGGCAAATGAGAGCATTAAAGAAGCTGTTCGTCACTATGTCACTGCTAGCGTTCTTGAACTTCTATTCCTCATTGGTGATCATGAACCTGTAGACTGCACCTGGGGGATAGGGCTGTACATAAAGTATATGTAAGGTTACTGGGTGGCTGGTTGGTTTGGTGGTTAGAGCGCGGTGCTCATAACACCAAGGGCGCTGGTTCGATCCCCACATGGGCCAGTGAGGTGCGCCCTCCACAACTGGATTGAAAACAGTGACTTGACATGGAGCTGGACATGGGTCCTGGAAAAATATACTGTTCCCCAATAAAAAAAGTTAAAAAAAAATTACTACCTTCATTAGGGGCTGTTGACACATTACAATGATATTTATTGAGCCTTGAAAACAGATTAATTATGCAAGACTAATTCCTAATCCCCATGCAATTTTAATATAGTTTTTATGTGCTAAATGCAACTAATAAAGTTAAATTTTAAAAAGTTATACAAATTAAAAGCTCTAGTTCACTAATTTATGTGATGATCAAGGATATATATATTAACTCACTAAAAGGCAGTTCCATTGGCAGATAGAGTGAATGAAAGACACAGCACATATGTACTTAATTTTGACTACAGATTCCATTTCTAGGAATCTACCCTGAAAATAGACTTCTAATTATACAAAATCACGTATATACAAATTTATTCATTGGAGCATTGACTGTAACTGCAAAATAATGGAAACAACCTTAATGCCCATACAGAGGAGTGTGGTTAATTTAAATAAACTATGCTACACCTTCACAATTGAATACTATGCAGGTTCAACAAAAAATGAAAGGGGGAAGCTCACAAGAAACTTTCAAATCATTCAGTGAAGAAAGCAAAGTGCAAAAGAGCTTACGTGGTGTGATACCACCATATAAAAGGGAATACAATAAAAAACCTGAATCTTCACATTTGTGCAAAAAAAATATGGGAAATATAAACCACAAACTACAGAGACGGTTTAAGTATAGGGGGCTTATGGGAAAGCAGAAGAAGGAAGGGATCACAGAATGTGGGGGTGGGGTCTGAGGAGGGACAGACATTTCTTGAAACATCTCTTTGGCTATATGTAGCTTTGACTCTCTGAACCACAGTAATGCTTTACATATCTCCTCCCCTCCAAATAAGTAAATAAATAAATAAATAAATAAATAAATAAATAAATAAATAAAACCAGGATGTGGGGGACTGGAAGTGGAATACAAAGAGTAACAAATGAACCGAATTGTATTACAAATGAACAGCATGAACCTGATGGGAATTAAGTCGCTTTGGAAAACATGATTTTGACGGGCTATTGTAAGGTGAAAACCAAAAAGCACTGTCAGCAAATACTGTACTCTGGTTAATGAATCTGTTTCTCACAAGGATATGAGTTAGCAATTTAGTACATACTTATGTGTAACCTAAGACTGTAAAAGACTGAGAGCCAGTCTTCTCATTGTCAGAAAAAGAAGTTACAAATAAGCTAAGGCGAGAGGCTTAGATTGAACCTTGTGGTACTGAACTGGAATCACAGGCATTAGAATGAACACATGGTTTTCAAACACACGCAGATAGGTAGAGAAACAACTACTGAATATGATGTATGTGCATGCATGATTTCGTAGACACACATATATTTCCTAACTTTTTCTGCTGAGAGGGACCAGAGCAGCAACACCCCAGTAGCAATGATCTACAAGCACTCAGACTCTTGGTTTCTAAATAGCATTCTTAAATAAAAGCAATCAGGGCTTTTTAGAGAAATGGTTGATTCCAGGTCTGGGGCAGGGAAAATACAAGATGAGTCTGGACCATCTTGTGATCTCAGAAAAAAAAGAAGTGCTTAAAAATGAATGAGGGCATGTTAAAAGGACGCAGGAGCCAATCAAAAGGAGCTGTCAATGGCCTCAGCTGGATCAATTTGAGCTGGATCAAATAAGGAATGTATTGGATTATAATTCAGAAAATTGAAAAAGCCATCCCAAGTCCATACTGATATAAATAAATAATCAAATAAATAAACAGCCAAGGAAGGGCAGCTCTTTCTTACAGAAGAATTCCAATTACTAAACATACAAGAAATGGTGGAAATACAAAAAAATAAATTAAAAAAAATCATCAGGCAAAAACCACAGTAATACATAGTAGCTATTTTAGGCAAGATCTATCAATGGATGCTAAAATCTGTGGGTGAAAGTTTGAGGATAAACAGAATACGGACATAGTAACAAAGGTATTTATCAATTTTCAAAAATCCTAACTTTACGGTGGACAGACCCAGCAGACAACACCTCACCCCAATGGCCAAGGTTAACTTTACCAGTAACAACACATATAGACATCATTTACCACCTGATCTCTTCTGCAATATTCTTGCCAATATGAATAGTCTCAAATTAACTCCTAAGAAAACATCACACAAACTGAAATAGAGAAACCTTCTACAAAATAATTCACCAGTACCTATTAAAAGGGTCAAGGTAACAGAATATAAGAAAAGAATGCGAAAGTGTCACAGATTGGGGGAGTCTTAAGGAGACGTGACAACTAAATACCGAGTGAGATCCTGGATTGGATCCTGGAACAGTCAAGGAAATTAGGGGAAAGAAAAACTGGTGAAATTCAAATAAGATTTGTAGCTTAGTTAATCTTATTGTTTCAATGTTAACTTCCTAGCTTGATAATTATGTAAGTTGTAACACTACAAGTAGCTGACTATATATATATATATGTGTGTGTGTGTATATATATATATGTATATATATATATACACATATATATATATATATATATATATATATATATATCTACTATTTTTGCAACTTTTCTGTAATTCTAAAATTATTTTGAAACAGAGAAAAAGCATGAATAAACTAATAACAGTGAATGAACCAATTACAAGACTAACGTTTTCTAAGTGAAAGCAGGTATTATTTTCACACTGAAAGATCTGATACATACATCTTAGGACTAAAAATACATTTTTTTCCTCCTAGGAGGAAGATTAGTCATACAAGTGCATTAACAAGTGACCTGCACGTGTCATTTCGTCCTTTCCAGTTCTGTCTTCTGCTATGGATCTGTGTAGCTGTAACAAAATCAGAAGAAATCCCCTAGTGCTTGAAAGAATTAGGGTTAAAATTTAACAGTAGGATTAACATCTTTCATGTAATACTTGGATAAAAGCCATTTGCAAAGAAATTTCTTGGCACAGATACAAAGAGATAAATATGAAAAGTGCTCTTCTTTGTGGAAGCCACAGAAGCTCCAAAAACAAAGAACTGACACTTTCAGAAACATTGGTTGCTGTGTGATGGTCCCTGTGAAGGCCCCCTCCGCCCCCGTCAGGGGCTACAGCAGCGTTTCCTAGCCCTAGCAGTTCAGGAGAATAACAGGTGCCTAGAAAGAGTACAGACACCGAAGTCCTGCCTCTAGAGATTCTGATTCAGGAGAAGCTGTACAAGCTCCTGGGATCCCAATACGCAGCCAGGGCCAAGACCCACTGGAACAGGATAACCTACAGCTGGGGCAAAGTCAGTCAACTGAAAACACAAACTCACTTTTTAAGGATATAAATAGCTTATGTGTTTTGCTATTGTAAAACAACTTTGCCTCTTAAACAGTAGTGACTTCTTGTATATAAGCCAATGTCTTGTTCTCCCTTGATTTCCCATTTATACCTCTTCCTTCTATTTTATTAATACGCTATTATATTCCTCCTATTATTATGTAGTAAACCCAACAGTGACCACTCTCCATAATATTTTTCCAGGTTCTCCTTTTTTGGAAATATTTTCCTTTATGTCATTGCACTTATTTATTTACATTTCCAATGCAGCACTTATCAGAGTTTGTTTCATATTAGAATGACATGCCTGTCTTCCCACGAGACTGTAAAATCTTCGAAGCAGCAAATGTGGAGAAGGCTTTCCTAGGACCCCTACAACTCTGAAAATCAAGTGTCATTCATTTTTTATAGTTTTAATGAATTTGGGGGGCACATAACATACATACAGAAAACTGCACAAATCCTAAGGGTCCTACTTGATGGATTTTGACAAAGTTAACACAGCTGTGTAAGAGTATCCAGACTGAGAAACAGCATAACCAGCACCCCTCTGACCCCTCATCCCCAGCCTCAGTCACTACTTTTCCCCCAAAAGGATAACCACTCTCTTGACTTCCAATGACACAGATTAGTATTTTTGTTTCTGAACTTCACATAAATAGAGTCAAACGCCCAACACTGTTCTTTTTTTTCTGTTTTTTTGGGCTGTCCGTTATGTTCGGACGTTCGGACAATTGTGAGGTGTACTGGTAGTTTGTTCACTCTAAATGCTGTATTCCATTCTACTGTAGACGGGCATTTGGGCTCTCCCCACTTTTTGGCTACTATGTATAAGACCGCTACGAACATTAGTATACATGTCTTCCCGTGGATATACGTTCTCGTTTTACTTGGGTAAATACCTAGCAGTGGGATTTCTGAGTCCTATGCTAAGTGTACGTTTAACTTCATAAGAAACTACCAAATGTTTTCCCAAGTTACTGAACCATTTTACATTCCCACCAGTTACGTATGAAGTTTCCAGCATCTCCGCGTCCTTGCAAACACTTTGTAATGCCTGTCTCTGATTATAGCCATTCTAGTGGGGGTACAGCGGCACTTCATTGTGGGTTTTAATTTTCCTTTCCCTAAAGACTGATGAGGCGATGAACCTTTCATGGTGTCATAGATTGTTTTTAAATCCTGGCACACTGCCTCTATTCTTACAAGGACTCAGCAGATATCTATTGAATTAAATTGATAAAGAAGGAAAGGCACAGAGATAATTTTTCTATTATTAGACTATAGCAAAGAATAGCATGCTAGACAGCAGATAATGTTCCATGTAATTTGAAGGAAAGTATCGGTAAAACAAACTTCATCTGTCCTTTGGAGACATGAAAAGTCTTAAGTTTCTTAAGATAAGAAAGTAAATTCAGGGGGACAAGGTTATAGAAAAATTTTCAAAATGCTCATTTATTTGTGGAAATTTTAAAGACTGTAGAGTATTTAGGAATTCTGTATTTCTGAAAAATCAAGTGAAAAATAAATATAATACAAAACTGTCCAACAATGGTGGATACGTTAGAGTGAAAACTTTGAATTGTGCTGGAACTTTCAAGATGCTGCATGTGAGGGCATTCATTGTACACAGCTCTGCTTCCGCGTTCAGAATAGCAACATCCAAGTACTGTCTGACTCACAAAAGGAGCAAGCTGGCTGTGGCCCCTGACCTTGTGGGGGAAGAGGCTCTCCTGCCCTATATATCCTGAAAGGGAAATGCAAGCATTATTTATAGGCTGCATCTGCCTTCCTGCCTATGAGATAAACAAGTTGGTGGAAAAGTAAGAGTTCAAGTGAAGGATTTTTTTTCAAAAGGCCTTTTAATGCATCAGGAGCATAGATAAGTATTTTCCCTCCTTTATCCCTTCAGAATTATTTTTTATTTTAATAGAAGAAAGACACAAATATGATTTAGGTTGGTAGAAACAATTTCTGAATATGTGATTTCCAAAAATATAATGGCTGGCGGGTGTGTGCGGGGGAGGGATTTAGAACTAAACTTCTGTGAACAGCAATTTGACCCACTGCTCTGGTTCTCTGGTTTTCAGCAGTGTGTTTGGTGGTAACTGACCCTTTGAGTGGAATGTTAGGTTCCCCTGACAATCACCTTATTATATTTTAGAATTCAAGATGAGGAAGAGCAAAAGCCTTACCACGCTAACATTAGCTGAGAACCGCAAGTCCCTGGTTCAATGATTCTTTTTCATTCCAGCCTGCATAAATACATATATTACTTATCAAAGAATTATGCATCCTTTTCAAAATCCTGATGTGATATTAGATTTCCTTACTTTATGAGAAGTGAATTCTGGGCTTAAATATTTTGGTTCAGGGATATGGAAAAGTACATTAGTGTCTCTGTCATTTCTCTGCCTTGTCCACGTTTCTGAACTGAATTTTCCAGACCACAATAATGACAGAACATGTTTCAAGCAAGCGTCAGATACAAGCATTTATCCAGCCCAGGGTGCAGCAGACCACCATGCAATTTTGGCGTCTACCATGTAAGAAGACACCAAGGGTGGTGGCAACATCTGCTGTTGTTAGACT
Organism: Rhinolophus sinicus; assembly: GCF_057876585.1. Classification (NCBI taxonomy): domain Eukaryota; kingdom Metazoa; phylum Chordata; class Mammalia; order Chiroptera; family Rhinolophidae; genus Rhinolophus; species Rhinolophus sinicus. Next base: position 72,670,646 of record NC_142503.1, read on the forward strand.
GCCCAATACATACTGTTACTGTATCTTGATGTTGCAGGGAAAGAAACCACAGGACGAGAAAGGAACATGTGGGCAAGTCAGCAGAGTGAATATATTGTCTCTTCTTTCGGCAAATACTGAGTACCTGTAGGTACCAGGGGATGTCTTAGGGGCTGGGAATAGATCAAATCTCTACCCTCATGCAGCTTGTGTTACAAATACAAAAAATGAGAATAAATAATTTTGGGGTGGTGATAATGCTTTGGAGAAAAATAAAGCAGGAACCAGGGGCAGAGGTGCTGCAATTTTAACTAAAAAGTGACATCTGAACAGAGATCTGAGGGGCAGGGGAGCAAGCCATACAGATATCTATGGGAAAAGCATTCTGTGCAGAGAAAACCTCGTGCCAAGACCACGAGGTAGAACGTTGCTGGCTTGTTCTAGAATGAGCAAAGGAGCAAGATGGAGAATAGTGGATTTGAAATTGGGGTATTAATGGAAAAGGGGGTGGACAAAATCATCTTACAGGCCCACTTATCCACACTGGCTTTCACTCTAAATGAAAACGGAAATCTGTTGGTGATTTGGGGGCAGAAGAGTAATATGATCTAACTTAAATTTTCAAAGGACTTCTTGGTTGCTGGGTTGAAAACAGACTACCGTGTTTCCCCGAAAATAAGACCTAGCCAGACCATCAGCTCTAATGCGTCTTTGGAGCAAAAATTAATATAAGACCTGGTATTATATTATATTATATTATATTATATTATATTATATTATATTATATTATATTCAGTCTTATATTAAAATAAGACTGGGCCTTATATTAATTTTTGCTCCAAAAGACTCATTAGAGCTGATGGTCTGGCTAGGTCTTATTTTTGGGGAAACACAATATAAGGAAGCAAGAACAAAAGCAGAGAGACCAATAAGTAGGCCACTGCAATTATCAGGAGAAGTGATCGTGGCTTGGTCCAGGGCTACATAACAAAGATGGAGAGAAGGAGTTGAATTATGGATAGATTTAAAGTTGAGCTGCTGATAGACTGAACGTGGAGTGAGAGAAAGAGAAGTCAAGGATGTCAAGAGAAGAGAAATCTTTCTTTGGCACTTAGCTTTGAAAGAAATTTCCTGCATGGGATTTGGCACGGCTGCTCTTGTGTCCTTGTGTGTCTAAGTGTCCTTGTACTGGCAGGAATATGAGGTGTGATCAAAACTACAGTGAATGTAGTTTTTAAATTTTAAAAAACTTATTATAGTAAAAGACACATTGCCATTAATCCCCCTCAAAATACTCCCCCACTCTTTGAACACACTTATCTCATCGTTCTTGCCACTTTCTGAAGCAGTTCTGGAAGTCCTCTTTCCTGAGTGTCTTTAGTTGTGCTGTCGTGGCTGCCTCAATATCTTGAATCATTTTGACTTTGGGCAAGAACCAGCAGTCACATGGTGCCAGATCCGGTGAATAAGGTGGATGAGGACACACCGTGTTGTTTTTATTTGACAGAAATTGCCATATACCAGAAGCGATGTGTGACACAGAGCACTGTCATGATGGAGGATGAAGTAAAGACACTCAGGAAAGAGGACTTCCAGAACGGCTTCAGAAAGTGGCAAGAACGATGGGATAAGTGCATTTGAAGTGAGGGGGAGTGTTTAGGGGGGATTAATGGCAATGTGTCTTTCACTGTAATAATTTTTTTTAAATTTAAACATTCACCATATCTTTTGGTCATACCTCGTACATTGGTTTCTTCTGCTGGATATAAATTCTACTGAGAGGGCCAAAGACTACCTTTATTCATGTTTACATCATCACTGTCTAGCATAAGGCCTTTACTTGTTAGTATTCAGTATATGTTCATTTAAATATGTGCATCTTAGGTATCACGATTATAAGCACTGAGGGAAATATATTCAGAAAGGGATCCTGTTTGTATTTTCTAGAGTTCACAGTCATTTTTTTAATTCTAAAGTATTTATTGAGTAGCTATAATATGCCAATAACTGTGGTGACTATAGGTATCTTTAGAGAAATGATAGGTAATATAGTTTTCCTTATATGATTTTGGCTTTAAAAATTTTCAACACTAGGCATGTTTTACTTTTATAAAGGACTGAAAAAACAGTTTTTAAAAAGATGCTACTGGATGGATCACTTAATTTTACCAAAGTGAAGAACTTGACATTTTCTACAATGGGGTTTCCCTCTAACCCAGTGCTTCTCTAAGCAAACATACACATTTAGAGTTGCCAAAATTCAATAGCTAAAATCATGTGAAATGGTGTGGGAAAAAAAAAGCATAAGGCTATTTTCAAACTAAAACTAAAGGCACAGAAAGTTGAGCTGTTATTCCTCCCTAATTGTAACCAGAGTAGGTGTAACTCAGGAGCTGTTGTCTGGAGCATGGATTAATTTAGATACTGGCAATAATTTTTGGTTATTTGGTTAGGGCATTTCTGCCATAGAAGGGCAAAGGAAATAAGAACATGAAAATAAAAGTATTTCAATTTAAGACTTTAAAGTTTAATGGAGAACTAGATTAAAATTTAGTGAACACTCAACTTTTATATTATTTTTGTTTTTGATGGCGAAGGAAGAATCACAGTTCTGGGTCCTCTCACCAGGGAGCTTGAACCACACACACACAGGTGTATGTGCTCAGGTGTGCATACATACAAAGGTACAATATACACACATTTATTCCTAGGACCTAACCCACAGGTAGACGTACCTGGAAGCTAATGAAAGTTAAGCTTCAGGGTCTATCATTTACATGGACCTTTCCAAGGGCTTAGGTCCTAGAAATGTACTCACATGATAATGTATTTTTGTAAAGTTTGTAAAAAGCAAGGCATTATTGTATTCCTTTTCTTAAAGAGAGGCCCCAAATTATATAAACCTCAAGCCCTGAAAAATCCTGAATTTCTCCATGACCGTATCGAGAATATTCTGATTCAGTGGCTTTGAAAGTGGATATCAGGAGGCTGTATCTTTTCCTTCCCTTCTCTTCTCTTCTCTTCTCTTCTCTTCTCTTCTCTTCTCTTCTCTTCTCTTCTCTTCTCTTCTCTTCTCTTCTCTTCTCTTCTCTTCTCTCTTTTCTTGTCACTTCTCTTCTCTTCCCTTTCTCCTTCTTCTTCTCCTTCTCCCTCTTCTTCTCCCGCTCCTTCTCTCTCTCTTTTTTTTTTAATGTCACCAAGTGATTTTGATACACAGCCAAGTTTGGAAATCACTGATGAAAGACTGCAGACTGATGAGTTTAATGAGTCCCTGACATCTAGGTAGTATTTCTTTCTGGATCTTTGCCACTACTGATTGGGACATAAACCATATAACACTATGTAGTTTGGAAAAAGCCAACCATTGGCAACATTCATTTCCACATTGCAGTGATGAATCACATAACCCTCTGCACTGAGTAATTAGCTATCCATTTGTATGTACTGGCGGTAGTGATATAGTTCTTTTCAGCGAGGAAGGAAGGGAATTTGGACATAACATTAACAGTTGTTAATACCAAGCAAATAGAGTAAATTGGATTTATTTAAAAGAGTATTTGTGTGGAATTTTTCCCTGGGAGTTAATACAATTTGTCTAGCTTTCTAATTATAGCTGGGACAGAAAATGGCTGAACCCAAAGACCTCTCACGGTATCTAACAAACTTTTACTTAAAGGCAGAACATTTCTTGGGTGGGAGAATGACAAATAATTTACTAAGCTTTTCCTAAAAGATAGCTAAAGGTGTTTCACCTATATCTAGTTGATGAATTAGCTTTAGCTAATAATCAGTGTCATGAGACAAGGAAGAAGAAGCCTGTAATTACTTTGAAAAGAATGAAGGAACAGATTTGATAAAAAAACGCAATCAGCTAATTCCTGCAGGGGTACACTGACTGGGAAAGAAGCTTACTTCATTGCAAGTTTAAAGCAAGGCAAAGACAGGGGGCATCGGTAGTTTTTATGTCCCCAGCATCCATTCCCACTTTCTGGTAACAAACCCTCAACCTTCCTTTCTATAGGCGCAGTTTGGGGGACTGTAATCAAAGGTTCCCTCCCTTCTCCAGGCTGTAGGTGGGCATTTGTCCCAAACCTGGCAGCATACTCTTCCACAAATATCTGCATTCTGCCTGGAACGACTTAAGGAAAATAGCTGGAGACAATCCATTCTGGTGGAGGTTCCCTGAAGAGACCCCCATTAGTCTCAGCTACCTGGAGATCCCATGTTCTTGTCTTTCCCAAGGCCTACCTTATGTAGTTTTGATTCTGATTCTGGAGTTACCCCATTTTCTTCCAATAATTTATTTGCTTTTGTTCTTGATTTTGTTTTCTCTTACAGGAGCCTCTGTTGGTTTCTGTTACTTGCAACCAAAGAATCTTAACTGAAAACTATGCACATGACAACTCAGTTATTTTCTACGATGGCATAAAAAACCCCAAAAGGTTTCTCAACAATGCCCAGCTGGAAGAGTTACACCAGGAGAAAATATGAATATGGCACAGCTAATACAAATTTGTCTTATGGGTAGGTATTATTGAAATATCTGTACCCACTACTTTAGCAGTCAAATTCTGTTCCATGAATTTTTAAAACATTTTTCAAGTAATAACTCTATTGATTGTGTAAAAGTAACACAACTTGTAAAATTAAATTAATAAAGTACAAGAAAGCTTTCAAATTATCCCAAATTCACCATCCAGAAATACCATCACTAACATTTGGAAAGCATTCCTCCAGCACCTGCAGCATATAGACCAGGGGTGTCCAAACTGCAGCCTACGGGCCAACTGTGGCCCGCAATCCATTTTTAATTGGCCCGCAGCAAATTCCAAAAATATATTTTGTTTACTTAAATAAACCAGGTGAGGCAATACGTACTTCACCTCGAGTGAGTGGCCCGGCTGTTTGTGTATTTTACCGCATATGGCCCTTGGTAAAAAACATTGAAAAAAGTTTGGACACCCCTGATATAGACAGAGCAAAAGAAAGATAAAAGTAACTTCAAAAATCTTATAATTATACATGCTTTAGAAAAGTATTTAATTTGCTTTTATTTGAATTTAACCAAAACAGAGAAATAGAATTGAAACTAAAAGAATCATTTTCTTTAGGTAAATATTTCTTCACCTACAAGATAATAATTCTTAAAAGAGTCTACATGAATTAAGAGAAAATTTTATGAAATCTTTAAGAATTTGGAGTCATTCAAAAAATTCTACACTTTAACTTCAGACAGACTCTACTAACTCTTTTGTATGAAAGTTGTGAAAACTGGAGGCATTTCTCCCTTTTCCTTCCTCCTCTCATATTTGTTAGCTAGATTATTATTTTTACATTGTTGGGTTTGAATGTTTTCCTCTGCTTTTGTAACCGCAATTCTTATGGTTGTTTTTCTCTGGTTCTATGTGGGTTAAAAAGCGTGAGTTTCTCCATGATTTTTTTTTTTTTTTTCATTCCTGAGATCTTTTTCTGATTAATCTCTTAGGTGGCTAGATACCATCTTCAAGTAGATTTTTTTTTTTTAAAGAAAGATTCAACATATTTCCTAAGTTCTTGAATGCTTGAAAAAGATTGTTATCCTTATGCTTAAAGAAAAATATGACTAAGTATTAAATTTTGGGGTCATATTTATTTTTACCTGCCGGGCTTTATAGACAGTGCTTCAGTTTGACCGTAGAGAACAGAAGTCCAACCTGATTTCTTTCCCTTCATACATGTGTTGCTTTCACTATCTGGAAGCCATACGATTCTTCCTTTATCTCTTAGGATAAATCTCATGACATGTATTGTTTATTCTCTAGGGATTTATTTTCCTGGAATTTGGCAAACCCTTTTGTTTTTTGTAGATTAAAAACTCTTTAGACACAGGACCTATGTATTTCATTCTTGTTTTGTTGGCCTCACTTCTCCCCACCTCTATCCCCTGCAAATGATGCACTCAAATAAAATACTCAGCATAGATGTTCTAAATGAGCCTATGTTGTTCCTTTCAAATTCCTCTTCTTTGATTTGACTGGGGTTGGTTATCTGTGGCGAGTATGGAGACATGAGTAATGAGCAAAAGCTGCCTGCAGCCAACTACTTGGGAATCTGTCCAGTAGTCTCACCCCAAGCCTGTTATTTCCTTTATCCTGACACACTTGTCCTCTCAGATTTCTACGTTCAAGATGTTACGTGTTGCGAATAACAAAATTGTTTGGATCATTGTGTGTTGAATTCTGGCACTTTCTGCATCTCTCTCTCTCACCCACTGCACTCTTGGCAGCCTTCCCCATTCTGAAGGAAGGTGGCAGACGATGGAGATGGCTCATCAGCATGGTTCCTCCTTTAACAGCCTTTCCCCCAACATTTCTGGGATGTGGAACTGGGAGTGTACGTGGACATTCCTACCTCTTCAGGGGCATGTAGACTCATGGTTCCAATGAAAGAATTGCTGGATGTGCCTTTCTGAGTAAGGATGCCCATTTCATGTTAATCAGTAATATGCCCCAATATTATTTTGTTTAAGAATTACTGAAGTTAGAGTCAATAATGTTGAGATATAACAAATTATGTAGAGAATTTCTGAACTGTAGGCTAATTTGACTAATAGTCGTTATATGATTGCCACATGCAAAATGACAAAGAGGATAAAAAGATGAGTAAAAGAAAGTCCTTGTTCTTGCTTCGAGTGTGGTTAGAGAATGGATAAAACAGAAGATATTTATATTGTTATGATGGTGTAGATACTGTTCACTTCTGAGCCAGGTATTGTGCTATGACCAACCTTCATTTGTCAAATTTTACCTGAAGTTCATATTTGCCTCCTCATATTTTATTTACTTTTTGGTCACCATTATTTTTAAAATGCTCCTACAGATAGTTGAAATTCTTATCAATATTTTCCCTGAAACTCAAATACATTAATGAACTTATTAGTTCCATTACCCACACACACCCTCCTGTGTCCATGCCCTCCCTTCTGAATCCTCTAAACTCCTGCTCTGGGCTGTGTTGAAGACTATTAGGGATGGGTGCACAGACATCCCAAGATTTCCCTTTTCAGCTCTCCTATGGGTGCCATGTCTTTCCCCTGCTGTGGTTTATTCACTTTTGTCATGAAACACATCTTTTAAAGGGTTAATGGGGGGATAAATCTTGAGCTCTTAAATGTCTAAAAGCATCTTTATTTTACTTTCACAATTAATAGTTGGGCAGTGTATATCAGCCGTAAGAAAGGATGAAATACTGCCATTTGCGACAACATGGATGGATCTTGAGAATATCATGATAAGCGAAATAAGTCAGATGGAAACAGCCAAGAACCATACGATTTCACTCATAAGTGGGATATATAACTAAAAGCAACAAACAAAGAAACAAACAAACAAGACAAATAAATGAAAACTCATAGACACAGACAACAGTATGCTGGTTACCAGAGATTAAAAGGGGTAAAGGGGAGGAAGACAAGGAAAAACGGGGTCAAATATATGGTGAGAGAAGGAGATCTGTCTTTGGGTGGTGAACACATAACGCAATATACAGATGATGTATTATAGAACTGTATACTTGAAACCTATAATTTTATTAATCAATGTCACCCCAATAAATTTAATAAAATTTAAAAAAATAGTTGGGTAGTGTATAAAATTCTAGGTTAAAAACATGTTTCCCGTAGTTTTGAAGGCACTGCCTTCATTGTCTTACAGTTTCCCATTTTGCTTTCCTTCCCCCGCTTTATTGAGATAATTGACATATAACATTGTGTAAGCTTAAGGTATACAATGTTTTAATTTGATAATCTTATATACTACAAAATGATTACCACCCTTATTTCTTTTAAGAGATTTGAAGCCACTCTTATTTCAAATTTGTAGCATCCTGGCTTCTTTCTTGGGTAACTTTTAGAATTTCCTTTCATCCTTGGAAATCTAAAATTTCCTGATGATATGTCTTCATGTAGACCAATTTTCTGACATGATGCTGGGCATTTGGTGGACACATTCAATCTGGAAACTCATGTCCTTCTTTCACAGCAGCCTATTCTTTTTCAAGGATGCAAATGCTTTTCTTATCTCGGAGAATAGTACTTAGGGTTTTTCATGTTTTCCTCTACTATCTGCAGTGCCTCTGTTTCCTCTTAGCCTCATTTTCCAGTTTGCTTTCATATCTCTCTTTTATGTTGGAAGCTTTTCTCAAATGGTCACACTTAAGGATCTTTGACCATATCATTCTGGGTTTCTAGAGTATCCGATGCCTCTGAAAGGAGTTCTGCAGGCCAACAAGCCCATCTGTCATGGAGTCCCTCTCCGAAAGCACTTGCGTTATGCTTTAAGACAGTTAGCACTCCTCCTTCTGATTTCTGTTTTCTAAAAATGTGTTGACATTTCCTCCTCTTTTATCTCCTTTCCTATTCCTTTTCTTTAAAACACCCCTTTAATGTCATTTTAGCCCTTTAATGTCATTTTTAGCAAGATTTTAGGAGGGAGAGAAGATAAATGCCTGGGGTCTATCAGCCATTTCAACTGGTGAGAAAGAGCCATGAGAAATCTATGTTTTTTTTCTAATTGGTCCAGTTTTAGGCATTCATTCAAAATTGCTTCCTTTGGGCTTGAATAAAATATATAATTAAAGGAAAGGTCAGTCTCCTTAAATGTGTATGTGTTACATACTCAGTCAGTTAAAAGCAAAAATCAAAGGCAGAGGAAAAGCAGGACAACTTAGCATTAAGGGTGAACAGTATATCCTGGAAAATGTTAAGTAAACCTAATAATTAGTATCATTTTAGTTACTCCTGGTTCCCACACTACTACTCTGCTCTACATTTTATATTACTCTGCTCTAAATTTAGGTTAATCCATGTGGGTGATACACTATTTTAAAAACTATTGGGGTATACTTTATTTTATTAACTGAAATTCTGTATTTACCACTGAATAAAATAATCTTTGAAATTAACTCCCAGATGTTTGAAAATTCTCCATATATTGTATAATTTGAATCTTTCTGTCACAACATATTTGAAACACTTTTTCCTGAGTTCACCAACACCTTAATACACTAAATATTTTTATTTCAAGATATTTGAAAACATACAAGTAAACACCTGGTATTTTACGCAAAAGGATAGTTTTTCAGCAAAGAGGCTATTTTTGTTAAGGTAAGTGTATTAATATGACTTGATTCAACATGTCTTTTAGTAAGAAAACTCAACTCAGTTTAATTGTAGCAAATTTTGATGAAATAGTATTGTGCTTTGTTTACTTCATTCTTCCATCTATCCACAATATATGTAACGGTCATTAAATTCAGTCAACTATTTCTCAGGTCCAGAGAGAGATGTCTTCAAGAAAATAGACTATGATTGACAGTTCCCTCAAATCAGTAATATCATAAATATTTATAAATACAGTTACAAACAAACTATTATTAGTTTAAGAAATGCAATTTATCTTCAGTGATAGTAGCTTTGAAAGTTAAAATGCAGAATTTAAACATTTTAGTTGCCTGGAATTTTATGCTTTCAACAAAAACAAACTGTTCCAAATAAAGAAGATTAAATAATACAGTTCTCTATTAATTATTACATTTCATTTTTTAAGATATTCATGCACACCATATAGTAACCAATATGTGCTTAAAAAGTATTTGTGTGCATTAAATACATTACTTGGAAGAACTGTTCAGATTCCAAGAAATAAAATATTTTAAATAAAATTGCATGCTGCAAAGCTTCTATTTAAGTCCTTTATATTTACTGAAGCTTCTTATAAAATCTACTGAATTTCAGGTGATGATCTTTTTTAGGTGAATCCTATAAAAACAGAGAGTTGCACCCATAGAGAAGAACTAACAAAGTGCAAGGTAGTCAATTTCTAAAACATACTGATTAGATGCTAAATAGAGTAAGCCCCTCCAAAAACAGCATTACATCTCAGGGGATTAAATTTGTAAAGCTACTATCCTCTCACAATGAAGGGCTTATCAACTACAAAATATTTTCAATCATTACACTCAAAGTATATCATCATATCCATGAACATAAGCTATATTGCAGACTGTAATGAAGAAAGGTACTACATGTTTTAATTGCTTGTAAGATTCACATATATCTGTAACTATTCTTCAGTATATTATGAATTTTATGAACTCAGATAAAGTAGTGTCTCATTTATTTGGTATTGTGGGAAAGAAGGTTCATTTAAGTAAAATAAATAGGCAGCAGAAGCTTACTCCTTTATAGTAGGTTAATTAATGTGAAGTTGCCATTTTTGTGGGTCAAAACTTACTAAATATTGGCAATTTAATGTGGTTCAACTTATATAACAAATATTTCTTATATGAACTATTTTAGATTAAAAAGCTTGACATACTTCTCTATCTTTCTAAAGAGCATTTATTAGACCTAGTCAAACATTTCCTTGATTATTACGATTTTACTCTACTATTATAAGAAGCTGTGCTAGCAACCACAGAAGCCTCTTTATTAAGCCTAAATGCCTCAAGGGCCATGGAGGTAAAGGAGAAAGTTGCTTTATTATATTGTTTTGAACAGACATACTTTATTTGCATATTCCATGCAGAAATATTCTTCTCTTCTATAAAAGCATGCACTTGCTCCTTTCTTTCTACACCATTCAGCCCACGAAGTCTGCCTTCCCATTCTTCACTTTTGATGGAGACTCAGATGCAACAAATATTTTGTTCAGTTTCTTTTAAGACAGACTGTTAAGAAAATACACAAAGGTAAAAGGCAGCCAACACTGAGCATCAGCATTAGGGAGACAGAAGGGATTGAAAATATTAAAATGCCCTCCCTAAAGGTGGGGGCTGTGGCAAACTGGGTACCACATACACTGCAGTCAATCTGAACTCCCAAGAATAAATGCCTTTTAGGAATATAGGTTCAGTGCTGGTGCATCTTCAATTCTTCAAGAGTGACTTGAAATCATTTTTTTTTTTTTTTTGAAATGTGAATCACCTGTACTTAAGTGTTAGCAACAACAACAAATAAACCAAAAGAAAAATACTGTGTATATCATCCTAATGGGAGCTAAATAAAACATATTTGTGAGATAAATATGGCCCATGAAGCATTCGTTTGGAATCTCTGGCTCTAGTTGTTCCCACAATATGCTGTGTGGTTGGAAGTCTTTCTATGTATTTCTCCCTCTTCCCTGTTGTCATAGCTATTTTTCAGTGACTCCTAAGGTGGTTGGACAGCTTGAGAAATTGGATAATCTCAGTATCACAGTTATCTCCTTTTTTTAGGGTAGAAGTTGTGATCAAAATCGTTAACACTGTAAGATTTCAAAAAGCTAAGTTAGGATGGTCCTTCAGTACCTAAGCAAAGCATGGGCACGTCCAAGCCTGTACATCTTCCATAAAGCAAAGCAGCTATCTGAAGTGATGCACTCTGGAAGACCATCTGAAACTATCTTTTCGTACTTTCTTCTCCTCCGCCTTTATTTTTCAAAAGTTCTTATTACGGTAATTTAAAAACAAAAGTACAAAGGTTTCCTGCAGGTACTTTATGGTATCAATTTTAATTGCACAGTGTTGTTGTTGTTGTTTTTTAATCAGTTACAGGCTTTTGGTTTGTGTTCTAGTTCAATTTGGTTGATAATTGATCTCCAGACAATTGAAATTTTACTGCAGTTTGTATAAAAATCATCATTCATGGCCTTGACTAAATAAAAAGCGAAGATAACAGAAATTTTGTGTTTTATCTCAGTAATTGGAGACAGAAAAATTTTCCTTGTGTATTTCACTAACTTCTATATAATAAAAATGAAAACCATTGTCATTTTGATTTTTTCTTTGTAATTGCATTTGACTTGTAATCTAAGCTTAAACGAAAAGATTTAGGCAATATACTTCTGAAAAGTATTTCACAGACCTTATAGTGAGACATTTTCCCTTACATTTATTTCTTTATATTTTCAATTTAAGCAATTTTAGCTTTCCCTGAAATTTATACATTTAAAAGAAACTATCATTGAAAATAGTTAATTAAGGTATATTTATAGTGGTAGTAGTAGTCAATCATATAGTAATCATTGAAAATTTATTTTTGAGTACCTTCAAAGTACTCTAAACACAATTATCTCATCCTCACTATAACATTGCACAATACTATTGTGAACCAAATGAAATTTCCATTTTTGTAGACGGAATATCAGCAATTGCAGATGGCTCAACCTAATAAGTAACATTAGCATAAGCCTTATGTTACAGAAGAGAAAATTGAGCAGATAGAGGTGGAACAACCTATCCAAGGTCATGTAGCTAGTTAGCCGCAAAGCTAGAATTCCCACCCAAGTCCACTTGGTCCCAAAGCCTGCATTTTTAGATTAAAGTACTATGGTGGGGCATCTAATGATAGGTGAAGACAACACAAAGGGAAAAGGGTGGGAGCTAGTACCTGAACTATAAGAGGTTTACAGCTTGCCTGGGGAAAAAAACAATATTAGCAAAATAAATCAGGAAAAATAGAAACCATCATACCACAAAGCGCAAAATGATGGGACGTTGGCTTTCACATCATTATTTGAGTGTTACTGTTGAGATCTCACAAGTAGTTTTCCTCTGCCCCTCTTCATTTCCCGAACTGGTTCCTTGAGGCCCTCAGGACACAATGTCATGACTTGGCAAGAGGGAAGCCTTGGTTATATGATCCAAGGACTCCCAGGGCAGCTTTCTCTAATACACCTCTAATCACATATCTGTAAGAATAACGTTTTGACTTTGATATTGGTGCAAAATAAAGGAACTTCTAAAGCACCAGTAACTGCAAGCCTAGTCCCCCCCCTCCCCCCGAGCTTTACACTGCATTTTTGCATCTAGGGCTTCATCTCCATGCTCTAGAGGTGCTGAAAGGAAACATGCTCAAAATGAAACTCAACCATTCTTGACCTATTAGTCCTATTCCCAGTCAGGTGATGGCACCACTGAGTTACCCAGCCAGAGCCAGGAGAGTCATCCTTTACTTCTTTGCCCCAGGCCTTCATATTCAAGCAGGAACTCAGATTCTGTCTCAGGAACTCAGCTCTTCAATGTTTCCCAATTTCTCCATCCCCACTGCCTCTGCTCTGACTGGGATTCGCATCATCTCTTGCTGCCGATGGTTTCCTTGTACCCAGTCTCGCCCACTTCAATCCAGCCTTCACAGGGAAGACGCTTTCTGATATGTTCTCTCTCTAGTTTCCAGCCATATCAAGCATATTTAAAAGATGCAAAAACAACCTTCTTTACTTGCAGAACCTAGCTCAGGGCTTGAACCCCAAAGCCGGGACAAATAACTACTGAATATCTCAGTTTTTGCCAGCTAAGTAACAGTTTCCACTGACAATAAGATTGGGCCTACATACGTAGGTTCTTAAAGGAATGTGTATGCATGACAATAACTGAATATAATAACAAAAAACGAACAACAGTATATTTTCCATAAATAAAATCACTAAAGAATCAAAGGTATAAAACAATAACTACTTCAACGCTTGTGTATTATCATTCTGAGAAAATATAACATGCTGAATTGCTATTAGACTTTTTAGTTTAGGAGCAACATTCTAGCAGATTGCTAAAGAAACCCGAATTCTGCCAAAGTGCCTCCAATACCTCATCAATTCCAGGGGTGGGGCAGAAAGAGGAGGAGGGTGAAGGAGAGAAACAGAGGGAAGAGGAAAGGGAAACCCCAAGGTAAGTTGGGTTCCTGGTTTCCTGCTTCCAACTCAAACAAGGCTGGTCAACTCTCATTTTTTTTTTTTTTTTTTAATGTATTGTGGCTCTCCAGAAAATGCAGCTTTTTACCAAATAATCATTAACATGAAGCCAGTCTATCTTTCATAAATATAAAGCTGTCTATTCTGTGCCTTCTTAAGATTTTCTGCTTACAAAATAATATATTTATAAAAGGACCTTATCCCAAACTCAAGATTGTATTCGACATTATTTTGATCAATTCCTTTTTTTTCCACTTTTTTAAAGTAAATTTATTGGGGTGACAATTCCTTTTGCATTAATTTCTTACATAATCTACTTCTGATTATTGAGCAAGAATACCTTTAAAACAAGGTATGTGGAATACCTCCTCAGACTGCTATGTTAACATTTGTTTACTATTTGTGTGATAATGTATACTTAGTATATACTACAAAAAATGAAACTTGGATATACATCAAACAAGCACAATTGCAGACATCTGTAGCTCAATACAGCCAGTAACTGGTAAACCTTAACATACAATCACAATGGGTGTGTGTGTGTGTGTGTGTATGTGTGTGTGTGTGTCCATGGGGGCGGGGTGGGGGTGTGGGGGGGATAGGGAGGCCTGTATCCTCTCTGGGTATCTAGATGAGGCTATAACTCACCTACACTAAAAGATCATTTTCAAGCCTTTGTCCATTTGGAATTATTTTCATAATGGAATTTCATCTCATACTTTTGGGGTGGAGACATGCCTTTTAATAAATTCTATTTGTTTCATATTTTCTCTGGGCCTTACCTGCCTCAGGCAGCAATGGCCTCCCTTTGTAATTTGTGTGTCTACCTTTGTGCCTCTGGGCAACATTTCTTGAGAATGAAGTATAGGACCAAAATCAAATTCAACAAGAATATAAAGGCATGACCCCACTGGGAACTGATCTGATATTATGCCCAAATGAACTGAAAAGGAAGAGAGGCAGACTGCATGCCTAGTACATACCTTTTTCTTTTCTTCCGGGAGTTTAGCAAATCTGGTTCAATTCCCTAGATCCAAATGTATATTTTGACCTTTTCTTGGAAACTAGATGACGGGCCAATCAAATAGTGATGATAAATTCTATTAATACACATTTTTGAAAGCATATTCCTTAATCCCAAGTATTGAAGATCTGTTTTATTTAGCACGTACATGCTAAATGTAAATAAAATATATCCAGAATTTATTACTCGAAGCTTCATATACTATGAATAAAGGTAAAGTAAAAGGGAAAACAATATAGCATGCACCAAAGAGACTATGAATAACATGATAGTAACAAAAGGAGCGACAGTCTATGAGTATGTGCTCTCTGGTAACATGGTGTCAAATGCTTTTGTATACATTCACTCATTTAATCCTGACCCCATTCTTGTGATGTAGGTGCTGTTTGTATCATGTAAATGAGGAGGCTACATTTCAGATGAGGTTGAACAGCTTAAGGACCACAGTAAATTAGAGGCAGGGTCACGGTCTGGATCCCGGGTCTGCTGACTGTCCCAGATTCCAACATCTCACCTCCTACTCCTGGATAATTTGATACAACTAATAAAGGAAAGAAGGATAAAGGATTGGTGAGGAGCACATGTCTAAGGACATGAGGAATAAATGGCAACTGTTATGAACAGTGAACTAAAGCAACCAGAGAGATTCAAAAGCAACTAAGGAATAAAATAACCTTTCATTTAAGCAGTCTGAACAAGACAAGGAAACTACACAGTCAAAAACACTTGCAATTTGAGGTGGCTTATAATACTACCTTTATAGCAACTTAATTTTCTTTCAATTAGACATATCTTTATAGTGGTTTCCATTCTGCCTGGAAAGAAATATGATACTCGACAGACATTTCCTAGTCATACTTAGAAACACAGTCAATTTTGAATCACAATAACTATCTTAGTAAAATAGATAAAAATCCCATGACACGTACATTAATACATTGACAAATGGAGCAAATATTAGTAGCTAATTTGCACCTTCCTACCTATTGTCCTCTACCTCTCCTTGACCATATCATCCATTTATGCTTCACACATTTACCCTGTAAAAATCTATGAAGTGTGACTACAGTGTAATGAATAAGGAGTAGTCTCAAAAGATGACTAATCTGAAGGTGATAACTAATCTAAGTAGGGAAATGCTAGTATGTTGGTGAAAGAGCAGTCACATTACATTAAAAGCAAACTTTCTGCATCGCTATCGAGTAGTTCCATATACAGCAGCCACAATATGTACATACAAGCTCAGTGCTAAACACCTGTGTAACCTTGGCTCAGTGCCCAGCTCAAGATAGCTCCAAATGAATCTCCCTTCAAAGCAAAGCAAAACAAAAAATGGAATCAAATAACCAACAGGATCATGTCTGGTATCTCCCATACCTAGTGATGTGCTAAAAAATAATTCTTATGTATTTTGCTTATTTACTCATAATGAAATTCATTTGCTAACTTCACCAATATTGAAATACCACCTTCTATACGCAGAGAAATCCATTCATTTATTCAGCAAATGATTACAAGGATCCAGTAGCTTCCAGGCACAGTTCTTAGGCATGGGAATATAAAAGAATGGGTTGGGTGGGAGACAGTTAAAAATTGTATTTTTTAAAGCCAAAAATGTCTATCTATTCAAATTTCAAGGAACCTTGAGCCTATCAAGAAAATGATACACATAAAACTTAGATATGTGACTACAAATCTGTATACAATTAATTCCCTATAAAGAGCCATGGATTTAAAGATAGGGAAAGCCCTGTGTGAGCTGGAGTAGTCAGGAAAGACTTAGAAGTGGGCTGTGAGCTATGCCGTGAAGCAGAAATGGGCTGAGACGTGATGAGAGTGCTTCTAGAAAAGGGGCAGCGGAAGCAGAGGCTCTGGGGTAGGAACGCACAGGGGGAATGGAGTTCAACAAACATACCAGTGAGCGTATGATTCTGTGGAGAGAAACAGTGGGCACCACGTGGGAAATGCAGATTGGGGGTCTTTGTAGGAGGGTCTTAAATGCTGGTTTGAGAAGTTGAACTGTACTGCAAGCGCCTCAAAACCTTACACTTAGGAATCTGGGACGGTGATCTCCTTCTGAAATGGTTCTTTCTGCTCTGCCAACATGCACTTTTGCTGGCTGCAGCACACCAAGTGGCCACAGGGATAGATCCTGCCCCTATGTTAATTATTCATATGACTAACAAAACCTGTGATGACCTCACTTGCACATTTAAATGAACATACACAGATATTTACAGCAACCTATGAGATTCTGGAGGACAAAAATGAACAAAATTAAACAGCATTCTATACCGCGAATCAGTACAGGTCAGTAAAAACACAGCAAAGGGAGAATTTCTAGTCAGGCCATTTGAAGACTCCTTATTAAGTCTAAGTGGGCCCTGAGTACTTCAGAAAGAACAATTGCACCAAGTTTGCCTGGAAAGAACCATGATTTGTGTGTAGTATTTCAAGCCTGTCAAATTAGTCAAATAATGATACCTACTGTATGTGGACAATGTTTAGTCTTCAGTTACCAGACATACTTGCATATTCTTTAGACTAATAGAGCTTCAGCCCATAATTAGCTGTGTTGCTTAATGAGTTTATGGAACTTTAGGAAGATGGTTGAATGGAATCATCTTCAAAATCCTTAAGCAACAATGTGAATGATGAAAATACAAAGAATAGCTATTAGTTCTACAGCCCTTTGGAACAGTTTCCCCGGAACTAAAACATTTCTCTAGCCTATCCTGCATCACAAGGTTAAGTAGCACAATCTTACTTTTCTCACTAATTAAGGCCTTTCTGCCTCAGAGATTGTTCAAGAAAACCTAATATAAATGGCAGCATTTCCTTCCCATCCTTGCCCAATGAATTCTGAGACTTTACAAAGCTTGAAAATACAAAGCTTGAATGCAGAGACATGAGCAGTGAGTGGAAGGGCGGTGCACAGAGACGAGAACGGCTTGTTACAGCTAACCATCTTAACATAGCTTCCCTGTTCCGAATTCAGCAAGCCTCATGCTGGAGGCACTGGGACCCAACCAGAGCTGTCCGCTACTTCAAGGAGTTTGAACATTTTAGGGATAAAAGTCAACTTTGAGAAAGGTAAAAACAAACAAACAAAAAAATGTTTATATTTACCATACTGATATTGATGCTACGTGGCTTAATGTATAGGATATATATTGGTGCCATTGTAAGAATCTGCTTCTTTAAAAAGGTGTAATCACTAAGTTACTCTTGAAGAGCTACGTACATGGAACTAAACTGATCTCACTCTAAGCCATTCATATAAATGCAATTCAGAATCCCCAAAGTCATTTGCTTGCAGTATGGGACGGGGGTGTGGGGAGAGAGGTTAACCAGAGTGGGTGAAGGCCTGGCCGTGGGGGATGAGGAGAAAAAACTATTCTAGGAATTTGAGAAAAGAACCACTGAAAGAAGAAAGAAATAATGGAATTAGGCTGATTCTTCTGAATACTAAGAAAGAAGCAAACAAAGTAAATTAAACGTCTTACATTCTTAAATTACAAGTAAAATACTAAGACTTTCATTTTACAGATGAGAAAGCTGACACAGGATTCTAAGGCTGACTGCTTCAGTCTCCAAAAGTGCAAAATAAGAAACAGCATGGTGGACCAGAGAGTCCCACTCAAGAGGGTCCATCTGAAACCCAAAGCAAGTATCAGGCTGGTGGATGCAATAGTGTACATGTACGTGAAGCCAGGAACAGGCCAAAAATGCCTGAATTTCCTAGCATCCAGAGTATACAACTATAATGGCAATAAAACAAAATGAAGAAATATGAGGCATAAAAATTTCAAAAGATATGATTGCTTACCTAAAAAAAATGCAAGAGACGCAAACTGACAAACTATTAAAAATACTAAGAAGGTTTAGTAAGTTGGCCAGTTACTAGATCCATAAAACCGCATTGCAATATAGCAACAATAACCAGTTAGAGTTTAAAAGAGAAAAAAGTTCCCATTGACAATAGTAACAAAAAAAATAATGTTATACAGGAATAAAACTAACAAAACATGAAATAGTTTTCTGGAAAAAATCATAAAACTTTATTAAAGGACATAAAAGAAGGCCAGAAATGGAGAGCTTTACCTAATTTATGGATGAAAAAATTCATTGCTGTAATTATGTCCTTTCTCTTCAGAAAAATCTATATATTCTGTGCAACCACCCCCAAAATGCCCACATAGATTTTTGAATAAAATTTAAGAAATTGATTGTAAAATTGATATGGAAGACTACTGTGTAAGAATAAGGAAGATAATTTTGAAAACAAATTAAAGGGGGATAAGTAGATTTCCAGTCAAAATTAAAAGCTACAATAATTAAAACAGTATGCTACTAGTGACAGAATAGACAAATAGAAGAGATTCCAGGAACAGGCCCCTGAATATATGGACATTTTGTCTATGAGAGAAGTGCCATATCAAATCAGAGGGGAAAGGTGTTGACATATGATGCAGAGACAATTCTGATCATTATATAAAAATATGTAGATCCCAAACTCACACATAATTAATTCCAGGTAGATTAAAGACCCAAACTTTAAAAGAAAACTAAATAATTATAATATCGTAGGAGAATATTATTTTTGACTTTGGGTTGGGGGGTTTACTTAATAATAGAAAACAAAAAAAATAATAGAAAATAGAAAATGGTGTTCACTCTGTGCCAGGCACTTTACATGTATTAACTCACAAATCCCACAACAACCTATACAGTAGGTACTATTATTATCCTCATTTTACAGCTGAGGAAATGAAGGCACTGTGAGATTATATAAGTTATCCAGAATCTCAGCATCAGTAAGTGGCAGATCTGAGATTCAAATCTGAACTGTCAGAGCCTAAAGCACATAAAATAATAATAGATTGACAAATGTGGCTCCATAAAATTCAATCTCTTTAAAGACAAAGATATTTTAAGCTAAAGTAAGGAAACGGCAAATTGAGAGAAAATATTTGCAGTATGTTACAAAGAATTAGTATCAAGAATGTTTTTTTGTTTTTTTAATTTGACAAAAGTCTACAAAAATAGAAAAATGGACAATGGCTACACATACTTTTAGAAAAGAAATAAAGTTGACTAATAAATACATAAAAATACACAACTTCATTAGTAATCAGGAAAATGCAAATTAAAATATCACTGAGAGGACATTTCTAAATGGCACAACAGGCAATGAAAAGGTTTGATAATACAAGGTATTGGGAAGAATCAGGAAAATGAAGACAATCCTATTCCGCTGAGGGCATTATAAATTGATGTGGCCATACTGGAGGGTGATTCAGAAGTATCAATTAAACTGAAAATGAGCACAACTCAGGATCCAGACATTTATATTAACAGCTCACTTTATGGAGCTCTTACTATGTGCCAAGCCTATAATTCAGCATCTTACACATCTCATCTAATCCTTATAAGAACTCTACAATGAGGAGAATGAAGCTCAGATTGTTTAGGTAACTCACCCAAGGTCCCATAGCTACTAAATCAAGAGCTGAGATTTAACCAGGAAAACATATTGCTTTGCTTCACACAAGGAGGTGCACTGAGGAATTTGTAATAGCAAAAAAAAAAAAAAAAAATCTTAATGTTTATCAATAGGGGAATAGATAAACGCAACACGGTATATTCATTTCATGGAATTCACAAAGTGGTTAAAAGAAGCAAATACATCTCCACGTATTAATATAGATGAATCTCAAAAGAATACTGCTGAATAAAGAAGCATGTTGTTAAAAGACAGTTAAACTATAATTCATTTATATAAAAAACAAAAACAATACCATATAGTTTCACTGTGTACATGCATATGAATGTGTATAAAAATAGTGTGAAAGAACTAAACCTGTCAGTGTTTTCCACTAGGGAAGGAAAGTGGTTGCTAAAAGGAATTTCACTTTTATCTGTAAAATTATTCATGTTTTTAAAAGACAAAGTCTTCATGTATTAATTATTAATGTGATTAAAATGTAATAATATGGGAACAACCAAAATGCCCATCAATAGATGATTGGATAAAAAAATTGTTGTACATATGTACAATGGAATATTACTCAGCCATAAAAATGAATGAAATCATACTATTTGCGACCACATGGATGGACCTAGAGGACATTATGCTAAGTGAAATAAGTCAGACTGAGAAAGACAAATGCCATATGATTTCACTTATATGTGGAATCTAAAGAAGAGAATAAACAAACAAATGAAACAGAAATAGACTCATACCGTATTTCTAGAATATAAGACCTAGTTGGACAATCAGCTCTAATGCGTCTTTCGGAGCAAAAATTAATACAAGTCTAGGTGGTATGGTATGGTATGGTATGGTATACATATTATAGTAAAATAAGACCAGGTCTTATATTAATTTTTGCCCCAAAAGACGCATTAGAACTGATTGTCTAGCTAGGTCTTATTTTCGGGGAAACATGGCAGATACAGAAAACAAACTGATGGTTACTATATGGGAGGGAGTTGGGGGCTGGGTGAGAAAGGTGAAGGGATTAAGAAGTACAAATAGGTAGTTACAAAATAGTTATGGGGATGTAAAGTACTGTATGGGGAATATAGTCAATAATATCGTAGAACTGATACATAGTGTCAGATGGGTACAAGACTCATTGGGGTTATTACTTTGTGAGGTATATAAATGTTTAATCACTATGTTGTTTTATACACCTGAAACTAATAAAAATAAATTTAAAAAATGTAATAATAAAGAAAGTTCACAATTTGGTACCCAAAAGACTTGGGATCAAATTCTAGATTTGTCACTCATTTCCGTGTCTTACCAAGGATTAAATACTGTAAAAAGGTGTTGTATTAGGACTTAGGGAAGACAGTAGACTAAGGTCGCCGTGAGCACTGGGATTCTTGGAGAGGGAGTTTCAGTGGCTTGAGTGGGGTGGGAAATAGCTCTCACAAGATTGATTGTAAGTAGTTTTAAAGCAGAGACCATATTGTATTTATTTTGTATCTTGACAGTAATTAGCTTTTCACACAATAGACTCGCAACAAATACTTCGTGAATTATTAGAGACTTCAGGATAGTGCGTGTTTCTGTGGGAGGGTGAGGGTAGAAGAAGCTGAGGAAGCTGCTATGGGCTCTGATACTGACCTCCAAGAGAGTGGCCATGAAGGAGAAAGAGATGATGGTTTGGATGGTTTGTTTTGTTGCCTTCATTATATTCTGAGCAGTCCGAGAAGGAGGTGGAGAAATGGTGTCAAGGCTCGGAGCGGGGCAGAGGAGATGGGACAAGAGAAGCCCAGGTATACACCGTTGGGTTAAGAGAAAGAACATTTTCTTCTAGGATAGACGTGAAGGAAACGAAGAACTGTAAAGAGATGGTGATGCTTCTGATGGGGCTGATTAGGATGATGATGATGTCACACTGTCCATTCTCCTGATCCTCTGGGAACACCAGCTGGGGTACAAAAGGTTCAGAACTGCCTTGATGATCTTTGAACCTTAAGTGAAGCGGATCCATTCCTCTTCATTGCACCATGTCCTGGAGAATAGGGGTTTGGGTCAGGAGGGGTGGAAGGCTATATTCTAATCCTTAGACGCCTCCCTTTCATGTCTCAGAACAGCACTCAGGTTTAGCTTCATAAACTCAGCATGGGAGGATGCTATTTGCAAAGAGCAATAGTATCACTGCTCATTCTGCAAATACTGAAAGCAGTGGGTAGAAATTCAAATCCAAATTAGGGCCAAGCCAGGGCAATCTTAGGTCTGTTAAAAATGGCACAGGGCACGTGTCACACAGGACTGAAATGGGTGTATCTGGAAGGGCATGTGTAACGACAGAGAAAATCAGAGGAAAAGACTTTGGATTTCACTCTGAGGTTTGTTTGTTTTTACAAGAGGCACTTTACACAATGACATTAATGTAAAGTACAGCGATGAGTCCGTCACATTCAAATTCAGCATTCTACAGAAATACTTCATTACAGATTTAGCAGAAAATCTAAATATAAAACCAGTAAAATGTTCCCTCTTGAATCTGGCCTGAAACCTATAAGTAGTTCACTGACACCAGAAGAGTGTTTCAAACCAGCGTATAGTCAATTTCGGTAGACTGACGAGGTAGTGGAGTCGCTAGGGAAGACTCCATTTATATCTGCTGACATTTTGAAAAGAGGAGGAGTATAATCATACTCCTCATTTGCTTCCAAAAGATGTTAAGAATTACTATGTTGAAATAAGGTTGCAATAGCCCTAATACCCAAATAATAGGATTGGATGAGTTCTCCCTGCTGAGAAGGTAAAGGGAATGATGGGCAAGATAAATTTCCCCAACCAATCTAAGCCTAGGCATCTAAGTCTGTATCCTTGTTGGGTACACAGGTGGAGAGGCTATCTGATGGCTGCTTCCTAATAATTCAGTCATCACCCTCCTCCCCTTGTCCTAAAAACATGCAGATCTTCCTTTAAGAATCAACCTACCCCCAATTCTTAGCTGTACTTCGGTGGGATTGAACCCATCTTCCACTCAGGGGTTCAGGCTTTAAAGAGCTTAAGGACACCTGTGAATCCCATCCTATAATGGACATCTGACATAAGCCGGTTTTACCACAGTAAACCCCAGGACTTTAGCTGGAAATGCTGGGGCACAGATTCTTCATTTCCTCAGGATGGTATCGATGAAGCATTAGGTCTAGAGCTACTGCTCTTTTTGCTACAAGGAGAGTCACCCTAAGGACACCACCAACGTATGGAGGGAGGCAAAGTGCAGAAAAACAGAGCTGGGGCCTGAGAACTAAGAACTGTTGGGCTAAACCACACATGTAACCATAACTACCTCTTCAGTTCCATGAGCCAATCAAATCCATGCTCCTTTTTGTGTTTAAATCAGTTTGAGTTGATGTTTTTACTAACTGCAACCAAAAGATACCTAACTGACAATATTCCACTTACTTGACTAATGATTTAAAAAATAAATACGGATAGAACACTGAACTACAGTTTTGGTCTTTGATAGAGGCGCTAATAAACTATCTTTTGTGCCGAGAAAAACTAGTTTCTTACTATAATTGAAATTTTATAATATATTATTTGCTTAGACCCAAGCATCCCTTCATTATTTTTGGCACTTCCTAAAATGTATTCCATATGGAATCTGGAGGGGGATGTTTGAATTCTAAATGAGGAGTCTCAACCATTACAAGCTGCATAAAACATAAGTAAAACATTTTTGCCAATTTTTTAAAAATTTGTATACCCTATTTTAGATCTGGGAATCTGACACTAAAAACGGTCTCAGACTTAATGTTGATTTGTATTCAATGCCAACAATAAAGAAAAAAAAAGAACCCTAGTTAATATGCCTTTGGTGTTTTATTTTAGAGAACTGCTATTTCATAAAAAGCGGTTTCCAGATAAGGTAGGGACTAGGGTTTGGGGAATGGTTTGTTCTTTATATGCGAAGAAAAATTTCCACCAATAGTCTGGAAAAAATATACAACAGTCTTTTCTGCAAGAACTTATGAAAGTAATGAGCTTTTTCCCTCTTAGCTTCTAAGAAATTTACAGTGAGCGACATTGTTCTTGCGTAATCTAGTCTTGGAACATATAATTTTAGAAACTGAACGTACCTTTTTGCATGTAAAACTAAAAGTAATTTTGATGCTTATAATAAATCAATAGCTAAACAGGAGAGCTGTGTTTACTCTAGCCTTGTCTGCTGCCTTGTTCAACTGCTAGAACCAAATACCTTAATCCAAACTTGACTTCCCAACATTTCATCATTATTGCTAGTTCCCACTGTCTCCCGTCTGTGTTCAATCAGGCTGGCATCTATTGGTTCAAAGCACTTTACACATCTGCCAGCAGACAAAGGACTCTTGATGCCAGATCTCCACACTCATCAATAGGCACCTCTGGACTTCTCACCTCATCATTTTGCAGATTATTTTCTCTCCCTATATAAAGGCTCATTTAATACTTTTTTGCTCCAGACAATAGATTTTTCTTCTTGTGATGGGGCAGTCTAATAAGAGCCTAAACTGGAGGCTTAAAGATCTTCTGTGTTAGTGCTAAGCCCCGTTGAGTAGTATAGATGGGGCAGTAAACACAAAGTCCAGATATCAGGTATTATGTCTGTATTTATTCAATAAAGACTAGGTAGTTTGAGACTATAATAATCAATCCCTTGTTTTCACAAGGTTTTATAAAATGTAAGGCCTCCTAAGCATGTTTTAAGGTCATGCTTTTAAAGTCTAAAGCAAAATGTACAACAGAGATCGGGAAGGCTCTCCGTTGTGGCTGACATCACTGCGAGCGCCCCACCTACCCACACCCGTGGCGATTGCGGGGCAGGCAGCGTTAGCGCATGTACTCCAATCTCGTTCCTGACATTGTACATTTCCTTCAAGCTGCATCACTTCCTGCTTACCTTTTTAAAAGGTAGTTTTACTAGATAAAAATGACACCAAACAAAGAGATTGGGGAATATACAATTTCTGACAAGACTGTACCTTCCTCCAAGACATTCACCAATAAATGGCATTATGTCTAATCATTTTGAGTGGTCAAATCTAAAATTTGCTGTTTGTATTCCAGAGCACAGGCAAATGAGTATCTTTCCTCTTTCTTATATGAGAAAATAAATTTCTTAAATAAGCTATCCCATTTTCCATGGCTGCTAGACATAAAATGTGCTATTTAACTAAAGAATATTTTACCTCTTCCCTTTATCCTGTTCATTTCCCACAAAATAACGTACATCCTTCACCTTCAGAATAGACAGAATTAAAAAATGCCTCAAAGGTATATGGTTAAAGAACTTGTTTTCTGAATTTAAAATATTCAGACTTTTTGGGAAACCATTTTCTCAATATGCTAAAAATTGAGTCTTTGAGCATAATCAAAGGTGTGTTACTAAGACATAGGAACTTTTGGTCCAACAATCCTATTTAGGATTTCCTTTTTCACAGTCTGTCAGGGTATTTCTATTCTTTCATAAGGGCATTTCAAGGAAACAAGTAAAAGTTTCTTGAAAATATAAACCTTAAATACATTTTACCCTGTTAACCTGCAAATATTAATAGATAATGATGACGACCACCACAATTACAACTATTATTACTGGTTGCTGACAGCAACTGTCAGCTGCCTGGAAGGGAACAAACACTGGGTACGGGGTGTGGGGGGAGGCTCCCCTACTTTCCTATTCGAATTTCTAAGATACCTAAGGGTTTAAAATGATTTGTGATGATACTGGTAAAACCACAGCTGAAAATCCAGAGAATGAGCATTCTATAAAACCTAAGAATGAAGTAATACCAAAAGCTTTAGGAAGCTGTGGATTTTTTTTAAAGGTGAAAGATGAAAGGAAAACCTGTACAAGTAGCATACCAAGAAACAGATGGTCTTTTTAAAAAATGAACCAAGAATGTGCCTTCCACAAGCATGCTTCTTAATTGTAGCATACTGAGCGCTTTTAATGCAGATTATTTCAATTGCTAAGCGCAGAGCCGAATAAACTGGGTTAGCTCATTGACATTAAATGACATACTGTATTTGGAGCTCATCTACTATTTAGTCTGTAAACACCTGATATGCAAAATTGTATGAAGAGACTAGTGCCAAGACAGTTTAAGATTAACCAATGTTCAGGGGAGATTTAAAAGCTTGGCTTTCATTTTGCCAAAGATGCCACCTTTCATATTGAATCAATGATCTCAGTTCCGTTTTGAGTGCTCAGTTTAAAATGTGTGATTTTGTTTCAATTTGGCATACTCCAAAACAAGTTAAAGGAAGGTTAGAACTAGGAGGGGAACATGGGGAAGGAAAAACAAAACAAAACAAAAAACTCAAGAACTTACATGAGTTGAACAGAACTAAAATTTCACAAGAAAATCCAGAAACAAGTAGATTATTGACTTTACCTTCCATTGGGCAGACTGAGGAAGAAGAGTTTAAATGTTTATTTCGTTTTAGCACAGGATCACGGAAACATTAGTGATGACCCTCAGGTAAGGTCTCTTCCCTCCCTCCCTCACTTTGCTTTGCCAGCTCAACAGGCCCTTGTTCTCTGCTAGGGAAGCCTTTCAGTGAGGGTGCAGGCAGATCTGCTGACGTGCAAGAAAGCAAGCTGCTCCCTTCGCTCCCTGATGGGAGAAGAGTGGGTGCAATGGGGGCCTGCTCTGAAGGAGAGGCAGGTCTCCTGTGGTTGTGGGGAGCCCTCACCTTGGCAGAGCCAGAAGTGAGGCAGACAGTCCGCACACAACTGCTCTCCAGCATCCTTGGACGGTTGTAACCCAGGCAGGGGCACCTCTCAGTTCCCAGCTGGCTAGGAACTCCTGCACACTACAGTACCCTATCACTCAACGCCCAAGATGTTTCCAAGGAATCTGCATCAATAGCTTCGCATTAAACTGGGCACTAACTTTCCAAATGGAACTTCTTTTGTGGACAAAAAACTTTGAGTAGCTTATAGGAAGTCTTAGTTTACTATTGTTCTTACTGATTGCAGCAGCCAAGCAATTTCTGAATATGAAAATTTGGAACAAGAACACGGACGCTGGCATTCACATATCTATATTGCTGGTCTATGTATACATAAAAAAAGTAGGTTGAAATATGTATCTATATAGGTCTATATTTAATATATCTGTACCTATATTTGAGATAGCTACCTTACGGACATCTATCTGTTCAATAGTATAAATAAAAACCCAGTGCTCCACTAAGTTATGGGAGCAAAGAGCTTTCACCAGACTCTACGCTCCTCAAAGACCAAGGAATGTGTCATATTCCTTTGTTGATTGCCAGTGCTTAGTTTTGCTGAGTAACTAGACCAACCAATTTTTGCTCAGCCTTTCTCTGGCATTTGTCTCCTGATCTAGGAAACTCATGGGTGAGCTATTGTTTTTGTTCTACTTGTATTTCAAACTCGACCCTCCCTCTGCTTGCATTACTCATGGATGATACTTTGGGGGAGGATGTGTATTACAGAATCTGAGCATTTGGGAACTTCATTTTCAAGTAGCATCTCTGTGTTACACCACAGTAAAACGTTGTTTACTTTATAACAAATACTATTTGTATCATGTTGTTCTTTTTATAGACAGAGAAACAGATTTTTCACTGAGTCAGAAACAGACAAAAAATGTAGGGTCTTGACTAAATGGAGATGAGATTCCTTGCTTTGGCTACTGCATAACAAGTAATTGAGCCTGTAACTCCAGCAATCTTGACTCCTCTCTTCCCCTCATACCTACATTTGCTCCATTAGCAAATCCTGTTATTGGCTCTGCCTTCCATCAATCCAGAATCCACTGCTTCTTTTCACTTCCTCTGCCTTTCACTGGGGTCCAAGCCAACTTCCTGTCCTGCCTGGATTACTGATGGTTACAATAGCCTCCTAATGTGTCCCTCTCCACCTACCCTTGACTCCCTAGAATCTATTCTCATGAACAGCCACAGGGATCCTTTCCAAGTGAATCAGCTCACGTCCCTCCTTGCATGAGCCATCTATGGGTTCTCACCTCATTCAGAGTAATGCCATAAGGGCTTTTCACACTCTGGTCCGCTCTACTGCCAGGTCTTATCTCTCAGTGCTCTGGTTCTTGCTCACTCTATTCTAGCCACACTGCTCTCTCATCACTGTTTTTCCAACAAACGAACCATTGTCCTGTCTCATGGACTTTGCACCTGCTATTCCCTTCTACCAGATATGCTCAGTCCTCCCTCCTCCGAATCTGCATGGCTTATACCCTCACCTTCTTCAGATCTTTCTTTTAAGAGTTCCTTTTTCAGTGAGGCAGCCCTCACTCCCCTTGTGAAAATGGCACTTCTTCCTGCCCTCTCCTATAGCCCCCTGCCCCGCCATATTTGTCTCTATCTCACTTAGCTAATTTTACTTATTAACTTGCATTAGAATATAACACCACCACCCCCACCCCCACCCCGAGGGAAAATATTTTTGCCTGTCTCCACTGCTTTACCTTCAGCACATAGGACAATGTCCGGGGTACAATGCTTAACAAATACTTAAAGAATAAATTAATTGAATGATGGTTAAATAGTGCAACCCAGCAACCTTTTAAGATCTCATTTTATGCCACAGGTGCAAAATGGATATTCAAAACTTAAGCCAAAACAGTCAAGTTATTTAGCGTTGTGAGTCTTCCTCAGCCACTAGCTATTTCAAAACGACCTATTAGTGCTTTTTTGACAAATTTGCAAATTGGGAACTGAAAGAACTAGACCTGGCCACCTTCATATCGAAACTGTGCATGTGAATCTTAAGCTATGGCTCACAAGTCTTAGCAGCACTGACTTTGTCACTTAATCAGCAGAACTCTGGTGGCCAGAAAGAGTTAATACAATCTTTAGGTGAATATGAATTACTATAAAGGATTGGAACAACCTAACTTAATATGAATCTGAGAAGAATTTTTCAGATGGTCAATTTTAAAGGATGGGGTTGGGGGGTGGGTGAGTGATGATTGGGAGATGAATAAACTCACACCCAAATTTGGAAGTGAAGTTTTGAGAAAACTGCATGACTTCTGCAGCACCTTTTATAAACCTAGCAGAAACCAAATTTACATCCATGCCAAAGGCAGAGTGAATCTCTCCAGGAAGTGCCTAATCCTGTAATAAAACTGTTGAAGAGACAGGTTTAACGTTCACCGAGGCTAAGTGTTTAAGAGGTCTCCACGGTGTCATCTGTCACAACTACAAGTTTCTGCTTTCCTTTAAAAAACCATGAAAATTGCCCCACAATCCCACTAGGAGCTAAGATGTTCATGTCAGGACCACGGTATACAATTTGTTTCTATTTTCAGAGCATTTCTTTGTTTATTCCTTGTTGAAAAAAATATATACGCTATTATATATACTACAGAGCCACTGGATATAGTGACATGAATATTCAAAGGATAAAATATTTTAAACCCAACACTGCTTGACTATAATAAGCTAAGTAAAAACAGCCTTATATTGTTCCTCTGACAAGGCACAACAATTTGAAGAGACATTTTCAGATTTAAATGGGAAAAAGGGAAGTGGTCACTGAATTTTTATTTCCAACCTAGTCAAAAAATTAATTATTCACACATTCTCAGCACAGTGACTACATTAGCGTCTATGAGGTTTATTCAGAAATTCTATAAGGTTCAAGATCCCTGAGCCCTTTCCATCACACTAGTTGTAAAAGAAAACGTATGCGAAATTTACCAAGTGCAGTAGTGTTCTAACTTAATGTTTCAGGAATCTAAAGAGAATGTTTGTATTTACAGACCCAAAACATAAAAAGAATAAATAAAAACATAGTTAGTAAATGCTTATTTTTCTTTTATTCTGCTTTAAAAACAACCCAATTTTTTAAAATTGTGCAAGTCTATCTGCACGCACACAGTTTTTTGACGGCAGGGTCTATTTTCGGGGAGAAACTCATTTACAACAATACTATTTGTTAATAGTCACAAGAGGACTGGTAAGGTCTGA
This sequence comes from Rhinolophus sinicus, assembly GCF_057876585.1. Classification (NCBI taxonomy): domain Eukaryota; kingdom Metazoa; phylum Chordata; class Mammalia; order Chiroptera; family Rhinolophidae; genus Rhinolophus; species Rhinolophus sinicus. The sequence goes on from NC_142503.1 coordinate 72,700,833, forward strand.
GGAGCGTTCTATCATGAATAATAAACTGGAACCTTTCTCAGATTTCGGTTAGAACATCCTTTGGTATGGTTTTAGTGTAGTGTTAGGAGGAGATAGGGGGCTAGTCTTTGAAAATTCTAAACATTTACCCCCAACTTTTGATCAAAATTTCAGGTTTTTGCCGGGGGGGGTGGTCCTTTGCTTGACACCTCCCTCCTCTGCATTTTATGATGCAGAGGGCAGTAGCTGTGATGCATTTCCATACTCACATACATCCCCGTATATTCCATATATTCCATTTTCAGATACAGTCTTAAGATATATATATAGTAACACAAAACTTGGCATCGATTAGCTCTTCGAATAGATTTTTCATAGCTCAAAGTAATACAGTTGAGAAGCAGAAAGCAGTGCGGCAAATGGTAAGGCATAGCAGGTGGGGGGGCATGGAGGAGGGACTGGTCATAGAAAGGAATGGAGAAAATGGAGGCAGTGAGCAAGAATTTCCTTATTTATTCCACAAAACACAAACTCCAAGAGTTCACTTCAAGCAGGCTATCCTTATGAATGCTGAAAACCAGGACAGGGCAGCGAGAGCTTCACTGGTGAGGAGTTAAGGTGGCCAGGCAGTCTCCTCTCATCCAGGAAGGGGCCCCAGGACCAACAACGCATCACATCTGTGATCTTAGCCCGGAAACAGGGCCATGGGGAGGTAAGATCAGAGGAGAAGCCCCTGATAACAGAAACCAGGCAGGGACCAGAGATTTGGCCAGAACAGTCACAACCTAGGGTGGGGGAAGGAGGCAGCCACTCCTCCTCAATCTATACATTACAGAAATCGCTTCTCTTTCGTGCACGGGCATGAAATTGAAAAATACTTGATTTCTCTCTCCTTCTCTTCTGTCACTGCCGCTCCTCCCTACACTTTTTGCTTTCCAGGGAAGACACAGTCATGTAACGCAAAGCCGATTTGGTTCAGATTTACTGAGTCCTGACTCAATTCCATTTCAGCAGTTATGGAGCACCTGCTGGATACAAAGTTCACATTTCCTGTGACCACACAGAGAGGGCAGTACTGCTAGGGGCCAATGGAGTGAAACAAGGATCCCGAAGCTCATGGCAGGGAGCTGGGTATCACCAGGCAGCTTTTGAGCAAAGTTCCCGCCACTGGCTTCCCTACACAGATACCGAGGGATGGCAGGGAAGCCGGAGAGAGGCCAGTAAGACCTACTTTTCCTTGGCGTCTGAAACATTTTGTTTCCAAAATGGATTGAGGTCAGACAGAAATGCCACAAGGCACGCTGCATCTCTGAATGCGGAAGGTCTGCAGTGTGTGCTGTAGGCACTAGAGTCGCTAATATGTATGAAAGTCCACGGGACTATTTCACCATGTAATACATTACAACGTCTGGAAAATCAATGTCCTAGGGCACAGAAAGATGAACACAGAGCTTTTCAATTATCTTTTTTTTCCCCCTAAAAATATTTTTCCTTTCAAACAGATTCAAAAGGCAATATGATATTGTTTTCATTATGGTTAAGAAGATGTTGACTCTATGCAAGTGTCTCACCCAGTTCCATCCCACTGGGTAATGGCCTACTGGGCAGAAGACTATATAGACTCCGAAAACACAGTAGGTTAATAAAACTCTCCCTGAGAGCTCAATGAATGAGGATGAGGTACCTTCAAGCAATTGCCTTGTCCTTTTAACAGTCTAGCTGCACACAATTTCTTTAAGATTGACATTGTCTTTTATTTTTGTAAATCAGCATCTTCTGTCGGTAAGTACATGGATCACGGTATTGTTTTAAAATAAAATTCCCTGTCACTCTCACAACTTCAGAAATACAACAGAAGCAATCCTAAAAGCCCAGCTTCCTCATATTCAGTAAAATAAGAAACCACAATCAGTTTACTATCACAGGCAGAGATCTAACTTTCAATCTCCATTACCCAAAAGGCATAGGGTCATCTGCCACCTCTGAAAAAACAGGCCTGCATATAAATGATGTGATTTCAAAAATAAGCTGGGAGACTTCCCAACTTCTTGGGGGCAGAAAGGAATATTCTAGTAGGACATAAAGCCTTCCTTCTGTGTTTTGGAATAGGCGTATTCTAGGTAGTGCCTAAAGCACTTCCTACTAGTGTTCATACGGTGTGCTGAGAAGGCTCGTCGGGCTGGTAGTGGCAAAGCCCTTTCCAAACCGAATTTTATGTGAAAGGCTAATAAATAATAAAATCAAAAGCAATATGCCTCTGTAACAATAGGTATGCAAGTGTGTCGGGGATTAGGAGGAGAAGGAAGGGATGAGGCTGGAATCCAAATAGTGCTGGTGCACAAAAGGTGCTTGATAAATATGTGTTAAAAGAAGAAATGACCGATCAACTCAGGAAAGTACAGACCGATTGCTCTGAAGTCTCATGGTGTGTTTACCTTAAATACATCAGCCTGTCCTTTCATCTGGTGGCCTCTTACGGCATTGTCATCTTACTCTTGGTCTTGCTCAGTAGAACCTGAAACCAGGGACTGGCTGGGGTGCCGGAACCATGAGAAAGTGGGGATTTATTGAGCCTTGATTCCTCCTGTTTCCTGGCTGATTCATGTCTTAACTCCTGGGAACTTCCCAAATGCATAGCTGCCTGGCACACTGACCCAGAGTGTCTGCTCCTGGCCATCCTCCCAACCTCTGCACCTAGTGCTCCCTCATCAGAAAATCTGTGGCCAACAGCTTAGCTTCTACTGCTGAGAGGCTGTGTCTTTCCCAGACTTTTCTATTATTGCTGCAGTGAAATAAAATGCTTTTATTTTTTTAAGCTAGGAAGATTGAAGGTTTCTTCCCTAAAACACTCAGGTACTTGATATGCTACATTTATTTTCAAGGACACAGGATTCTTAATATTCATTCTTACATTGATTCATTCAACAAAAATTTATTGAGCGCCTACTCTGTGGGAAGCACTGTCCTTGACATTGGGGTATAACAATGAATAAGACAGATAAATTCTTTTCATCCATGGCAGTGACATTCCAGTGGGAGAAGTCAGACAAACATACAAACAAACAAAGGAAGAAGAATAAAGCACACAAGATAGCGGTGAATGTGCTGGAGAAAATTAAACAGGGTGAGATGATGGAGACGAGGGGCCAGGACGACGGGCTATTTTAGATGAGGTAACCAGAGAAGTTTTACCTGTGGAGGTGACATCTGAGCTCAGTGAGACTCCACTTTTGAGAGAGTGTGCCTCCACCAGAAAATACCAAAAATATGAAGGAAGCACATAAAATATCTTTTTATTTGTCTGCATTTATGTGCTTTAAGTTCCACTAAAAGCTAAGCTTCATGGCAGAGAGCCACATATATTCCTAATTGGATACAAGGAGTCTTATTAGAGAAATATTTATTACATGTAACTGGGTAAAATACTCCAGATGGTATCTGGGCATTTGCATGGAGCTTCATGTCAAATTAATAATCATTAATTAACGCTTAGATTATTCAGAATCAGCAAAGTTGAAAAAAGATAAGTAAGTGGTCAGGCCAGTGCTAATCCTCTGTAAAACTTCTAAGCAGACACGGTTTGGCCTTGAGGCTGCTCTGTTCTCCTTCTAGAATTTTCTTTTTATCATATTCACCACCAATGTACCCGGAATCTTCACACTTTACAGTTTAGCAACTCTGGACTTAACCAAGTAATTGAAAGGATCTGCCCTAAAAAGAATCTGAGGAAACCTCCCTTTAACCTAAAAGCAATTTCACCAGATGATCTGTCTTAAATTGAGCAAGCCATCCATCACAAAATTCTTGAGACCAATTTAAGAATTCAACAAAACTTCTTTTGCCTAATAACACCCTCGCTCAGCTGCAGAGGCAAGCTAAGAAGATAATATGTGAAATAGAGCGATTCTGAAATCTTTGCATTTTCTGATTTGTGTTATGGTATAATACAATGAAAGAATTGCTTTGACCCTGTCAAGTGGAACCTCAAGGACAAAGATTTTATCGTTTCTTTTCCTGGAAAATTGATGTAAAAATTCAATTTACTTTGGAGTGTCCAAGTACTTCAGAAACTAAGGGGAAAAAAGGATTGCTTTTTCATATAGATGTATAGATGTTATGTAATTAAGTTCTAATTTGATAAAAGAGCTGATCAAAAAGTGGTGACCATTCTGAAATAATTCCTTAGTGCCAAACAATTATTTGTAATGCTTTTAGAAAGAAAAACGCTCAAGTATATTTCTTTTACATAAGTCAGGTGTTGTGCTTTCCATACTAATGGTCTCACCTTTATTCTTAAAAATGAATGCTAGATCCAGCATTTGTATACTCCTCTTATGTTTCTATGTATTTTTGAGCTTGCCGCACACAGCTTTACGTTGTAGTTTTGGGGTGAAGATCTATGTAGCAAATGCTACTGGTGCCCTCCCACATCCCTTCAATAATCACTGTTTCTGAAAAGGCCAACAGCTTCCTGCTGCAAGCACCTGTGACTGCGGAGAGCGAGCACTCTGGGACCCGGAGCATGTCTGGACTGCATATGGTGCTGATAGGAAATGCCACGGAATTAACTCTCCGAAGGAGCCCTTGGCAAACGACAGAAAGGAAATGGGTTGATAAGTACTCCAGTTTCTTTGCCCCTTGGGAAGACAACGCAGAGGCATGCTCTCTGTCATCTTCTCTCTGTCATCTTCCAGAGACCCCCACGTGGGACTGATCCCCAGTTGCCCACTGTAGTAATGTGTTCATCAGTGTAGTCTTCAATGGCTTTCTTTTCCTGCCCCCTTCCTTTTCCATCTGCACTCTCTTAAAACTCCTAAATACACTACATGCATTCAAATCTTAGCGTCAGAGTCTACACTCGGGAATTCCAACCTCGAGTAATCTGTACCTTATATATGCAAAGAGACTATCAATGCTAAGGGATAGATCCAGGGCAAGACTTTTTTTTTTTTTTTTTTTTTGCATTTTTTTTATAACAACACCTAATGCAGTGCTTTGTACGTAACATGTGGCATTGATAATGAAGAAGAAAGCATCTCACATCGACTGAGCACATCCTCTATGTTGCTCACTGCACCGCACTTTGTATACTATTGACTCCTTCTCAACAGCCTCCGGAGATAGATGCCATCGAAGGCATAGGCTTTATTTGGTGTACTGTGAAGCCTAGCTCCTAGAATAGTACCTAAACCATATAGGACGCTCATTGAATACCTGTTGCATAAATCCAATTTTACAGATGATGTTGCAGTGACTTAGAAAGGTAAGTAAGCATTCTGCTGATGGTTCTGCAGCTGTAAATGGCAGGGCTGATTCCAGAGGTCATGCTCTTAACCCCCCTCTACACTAGAGGATGACCTAGATGAGGAAGAGGAGAGGGGAATCCACTTAATGAATATTTATTTGCTCTGGGCTTGCAGAGAGATTAAGTAATATGTGGGGTTGCTCATATAGCTGTTGTCAAACATACAAAAAAATCCCTGCATTACTGACATCTTCATTTGCTGATTATACTAGTCATAACCCTTCTGGGTACCTGCTTCCTTTCCCTAACCTTTCTCCCTGCAGCTCCTTACTAAGTAACTTCATGCGTCTGCCCTTGTGTATGGTGAGAATATTCGAATGTTTCATTTGGTGAATAACATGTGTTGTGAGTTCTGGCAAATGTCCTACTTGTCTAACAGTTGTTTATCAGGTCAAAAGTTAGGAAGGCAGAATAACCATCCTACCGGTGCCAGGTGAAGAAGTAGACCTCTCTCCTTTATTATCATCATGACTGTTATCACTAAAAAGATAGTAACTGGAGGGAAGCAGGTAGAAAGGGTACTAGTGGCAATATTTATTTTCTGCTTCAAAATAAATTAGGAACATTTAGTACCTCAAGAAAAGAGTGTTTTTTTGTTTGTTTGTTTTGTTTTTTTTCTGTTATACACATTTTTGAGCTATGTGTATCTGACTTCTCTAAGTTAACGATTTTGCTGGCCCATCAACTGGAAACATATTTATTTTTGTTGGACTACTGACTTGAGTGTTGTCTAAAAACAAAGCACAATAAAATTACTGATAAACATGTTTAAAAACAAAACAAAACAATAAATGATGTACCTAAAAACAAGTGTAAATTGCACAGGTGAATGAGCAATTAAAAATATATTAAACTTAAAGTCATCTATAGAACAGGTCTTAGTGGTTATTAAAATGATGCCCTTAAAGTCCTATGACTTTTAATAAAAACATTAAATAAAAAAATAAATGGTAAATCAATTTCTCTTCATATATTTAAAGTGTTAAAGGTTAATCTATGTTGGTAAACTAGCCATGACAAGCTGACATGTAACAAATAACATACAGCTTTTAATAATAAAAACTGTAACTACGTTAGATAACAGTATTTAAACGACGACTCATAGCTACTACCTTGCATGCTGTAGGCAATGAGCCATATGAGGGAAGAAATGTATGGTAACTCCTACTCCACAGTTGTTTCCGAGATTTTAGAGAGAAGCAAGTGAGTACTTAGGACCCTTTAGAATGCTTTAAAGTCTTTGATTCTTGAGCATCCCATCTGCCCAATAGCTAAGAACAATCACTTCCTTTTATATAAAAGATTAAGAGCCAAATGCGAAAACCAAAACATACATAAAAGAATTTCTTCAGTTAATAAGCTCTCATAAGACTTTGACTATAAACACATAATGACTCTCTAGTAAACAAAACTGAATATAAAAGAGTATATTATCTATCACAAGGTTATATTTTTCACTAACACAGTAATTTTCTTCTGAAGCAAAGGTTCTTCAATTTCAAAGAAGTATTCTTTTCAGGGGGAAAAAAACCCCTTCAATTAAAAAAAAATTATGATGATAAACTGACACTCAACATAACCAACTCTTTTTCTTGACACATGCTGGTTGGTGTTCTACATGTATTCCAAGAAGTTACGGAGCAAGAATGAAGGGGGTTGCACAGTGGTTTTTTTTTCATATCACGATAGCAATTACTCTTTTAAATTCACCTGTTCTTATAACTGACCTCATTTGACATTTAGATATTAAATATCCAAATACTTTAAGGATGGCAAATGATATTATAAAGTGATTAATTTCTGACCATCCATCTATGGAGCCTTTAAAAATATTAAGGCTATCCTGGGAAAAAGAGGTTCTTGGCTAGCTCCTCTCAGCTGTAACAAAGCAAATTCTAAATAGTAATTAATATGAGGAAATGCGATTGCTCCTTGAGCACTGGTATAGGAAACGTAGGTATACCTTATAATCTGATAAAGAGAAGCAGCATCTAGTAGCACATGAAGAGAAATCAGGGCTCCTTGGGGGCCTGCTCAAGCTCTAAGGAAAGCTTTTCACTAAGATTAAAGAGGTGGTGGGGAAAAAAAGGCTTTGACTAGCTTTGCAAGAAAATACATATACAGTAGCAATCCATCACATCCTTACTTGTGAAACATGTATTCTTTTAAACCTTTATTTACTTAAGAGAGTTTGGCTCTAGGATTCCTTCTAAGAGACAAAAAGCTACTCTGACTTTTTAGAAAGTCAGCAAAGATGACCTTCCCAAAATATTCGTTAGATATTCCTTTGGAGGCTATAATGCATTTAGAAATAATACTGCATTTTAATTTTACATACAGAAACCCAACAATGACTACTTCTAAATGCTCTTACATGCTCAGATTTAAGGAAGGCATGTAATCTGCACATTTAATTCACCCATCAATAGCTTCAAACTTTTATTTTATGGGAAGGACAGAGTCTGAAGAGAAAGAGGTAGTGGTTTTAACCAAATTAATACCTAACACGTTATTTCTGTAGGAGAAGTCATGTATGCCTCATCTTCCAGGAAGGTTCTCTCATCTGTTACTCAGCTGTGGGCCTTCTTATGATGATGCAGTCACCACGGTAAGAGCAGGCAGCCATTTGTAGAAAATATGCTCTTAAAACAGAAGTTATGTATTTCCTAATTACCTCTCTGGAAGAAGAATTTCTTGCTAAAGTAGATCCCCCCCCCCCCCCCCCAAATGTATACTGACACTGGAAAAAAGAAAACCATCTCCTTGTGCAGGAGTGAAAAATCTAAGGCTTGCCATCTCGTGCGGCCATTGTACCATTTACCTTTCTTTACAGAGTTCAGTAGAGGGGAAATAACACAGGCAATGAAAGGTGAAATTTCGCTCTACCTCAAAAGAACTCACCATATTGGTGGTGAAAAGAAACTCACTGTCAATATTGAAAACTGTGAAGACTAAACAGACACAATAGAGAAAGTCTGCAGAGAAGAATTCATTTTTAAATGGCTTGTCCTTTTATTTCCTTTGGGGAGGGGTGGAGGAAATGGAGGCAAATGCTTTTGAAAGCCTAAATCTAATTATTCTGTGGTTTCGGATTTTTCCTGATGCTTCTTTTCCTACTCTAGTCTCATTACTTAAAACGAGCCCCCTTTGTTTGGCATTATTAAATCTGATAAATAAATCTAAATGCTCTAAAATTACTTTTACTACTACTTAGTGGGAAAATGCATTAAATTATTATAAAAACAATATTTAACTATGACAGAGTATATAAGTGTATGCTAGTAAAAATGACAATATTTTAAACAGATACATATATATATGCTTCTGATTTTAGAGTTCCTAAATGCTTCAGCAGATTTTCTTAGATTTTACTCTCGATCTAAAATGTTGATTTATTGAAAATATGAACACGGTATAAAAGGCAAAAATAGGAGTTGGAATCATCTACCTATGAACATAATGGTTCCAGAATCATTTGCTGATATAATTACAGGCGCCCATAATGCTTACAGGCCTTTGTAGGAGGAATCAAAGAGAGAAAGGCTGCAGGAGAGTGACTGACTGCTCCATCTCCTTCCCCACCTGTGTATACAAAGGCAAAATGTTTCTGTGACGACCACCCTAACGAGGACAAAATCCAGGCTGGAGAAGGAGGCCGCGAGCTGGGAGCTGGGAGCTGGGAGCTGGGAGCTGGGAGCTGGGAGCTGGGAGCTGGGAACTAGCAGCTGTGAAGTCTTTATTCCCTATTTCCCTGCATTTCTACACCTATAAAGTCTGGATTTATATACGAGAGTCTTCCTGAAAATAGTGCTCTAACAATTCATGTAAATTCCAGAAAAAAATCCAATGCATCAGCAAAGTCCCTTTACTTTACCTCCCAAATATACCTTGACTCTATTCACTTTTGTCCACCTCCACGGCCACCACCTCTCTCCTTGGACCACAGCAATAATCCCCTAACTGGCCATCTTTCCACCCCCACCCCAATCTCTTCTGTATACAACAGCTAAACGTTTAAACAGTACTTCCAACCACATTTCTCTTCCTAAGACTCTTCAGTGACTTCCCACTGCATTTAGAATAAAAGCCAAGCTCTGCCTACATAGAACAGTTCAGCTCTCTGACTTCTTGTGCCTTCTCCCTCTCATCCCGGCTCTGCTGGTCTTCTTTCAGTCCCTTCAACTCAGCAAATGTTCTCCCTGGGAAGGGCCTTTGTTGTGGCCGTTGTTTCCTCAGTTTCTTTATGCAACTCTTCTTGTGCCTGACTCCTTACCATCTTTCAAGAAGGGGCTTAGGTATTTCCTTCAAAGACTAGCCTTCTCTGATAATTCTGTGTAAAGTTGGACATCCACCCTCTTCATTTCTGTTACGGAACCTTGCACATTCCCTTAAGCACTATTTTATTACTTGGTTCGCTCATGTTTTTATGGACTTCGCTCCAACTAGTATCCAAACCCCACGTGGTAGAAGTGTTATGTGTGCTGATTTTCGGCTGCAGCCCCAGTGCCTAAGACAGTGCATGGCACTGTCACTCAATGAGCATTTGTTAAATGATTAAACACAAGAGAAGAAAGTGAGGTGAGCAGGAGGTCTCGTGGCATCCGAAGCTCTTTTACATTTCACTTCCCTGTCACCTACTGACATACTGGTAGGACCTGCAGTACAAACTGGTACTCTATGTTTATCTATAAATGGTGACCGATTTATAGGAATTAATACTTTATTAATAAATACTGGAAAGCTATAGCCTTTTTCTGAAAAGCTTTATTTATACTAGTTTGTCAATATTTTCTACCTTGACATTTTCTGTTGATAGTGGAAGCATCTTTTAGAGTTTAACTCTATTTATCATTTTGCAGTGCTGGGTAAAAAGTAAATAAGGGCATTTTCTTTGGGCTTATTTACACAACCTTTGTGGCTAGTCTTCCTGAGCTAGCACTTTCGGTTGAGCAGAGCAGTTGGGTGAACCGAGCAGAACAGTAAAACCCAGGTGATGGGCACGTCCGAGACTCTGTCAGGTGCATATCGAAGCAGACCTGGCAGTAGTGTGGACCTCACGTAGGGGCACTTGGTACTGCTTTTGCCATGAAATGGGTAAGAAGCAAAGATGCCATTAGCATTTTTGAGCTCTTCAAGTTAAAGAGAATTTTTTTTAAATGAGTAATTTAAACAGACATCTTTCTACTTTACTGCATGGCAGATTTATTCCTCCTCCTTGTAAACATGACTTCATTCTGACATTTTCAGTCCAAAGTAGGCAATCGCTAGGATAATATGTTTAATTAATTTCTGTTAAAACTTAGAGGCACCTAAGGCATGGAATTCCAGATAACTATTCATCCATGTGCTCACTCCACACGACAGGTCACGTAGTCACATTTTATATTCATTAAGAATATAAATTTAAATAAAGTATTTACCAATGCCAATTCTATTAGAATGATTATAACCAGTTATTTCTTTTTGTGTCTGTCTTCTTGACATAACAGGTGCCTCTCAAACTAATGAACCACAGAATCACTGGACGACTTACTTAAAAGTGCAGAATCCTGGGTCCTTCCTGCACATTACAGTTTGGTAGGTCGAAGGTGAGGTCCAGGAATCTGCTTTTTAAACAAATTCTGCAGGTAAGTTGGATGCCGATGGAAAGAGGCACATATGCTGAAAGATACTGGTCTAGTCTTTTCTGCTCAGCAGAAGGGTTTTTAATGAGCACTTTTTAATGTCTCCTTTAGCACGTTGCACATTACCTGGCATCTCGTGGGCATCAGTAAATTTTCACTGAATGAATTGTTCACAAGAATAAAGTTTATTTCATAACTTTATGAAACATCTAATGGAATATTTTTATTGGTATAACCTATCTTTTGAATAGTAATATTAGTTAATGCTAGTTGATTTTTTTTAAAGGGACTACATTTAAGGAATAAGTTTATGTTTAAAACTTTCTATGAATACAATGAAACTGGATATTTTAATGACTGCCATGTGCGTAACAGCAGGTGGAATTACTGTGAAGAATAGGAAAGTGCTTTCTACTACTTGATCTGTTTTATGCAATTCCATTAAATGGTCTGAAATAAAGTGCTGACTGTTGTCTACTGAACTCTCAACCCCAAATGTATTTAATAAAACATACTTGATTTGTTTTAAAAGCATTATCATATCTCAAATCATTGGACTAAGTCTTTTTTCTCCGTTAGCATATGGTGAGAAGATTTTTAAGAATCAAAGACAATCTTAAATATTCAAATTGAACATGATTTATTACAAAATAAGGGATATCTGTTAAAACAAGTTTAAAGAGAAATTGGAAAAGAATAGTAGAGGGGAGAATAAAACTTCATAAACTATCTCTAAAATGGTGTTTATAATCCAAGCTACTTCTAAGACTTAAAAAACAAAACAAAACAGCAATCCATCACCATCAAAAGCAAAGAGCCTGTTAAGGAATATACAGGATATCTAGTTCAAGGTTGACTATGGACATAAACTAGGAATTGTAGGAACTGAGTAAAAAGTCACGGTGGTTATGAATGTAAGTGGTTTGAAGAGCAAAAACGGAATGGTATCCGAAGACAAGAGGAGGCAGCAGGAAAGAAAGGACAGGATTTAGAATCAGAAGATACAGATTTGAGATCCGGCAGAGTGACCTCGGCCAAGGCATTTTAGAGAAGTCTCAGTTTTCTTATTCGAGGTATGCAATGGTCTGAGGACATACTGTAATCTGTCTTCCAAATGCCTTGTAAATGGTTGACTGTCATTATTGGATCACCCTAACTGAAACACAGAAACAGGATCAATAGGTAAAGAATGAGCTGGAACTTGGGAAAAGTGTACATAGCCATTCGATCCAGTTTCACCAGTCTGCTCAAAATTCACCCCTCACCACTCACTTCAACACACAGTCTGGGAAGGTGCATCACAACTATTGACTTACCAAAATAAACAGTCACTTAAATCACACTTAAGATAATGTGGCTTAATAGGCTTCTGATCAAGTTAACTGGAACTCAGAGAAATGGAAACTCTAAATGCCCTCTTGTCTTCCTAAATATTTCAAATATATAAGGAATTTATGGTAAGTGTATAGACTTTAAACAATATTCTGTCCCCCCAAGAGGGTGAAAAATAGTCACTGAAATGTATCTAATTCTGCTTTCTTACTTTTTACCAATTTGTCTCTGATTCTGCTTGTGGGTTTTCATCTTGACTTGCTATTCCTCCTTTTGCAAAGTGTGAGGTAGTGTTAAAAGTTAAACATCTGTGATGTATTCCAGGATATTCCACATCTCTCCCTAACTGTCTGACTTTGACCATTGCATTTATTTTCATGCAAGAAACTTACGCGATGGGGGTTAGGGGAGAGGATGATAGGGTGTGAACCTGTACCGCACACAATCCGCTTCATACAGGAATGACATGAAGGGAGAGGTCTGGATTGTTACGGTGAGGTGAGGGCTGTGGCTACTCTTGAATGCAAAGGACTGTTGCTGTGCTACCATACATTACCCAAGGAGGCTGGAAGCGTGGGCAGTCTTTTGACGTCATAGGTGCCACATTGTGAGGCTTGAGAAACTGTGTCCCTTTGTGGTATCTGAAATTCTTTTCTCTATAGTTGACTCAGGTTTGCCTGACCTCTTTCATTTTCCATGACAAATCTAGGCTTTGGGAAAGGAGTTATTGCCATTGTAAAATAAGAATAATCTAATAGTGAAGTTTAAGCAAAAATGCTCTCTCAGATGACACACTTAGCTACATGTATTGCACTGCAGATTTCAAAGAGGATAATTCTGGTTTTCGATTGTCATTCAATACATTAAATAAGCATTTCACATAAATGAAATGAATCTTTTTCTTAATTTTAAAATAGTCAATATGACAAAATAAGTAGACAAGAAAAGTTCAGTTACACCTTATGCCTTTTTTGAAGTGGGATAATGTCACCAAAGGTGTTCATTTCTTTTTAAAACTATATACATACTTCCAAGGTTAAAGGTTGTTTTCTTACTTTCTTTCCGATTTTGTTTTCTTAATGTCGTTTTCCTCTCATTCTTTCACTGCGCACTGTTTATTTTGCAGCCTGGCTCTAGTAACCGTATCTGAAATGTAGCCCTTAAGGCCCTTACTAGGGGGAGGGGTAAATCCCAGCCACTGCTATGACTGCATTTCAGACAGGCCCTTGACTTCAGGAGTCTCAGGAGCTGGAATCTCTTACTATATTGTATTTCCTATAAAAGTGTGGGAATGGGTTTTGAACTACTGCCCTACTTACACGCATTTTATCACATACCTTAATGTGCTCTGTAAAGTATCTAAAGTCATGTTTAAAGGGTAGGTGCCAAATGTTGGCCTAAGACATAGTACTCTTGTGACTGGAAATAAAGTATGTTCTGAAAATATGAACTTCAAGTCAGGCAGTCTGTGAAATGAGGTGTTCTAAGGAGGTTATTGTTGTCATCTTTCCATAGAAAAGGATGGTCAGTAGACAGACAAGATAATGTCTTTTGTTGTGTTGTACTTTGTACATACAAGGTACTGACTAAATAAGAGGTATTTTTATGTTACTTAAATGTCTGTTTCCTTCCAGAAGATGCAAAGTGTGCTAGACTCTTCGGTTGCTACATGTGAATAGCAGCCTTCAAAAATCAAGGACTCTCAAGAATTGGTTTGAAAGTAATTGCTGTCCCTTTTACAAAGGTATATACACATTACTGACTTGGCTTAGCTTTTCTGTCAAAACCAAGCTAAAGCAAACAAAACAGTGTTCTTGATTCTCAAAATGACTTTAAAATAAAGGAGACATACAACATACATTTTGCTTTCTCTCTATATATCTATATCTGTGTCTATAATGTATCTATCTCTACCTATCTCTATCTAT